>NC_141875.1:384192244-384541828 GCF_056163025.1 Triticum urartu | reverse complement strand
TTCTCCATGTACAATCCTCCAAGCTGGGTGAGTTATATCTCCTTATTCCCATTCTTCCCGCATACTTACCTTGCCAGTTTGCGGCAGCAACTGCGAAAAGCCATAAAGGAGGCCAGTAGCCCATCCCCACAACCAGAGGACCCCGACCGGGCCATCGATTCCAGACCCGAAGAAGATCCGGACATATTCATGGAGCTGATACACCGGCAGTTCTATCAGTTAAGCTACGATGACGCCACGGTGGCCATTACGGCCAACTATCCCGGACTGCTTCCTGCGTCGCATGTAAGAAAAACCAAAAAATCCCAACTCCAAAAACTAGGATCCCCTTTTAGACACTTCACCTACCATATACATATGGTGTCTTTACAGGGAAGGCATTCGGGACGCCCCGCAACAATTTGCCAACAAGAGGCACCGAGGCCGGGCAGGCCAAAAAGGAAGGCGGTCAGGATGGAGACGTTGGCGCAAAGGTATAACAGAAACCCCGCTCCATGGTTGTCGTCTTTCTCGAAATGTAATGACGTCCATGTTTCTTTAAAAGAAAAAACGCTCGCCAGAATGTGTCCAGTGAGGCTGCCGATCATGGTTCCACCAGCCAGGCTCCAGGACCGGACATAGAGGCGGAAGCCGATATGGGGCAGACGCCGGATAATCCCCCTACAGAGGATGCAGATAGATTATCCTCTACGAATTCAGAAGTGGAGAGCGCCATAATCATAGGCGTCGCCGGGCCGTACTCCGCGACGCTTGCTTCTCACCAGATGCATTTGATGCCTTTAATTCAGGAGAGGCGTACCTCCGTGCTGCTCAAGATGGTCTAGCCAGAGCCACGGATCAGTATGTAAAAGATGTGCGAGTAAGCAAATCTAACGATTATATGTATCAGTAGCCCCTGAGACTTGAAAGAGTTAGTAGAACTGATTTAAGGATCATCTTATTGTGCAGGTTCTTACAGAGAAGAATACTCAACTAGCACAGGAGCTGGAGGAATGCAAGACCCAACTGCGGGCCACTGTTGCCACATTGAAGGAACCTAAAAAGTCCCCCGCTGGTAATATTTGTTTTAAACAATGATGGTTACCATATAGCGTGCGGCATGGCTGCAAATCTAATAATAGATGTTGCAGATGAATCCGGAGAAAATCCGGAGGACCAGCATGTCGTGCGACAGCTAAAGGCTGGCGAACTCGTGCTGGTTGAGGTCGAACGGGAGAAAAACATTCTCCAAGACGCCAATACCAAGCTGAGCGTGGAACTGAAAGATGTTCGAGCCCAGCTTGCAGACTCCGGGAAGGAGAATAAGCGGCTTCGATGTGGCATTTTCAGTAAGTGCTTGAACGAACCGTTTTGAAGGAGTTCGGCGAAGAAGCCGGCTAACAGCGTTATGTCTGCAGGTATGCTGACGGGTCGTCCCGCGGAGGAAATGCCCGGGTCTGCGGGTGATCTTCTATCTGAGCTCTCATAACTGCGCGAACAAGTTCGGCAGGTGATGCAAGGTGTTGCCCAGGCCTTGTGGCCATCCGTCTCCCTGCCAGAAGGCATTGTAGAGCTTACGGAGAAGCTCAAGGGAGCACGGCAGCGCTTCCGATTATGGAAGATATCGGCCTGCCGTCAAGGTGCCAGGAAAGCCTAGGCCATGGTGAAGACGCGGTATACCAAGGCTGACCCAAATCACATGGCTGAGGTCAGACCTGTGGGGCCCGACGGAAAAGAGATCCCCGTTAGCTTAGTTTATGGGCAAGTAGAATTAGCCGCAAAGTATTCCCAACAGGATTGTAGGCTAGACCGCCTGTTGGATGGTATAGAAGAGGAATTTAGTCAGTCTACATGACTATGTAATTAAATTGACATGTATAATTCCTTCTAGCCGGATTGTAGATCATTTGTTATGGCGGACCTTTTTGCTTCAACCTCGGGACCCGATAGTCCGGAGTGTATCCGAATACCCGCTCAGTTATATAACAACCAGGGTATGCATGGAGACTAGGCATATGGGTCATTAGTGCTTGAACAGACAAGTGCCCAACTAGTTATGTTATATTATATGGGTAGTAAGAAACATCTACTAGGGAGAATAGTTCCATTAAGGGTTCCTTTCCCTGGGTACGCATGCCCCAAAGTGCATGTCTAGACCGCGAGAGGAAACGCAGGAAAAAACATCTGGGGCACATATGGAAAATAAAATCATCTTTTGTTCACCGACCAAATATTCCCTTATGAACGCTAGCTTTCGGCTTCACTCAGTCTGAGGTACACATCCGGCTGACCCGGCAGTAACAATCGCAGAGGTGCTCCCCTTATGCCCTAGCCGAATTAACGGGAACGTAGGGGATAAATACAAGAGCCAGACAACCTAGCTTGGCCAAAACTTAAGTCATATCGATGCATATAATGGTGAAGAAAAGGTACATGCGGAAGAATAACACATGTGCGGGGCATGAAACCCAGATGAACAATTAAGCTTCTGTGTAAGAAGCCCCCAGGTATGATGAGCGCGGCTAGCGCATCTATAATGTGTGAGCGAGGCACAAGTTGGCCCTTGAAGGCCTAGAGAAAGAATAAAAGAAAGAAATGGAAACAAGACAGATAATGTATATGCAAAAAATGGACAGAGGAAGGAGACGAACATAGAGTCCGGCGCTAGGCGTAGAATCTTCGGAGCCTGGCTGCGTTCCATGGGTTCGGCTCAAGTCGATTATTCGATACACCCCGCAGACGGTACGCTCCACCGGTCAGAACTTGGTCAATAATGAAGGGTCCTTCCCATTTGGTCTCGAGCTTGGACTTTTTGTTCTCCGGCAGGCGTAGAACTAGCTTGCCAATGTTATAAGTTTTGGCCCGTACTTCTCTGCTTTGGTATCTGCGAGCCTGTTGCTGATAAAATGTGGAACGGGCTTTTGCCACGTCGTGCTCCTCCTCCAGGGTCTCCAGACTGTCCTGCCGATCGAGCTCAGCTTCTCTTTCTTCATACATGCGCACTCGAGGTGAGTCATGAATTATGTCACAGGGCAAGACTGCCTCTGCGTCGTACACCATAAAGAAGGGTGTATATCCGGTACTACGATTAGGCGTGGTCCGCAGCCCCCAGACTACGGAGTCGAGCTCCTCTACCCAGTGCATGTTAGACTCCGTTAAGGACCGCACTAATCTGGGTTTAATGCCACTCATGATTAGACCGTTTGCTCGCTCAACTTGGCCGTTGGTTTGTGGGTGATAGACGGAAGCATAATCGAGCTTGATGCCCATTTTGCTGCACCAGAGTTTTACTTCATCGGCTGTGAAGTTTGTGCCGTTGTCAGTGATGATGCTGTGCGGGACGCCATAACGATGTACGACCCTGGATATGAAGTCTATCACCGGTCCGGATTCAGCTGTTTTAACCGGTTTCGCTTCTATCCATCTGGTGAATTTATCCACCATGACCAGTAAGTATTTTTTCTTGTGGGTTCCCCCTTTAAGGGGTCCAACCATGTCAAGCCCCCAAACTGCGAAGGGCCACATAATGGGGATTGTTTGGAGGGCGGTGGGTGGCATGTGGCTTTAATTTGCAAAAAGCTGGCAACCGGCGCAGCGTTGGACCAAGTCCTGTGCGTCTGCCCGGGCCGTCGGCTAATAGAATCTTGTACGGAAGGCCTTGCTTACAAGAGCCCGTGCTGCGACATGGTGGCCGCCGAGTCCGGCGTGAATTTCTGCCAAAAGTTTCTGCCCTTCCTCTTCGGAGATGCACCTTTGAAGGACTCCGGTAGTGCTTTTTTATACAGTTCTCCCTCGTGGACCTGTAGGCCTTAGATCACCGCACTATGCAGTGTGCCTCATTTTGGTCCTCCGGAAGTTCCTGCCTAGTTAGGTAGGCCAGGAATGGTTCTGTCCACGGGGCTATGATGGCCATTATTACGTGGGCTAAAGGTGTTGTTTCGGTGGCAGAGCCTCCGATTATGTCAGAGTGTTCGGTATTGAGCGTTGTGGCCGGGTCCGGACTAATATTGCCGGTGTCCCCTTCCCATGACACGGATGGCTTAAACAACCTCTCTAAAAAGATGTTGGGGGGACCGCATCGCGTTTTGCGCCGATGCGGGCGAGGATATCCGCCGCCTGATTGTTTTCCCGAGCCACATAGTGAAATTCGAGCCCCTCGAACTGAGCTGACATCTTTAGGACGACATTATGATAGGCCACCATCTTTGGATCCTTGGCATCAAAGTCTCCATTTATTTGGGATATTTCAAGGTTCGAATCCCCACGCACCTCCAGGCACTGAATGCCCATGGAAACTGCCATCCGAAGACCATGTAACAGGGCTTCTTATTCAGCTGCATTGTTGGAGTCTGTATACAGTATCTGCAGTACGTATTGAACTGTATCTCCGGTTGGGGACGTCCGGACGATGCCAGCCCCCAGTCCAGCCAGCATTTTGGAGCCGTCGAAATGCATAATCCAATTGGAGTATGCGTCGTACTCTTTAGGGAGTTCGGCTTCCGTCCATTCGGTGACAAAGTCGGCCAATACTTGCGATTTAATGGCTCGTCGAGGTTTGTACATTATGTCGAACGGGAGGAGCTCAATGGCCCATTTGGCAATCCGGCCCATGGCGTCGTGGTTGTTTATAATATCATTGAGTGGCACCTCTGAGGCTACTGTAATCGAACACTCTTGAAAATAGTGTCGCAGTTTCCGGGATGCCATGAATACCGCATAGGCTATCTTTTGATAATGTGGGTACCATGATTTGCATGGAGTGAGGAGAGTGGATACATAATATACCGGCTTTTGAAGAGGGAATTTATGTCCGTCCGCTTCTCGTTTGACGACAAGCACTGCGCTTACAACTTGATGGGTTGCCGCAATGTATAATAGCATTGGTTCGCCGATGTTTGGCACAGCCCGGATTGGGTTGGTTGCCAGTATGGCTTTTATTTCTTCCAATTCGGCTGCGGCAGCGTCCGTCCACTCGAAGTGTTCGGTGCGCCGAAGGAGGCGATAAAGGGGTAATGCCTTTTCTCCTAAGCGGGAGATAAAGCGGCTTAGAGCCGCCACACATCTAGTTAACTTCTGGATTTGTTTGAGGTCTGTTGGTGTCAGCATTCTGGGAATGGGGGTACCCAGACTTGCCTGCCTGCGGCCTGCGGCGTGGCTCAAAGGGGGGCCCAGCACGGCCCATCTTCATCAACACAGACCAAAGACCCTCGCGAGGGGCCAAGCCTCGCGGGGCGGACGACACGGAACTTCCTCAGGCACGGCCTCATCAGGCTGGCTCGCGAGGAGGCGGAGAGATCAAGGCGGGGTACCTCGCGAGGTGCCCGTGACGCAAGCCATGACGACCAAAGGCGCTAGGCGGGCGCCAGCCGCGCAGTGTCCTCCTTTCCTCTTTGGTGCAAAGGGAGCAAGCGCAGGCGAGAGCATCAAGCAAAGGCACCCATTTCGGTGCAACGAGACCAAGACCAGTCCAACGGCAGGGAGGAAGTCATTGTGGAGCCCAAGCCAGTGTCACCACCAGAGCCTTTGGCAGGTGAGGACCAACTTTAGTCAGGATAAGTGTACCAGATGTTCCCCTTCAAAATGGCCAATTGTTGGTGCCCTTCCCGCTCAATATTTGGGAAGAGGCCCAGGGCCTTTGCCTATAAATAGGACTAGCCACCCCCAGGGTAGGGGGGCAATCAAGAAGGGAGAATCTAGAAGCCAAGAGAGAAACTAGCTAGGATCGGATCGAGTAGCATCACACACACAGAGGGAGAAGGGCGACTGAACTCCTCCTAGCAGTTCATCCCCCCCAGCCAAGAACAGACCCTCGCGAGGCTGTTCTTCCTTGTATTGCTCATCATCATCAGCCCAAGAGGCAATCCACCACACCACACACTGGAGTAGGGTATTACACCACAACGGTGGCCCGAACCAGTATAAACCCTGTGTCTCCTGTGCTGTTCTTTCCATAGCTTAGATCTTAGCGAGGCGGAGGGGTGCAGGTAGGTAGAAGGCAAAATCTCCGCGCGCACCCCAGTGTTCGAACCTCAAGGGTCTGCCGGAACCCGAAATCCGACATTTGGCGCACCAGGTAGGGGGTGCGCCGGAATCCACCTTCTACCGCTTCGTGTCCCGTCGCGTCGTCATCACCATGTCCGGCGACCAGGCGGGCAACCCAGATCCATGGGCGGCGTGGCCCGCCCGCGCAGAGCCGCTCGCCTCAGGCGACCCCATGCCCCAGGCAGCTCGCGGTCCGTAGGGCGCTGTGGGCCGCGAGTGACGCAGACAGGCTTCGACAGCTCTCACACCGCGGTAGGTGCGGTCGGCAGCAAGGGCCTCCAATCACGCCGCGACCACGACACCGTACACCCGCCGGGAGCAGGAGAACTCGAGGGCCGCGCTCACGGTGGCCCGAGAGCTGCTGCAGTGCAGGCTGCTGGAGGGCGGCCACGACGTGCTGCTGGAGCGGGTGGCAGAGCTCCTGGGCTTCGCCGCCTCGGGGGCTCACCCCTTCTGCACCCAGCTCCCATCTCAAGCCCAGGGCGGCCCGCGCGGGGGCTCCGCGGGCACCCGCGGGCTCCAAGGCTACCCCAACGCCGGCGAAGCTGTTGGCACCGGACCAGTGGCAGCGTTGCCCCTGCTCCCAGTCCGCGAAGAAGAAGGACTCGACGCGACCCACGGCCCCAGTGGACAGCCGCGCTACCACCCCACGGTGGGCGCGTCAAGCAGGACTGCGTGGCACACGGAGCACTACGGCGTGGCCTTCGGGATGACGGCGCCAGAAGAATACGTGCCCCTCATGATGGACCAAGGACACCCTCACGAGGGCGAACAAGGCTCGCTCCTCAGCCCAAGCTAGGGGGACGAGGCGCCAGAAGCTGAGCCCTTCCAGGAGCCCCGGGATGGTCCCACTAGCCACGCTGGAGGCAACGATTATCGGGTACCGCTAATTCCTCAGGAGCAGGCATACGCTAATCATGGATCGCAGGAGGTGCAGGTCGCCACAGCGAGCAGCTGCCCCGCTCCCATAGTCTCCTACTCCTCGGGAGGAGGGCGCAGGGGGCTGCAGGAGAGGGGCCGAGATCCGACATCACCACCGCGGCCTTCGGAGCAAGGTGTTCTTAGGAGGTAGGCCCTCTGCTGGGAAGGTGCCTCAGGGCTTGCCCCTGGTGGAGGACCCGTGGTCATCGGGGGAACCGCTGGTGACCGCTCTACCCCATCGGCGGCGTCCTGGTTTCCGGTCGTCGTTGATGGCACTAGAGTGTGGCGCAAGGCGGGGCCCTCGTCTGGCGATCTGAAGCAAGGCCGGTACCTGTGAAGAAGGCCCAGTGCCTGTGAAGCTCGCCGCCCCGTGACACTCTCATGTAATAATGAGTGGGGCTGTACACGCCCCGGAGTCTCAGGGATGCCGGCCTCAGGCCCCGGGGCTCCCTCCCACGCCCAGTGGCAGCACTTAGCTCCGCGCTGGTGAGAAGACGTCCAAGACTAGATTAGGTGCCGGACATGGCCTTTTGTCTGCTTTCGTTGCTTTTCCCTTTGGTTGTCACTTTCCCCCCTGGATTCAAGTTGGATTCGAATTTGAGATTTGCGTGTGTTCAGGGAAGGGGTGCTTAGTCTTGTTCGAGCAATTTCTCACGTTTTGATTACCACTTCGCCTCAGCTGCCTCCCCTCGTGAGCCCCTCGCGAGCCGGGTCAGGCCTAGCTTGCGCGCAGCCCAGACTGCCGCCGCCGCATCCTCTCAGGAGGTTTTTTTACTGCAGATCCTACGGATTCGATCAGGGAACACTCGGGACACCACAGCCTCCCACAGGCTACCTCAGGGCCCGCATGGGACGAAGGTAAACTAGCCAACCAGGGCGTCGCTTAGCCAACCACTTGGCGCGGGCGCATGTGCAATGTAACATCTACTAATACGATGAACACAAGTTTTACATGAGGGGCTCCCCCTCCCAAAATGCTCTCACAGCCATCAGGCCAAAACCTGAGTTCTATTCATGCAGGGTAAGGAAACAGGAACGATGCATGATCAGTCGGATAAATCCCCCAATGCGTCCTCAGGAGCACCACCCGAATCGTTGCTGGCATCGCTGGACTCGCCATCGCTGTCTGCGTCGCCGCCAGCGGCGTCAGGGCCGTTCACCACACCGCCCTCATCGGCAACCACGATCACACCGTCGTTGTCTGAAGCGAAGGCCCTGACAAGAGCATCCACATTGTCTTCCACCCAGTGCACCAGGTCGTCTCGGACGGCCTGGGGGACTGGGGCGATGGCGTCGTCGAAATCGAAGTGGGGATCCATGTTCTGGAGATGGTGAAGACGCGAGAAAAGGCGCGCCCGAGCAGGGCGCGGCTCCTCCCCTCCACCAACCTGTCGGCCCTGACCGACCGCGCCTCTAGCTACGTCACCACGTCGGTGAAGAACTGAAGGTTGCCGGCGTAGTTGACTGTGTGCGGCTCGCCAACAGCCGCATCGCAGATGTTGCCCAAGGCTGTGTTGGCTCTCGCCCGGAGCGTGGTGAGCATGGGGCCGTGCTCATGCTCCAGGATCCGCCGCTGACGTATCTCGTCCGCATTCTGGCGCACGACGGCTTCAGCCTCCTCCACCCGATGGCGAAGAAGGAGCACCTCGGCCTGGGAGGTGGTTGACTCCCCTTGCGCTACTTCAAGGGCGTCCCGAAGAGCATCGGCCCGCCGCGTCGCTTCCTCCAGCTTGGCCCTCAAGGCAGCAGTCCTACCTTCAGCCTCGGCCCGGATCAACCCCAGCCTCTCCTCGGACTCACGCTCGAGGTCCAAGCGCACCATCGCCACCCGACGTCCGACCTCCTCCAGGACACGGGCTTCCCGTGCAGTGACATCATCCTTCGCCTGCGTCACCAAGTGCTCCCTCGTCTCCAGACGCTCATACTCGCGGGTACGTTCGGCGGCTTCCAGCGTCAGCGCCTCCTCATGCTTCTGCAGCTCTACTGGGTCGCTAGAGGCCACCTTCATCGACGCGAGGGCTGCCTCGCGCAGCTCCACTTGCTCCTCCAGTGAGTGGCACCAGGCCAGGAGCTCCCGAGCCCGCTCCTCCGCCACCTCTCGCCACCGGTCAGCTTCCCGGGCCTCCTCAGCAGCCCAAGATCGGGCCTCCCGAGAGGCCACCAGCGACGCCTTGGCCTCTTCATCGTCAAGATCGCGCTGATGGCGCGCAAGGGCGATGGTGCCCTCCAGCTCACGCCTCTCTGCAGCCAGACGCAGGCCCTCGGCCTCAAGGCGCGCGTCTTCATCAGCAAGCTCCTCACCAAGAAGGCTCACCGCGTCAGCCGCCCTTCGAAGGAATCCTTGGCGAAGAGCGCGACGCTCCCGGGCGCGCTCGAGCATGTCTTCCACACCATCATCTGCCCCAAGCAAGCGCCGGGGGCCACGGATCAGCACTCCCCCTCCGGGCAGGGGGCTGGGGGCTGGCACCCTCGCGACGGCCGGGTACGCCACGCCAGAAGCCCGGCCTGGAGCCAGCCCGTCCCTAGATGAAGAGCGCAGGGAGTGCCTCAGCCAGTCGCAGTCCACAACCAGGCGAGAAGCCCACGACAGGCTGGCTATGCCACGAGAAGGCCCGCGAAGGAGGATCACGAGGTGCGCAGGGCCTCGATGCGCCTCGGGACGGTTCGCCTCTCTGATCGCCCTCACCACAAGGGCTCTGCTGCTCGAAGCGCTTGACAACGGTAGAGGGGGCGAAGCCAAGGGGGACGGCACCTCAGCCATCTCCGCGGGCTCGGCTGGAAGGGCCCTGCGGAGCAAGGATCAGTAAAAGCAACAGAAGGATCGGGAGCTGGAAAAGGAGAAGGCCTACTCATCAGTGGCGAAGTACTTCCTACGCTTCAGCAGGCGACAAGGAGGTACGGCAAGGCCCCTCCCTGCTGGATGCTGCCAGGGTTGGGGTCCCCAGTCAGGATCAAGAGCACTGTCCTCAGCACTTTAGGCATTAGGTCCTCTTCCTAGAGCCTCATACGATCATCACGCCCGCTGAAGGCCCACATCCAGCGGGAGTGGCGTTGGAGAGGAGCAATGCGGTGAAGCAGGAACTCCTTCACCACCTTGGGTGCTGTCACGCCAAGCGACCTTAAGAACATGAAGCGGTCCCAGACGAAGACGAGCCGGGGGCTCTCAAGCGTCTCCTGGCCCCAGCCCGAATTGGGGACAGCAGGCGAAGTTGGCTCCGATAGTAGGGGGCTGGGCACCCCTGCATCCACATGCAGCCACCGCTCGCGGAACCCAGCCACGGGCAGAGGGAGCCTGAAGTCAATCCCTGAGGCCACTGTCTCAGACGCGGCAACGAAGCTCACGCACGCCCAGCATTGGGTAGGGTCGACAAGGCGCAGAGAGAAGAAGTGGCGCAGCAAGGCAACCGAAGGAAGGATGCCCATCATTGCCTCGCAAACAAAGGCGAAGATCGAAAGGAGGGTGATGGATTCAGGACCCAGATGCATCATGTGGATCTGATAGTGGGAAAGCACGGCATTGAAGAAATCAGAAAAGGGGGGAACCAGACCCGCCCACAGGGCGTCGGTAAAATACTGGACCTCGGTGACTATCCTGTCGATGGAGAAGTGGGACGCGGGCCAGGCCGTCGTCCTCCTGCATTCGTTGAAGATAGTGGCCAGAGCCGAGCTGACCTTGCCCAAACCCTCGGCGGGGGCCGCCAACAGCGGCGAGCAAGGCGGAGGCATGGGTTTCTTCCCTCTTCCCTTCTTTGTCGGAGCCATGGCGATGGGAAGGGGGGGAAGGTTCGAGATTGGGTTGAAAACAGAAGCTGGAGTTCGAGAGGAGGAAGGACAAAGGGCGCTCGAGCAACAGAAAGGGGAGCGGCTGTGTACAACTACGAGTCCGCCTAGCATGGCGCAAAATAAGGGGGCGTGGGGGAACAGTTCCGCCCACGTCCAATCAACCGCCACGCGGCGCCCAAGGCCGTAGGCTGTTAGGGCCCGCGGCGCTTCGCTCTTCCCCTTTTGCCTCCGTGCACGGCCAAGTCCGGGCGCGCCTTGGGCCCGGGGGCTACTGTCGGCGTTCTGGGAACGGGGGTCCCCAGACTTGCCTGCCTGCGGCCTGCGGCGTGGCTCAAAGGGGGCCCCAGCACGGCCCATCTTCATCAACACAGACCCAAGACCCTCGCGAGGGGCCAAGCCTCGCGGGGAGGACGACACGGAACTTCCTTAGGCACGGCCTCATCAGGCTGGCTCGCGAGGAGGCGGAGAGATCAAGGCGGGGTACCTCGTGAGGTGCCCGTGACGCAAGCCATGACGACCAAAGGTGCCAGGCGGGCGCCAGCCGCGCAGTGTCCTCCTTTCCTCTTTGGTGCAAAGGGAGCAAGCGCAGGCGAGAGCATCAAGCAAAGGCACCCGTTTCGGTGCAACGAGACCAAGACCAGTCCAACGGCAGGGAGGAAGTCATTGTGGAGCCCAAGCCAGCGTCACCACCAGAGCCTTTGGCAGGCGAGGACCAACTTTAGTCAGGATAAGTGTACCAGATATTCCCCTTCAAAATGGCCAATTGTTGGCGCCCTTCCCGCTCAATATTTGGGAAGAGACCCAGGGCCTTTGCCTATAAATAGGACTAGCCACCCCCAGGGTAGGGGGGCAATCAAGAAGGGATAATCTAGAAGCCAAGAGAGAAACTAGCTAGGATCGGATCGAGTAGCATCACACACACAGAGAGAGAAGGACGACTGAACTCCTCCTAGCAGTTCATCCCCCCCAGCCAAGAACAGACGCTCGCGAGGTTGTTCTTCCTTGTATTGCTCATCATCATCAGCCCAAGAGGCAATCCACCACACCACACACTGGAGTAGGGTATTACACCACAACGGTGGCCCGAACCAGTATAAACCCTATGTCTGTTGTGCTGTTCTTTCCATAGCTTAGATCTTAGCGAGGCGGAGGGCTGCAGGTAGGTAGAAGGCGAAATCTCCGCGCGCACCCCAGTGTTCGAACCTCAAGGGTCTGCCGGAACCCGAAATCCAACAGTTGGGGTAGCCAACTGTGACAAAGCTCGGGTTTTGGCCAGATTAGCTTCAATACCACTACTGGAGATAATGAAACCCAGGAGCTTTCCGGCCGGTACACCAAAAACGCATTTTTCCGGATTGAGCTTGATGTCGTATGTTCGAAGGTTGTCAAATGTGAGCCTCAAGTCGTCTATCAGAGAGTCGACGTGTTTGGTTTTGACGACCACATCATCTACGTATGCCTCTACTGGTTTGCCCATTTGTTTCTCCAGACATGTCTGAATCATGCACTGATATGTTGCGCCGGCGTTTTTGAGCCCAAAAGGCATTGTGTTGAAACAGAAGGGACCGTATGGTGTGATGAATGCCGTTGCGGCTTGGTCGGACTCCGCCATCTTGATTTGGTGGTAACCGGAGTATGCGTCGAGGAAACACACTGACTCGTGTCCTGCGGTACCATCGATAATTTGATCAATGCGGGGGAGGGGGAAGGGATCCTTTGGGCAAGCTTTATTGAGGTCCGTGAAATCCACACAAAGGCGCCAGGATTTATCCTTCTTTTGTACCATCACCAGGTTTGCTAGCCAGTCCAGGTGTTTTATTTCTCTGATGAATCTGGCATCCAATAACTTGGCTAGTTCCTCTCCCATGGTCTGTCTCTTAGGTTTGGAGAAACGCCGAAGAGCCTGCTTGACCGGCTTGTATCCCCTTAGGATATTGAGGTTGTGCTCTGCCAGCCTGCGTGGGATTCTTGGCATGTCTGATGGGTGCCAGGCGAATATGTCCCAATTCTCGCGTAGGAACTCTCGTAGTGCGGCGTCCACGGCGGGGTTTAACTGTGCCCCGATGGAGGCTGTTTTTGTAGGGTCCGTTGGGTGGACTTGGAATTTGACTATTTCATCCGCTGGTTTAAAAGAGGTGGACTTGGATCTCTTGTCAACTATCACGTCGTTCCTGTCCACTATGGAGCGTAGCGTGGTTAATTCCTCGGCCGAAAGGGCTTCGGATAGTGCCTCGAGGAACAATGTGGTTGTTTTGTTTTTAGCGCAGAGTGCTATGTCCGGATCACTGGCGAGAGTGATGATTCCGTTGGGCACAGGCATTTTGAGCTTCATGTACCCATAATGGGGTACGGCTTGGAAGATCGTGAACGCCTCACGTCTTAAAAGGGTGTGGTATCCACTACTGAACGGGGCCACTTGAAATGTAATTTCTTCGGACCTATAGTTCTCCGGCATGCCGAATAACACATCTAGTGTGATTTTCCCAGCGCAGCGTGCTTCCCGACTGGGGATGATTCCTCTGAAGATTGTGCTACTTTGCTCAATGCGGTTCCAGTCTATTTCCATTTTTTGAAGAGTTTCCTCATATATGAGGTTTAATCCACTACCGCCGTCCATGAGTACTTTTCTGAGTCGAAAGTCGTCCATGATTGGACTAAGGACCAGTGCGGCTGGTGCTCGGGCTGTTCGGAATTTAGGTTCATCACTGGCATTGAAGGTAATAGCCGTGTCACTCCATGGATTTATTGTTGCCATGTGGCAGACTTCGGCGATGTTGCGGAGTGTTCGCTTGCGCCTATTATTTGATGCGAAGGTCTCAAAAACTGTTAATACCGTATTGTTATCCATGGGATGGTGCTCTGTGGCATCTAGGATGAGAAGATCTTCGCCGCTTTCGGCCATCTGCCGGAGTATCCAACATGCTCTAAGGCTGTGCGTTGGTATTGTATCCGCTGTGCTAAATTTTGCAGGGTCCGTTAAGCCATCCCTCCAATACGGTTCCGTGCCTTGTAGAGGGTTTTTGCTTCTTTGTAATTAACTCGGGTGTCTTATGATAGTGCACCCTTTTACCTCGGACTGGGTGCATATTCGGAGCCGGATTATCCCAAAATTTCGTTTCGGTGTTACAGGCACTTTCCATCGCATCGTACTTTCGTACTATGGACCCAAGTCGGCAAAGCGTGATATGTCACGGCGACTTATGGCGTTAAGGATTCCCTTGTCCATGCAATTATTACAAAAAAGTGAGACTACGTCTTCCTTGCGGCAGTCCTTAACCTTGTTCATCGCAAGGAGGAATCTAGCCCAATAATGATGTACTGTTTCATGGGTCTCCTGCCTGATGTGGGAAAGATCATTTATGTCTGGGTGGGTGGGTGTTCTTGAGTCTGAACCCCTACCCGATCTGAGACCCAGGGGCCGAGGAGTTTCCGATCTTGGAAGTTCGGATTCCGATATGTTGCCCGATGAGTCTGGCCCGCTGCCTGACTCTAGGTTCAGGGTTTGGGTGATGTCCTCCCGTAAACCGGTATCCGGCTCGGAGAGCTCAGGAATTCGGACATAGTTAGTCCTCAAGATAGAGGAAGAATGGCCGCATTGTTCCTCCACCACCGCACCATGATGGGTGACCGGTGGAGTGTTAATCTCCCTTTGATCGGGTTTAAGCCCAATCCGATCATAGTCCGTAGCGACTCCCAAGGCGGCGATGTGATCCAAGAGCTCGTTTAGGGAAGAGAGCTCCATTGGATCCATCTGCTCGGCGAATTCCGAGCTGACGTGGAGGCTATATTCAATGACCCGAGAAGTCATCGTCGGTGCAGCAGCCGAACAGGCAGTCATGACGAAACTGCCTAGCTGGAGAGTTTGGCCGACAGCCAGGGCTCCAACGGCGGTAATGCTGTTTTTAACAACGAGATGAGGCATCCTTCCTTACGGCGACGTCACAGAGGAACTCTCAATGAAAGCACCAATGTCGGTGTCAAAACCGGTGGATCTCGGGTAGGGGGTCCCGAACTGTGCGTCTAAGGCGGATGGTAACAGGAGGCAGGGGACACGATGTTTTACCCAGGTTCGGGCCCTCTTGATGGAGGTAAAACTCTACATCCTGCTTGATTTATTCTTGATGATATGAGTATTACAAGAGTTGATCTACCACGAGATCGGAGAGGCTAAACCCTAGAAGCTAGCCTATGGTATGATTGTATGTTGTCCTACGGACTAAAACCCTCCGGTTTATATGGACACCGGAGGGGGCTAGGGTTACACAAGTCGGTTACAAAGGAGGAGATATACATATCCGTATTGCCTAGCTTGCTTTCCACGCCAAGTAGAGTCCCATCCGGACACGAGACGAAGTCTTCAATCTTGTATCTTCATAGTCCCACAGTCTGGCCAAAGGATATAGTCTGGCTGTCCGGAGACCCCCTAATCCAGGACTCCCTCAAGGTCCAAAGATGGCAATTAAACTATTTGTTTACACTTTATCCAAGAAAACATCGAGCTGTAGGATGGTAAGTAAGAACTCTGCAGCCTTCTTTTTACTGCCCATAATGAGTTGTGTTAGATGACAATGTCTTAATCTTTTTCCTTTGCAGTGGTTGCCAAAGTAGTTTACTCAAGATTACCTCTCAAACTACATGATTGGTGGGCATGCAAAGGTTAAAGTATTTCTACCAGAACACGATGATTATCTAGATGTTTTCATGAAGACCGTGAAGGATGGGCGGTCGGCCATCACAAGGGGTTGGACTAGAGTTGTGTGTGCTTTCTGCATGGAGGAGCGCACAATATGGGCATTCCACTTCACCTTGTTCAACAACCTGAATATATTTGACCTCTTTCTTTATCGTCTTTAATACTACAAGTATACAACTGTGGTTCATCATTCTTTATTTGGTTCTTATGTAATTCTTGAACATATGTACCTATGAATCGAATAATACATTGTTTGTTTGAACCTGATTGGTATGATCAAATCTGTAGCATACATTAGAATTCAAATTCAAATCCGGTACGATTTGAAATAGCGGCAATTAAATTACGGTGAAATTACGCTCTCCAGGTTGTTACGGCACCTACGGTTGGTAAAACACAAATGTTTGCGATATACACCATAATCCGAGATGGTTCACAGAGAGGAAACATGTGCAAGCATGCACACAGATGCCATTACCAAAGCGTGTGCGATTTCAGACAATATCACAAATGGTGCAGACAAACTAAACGTTTGTGTTAGTTGCCTTATCGTACACGATTCGCAACCATGAATTGTTTCTGATGAAGTATGCATCGTAAACGTTGCACCACAGAATAGCGTGTGTGATAGTTGTCGTGTACAACGATGTTACGATGGTCCGATGTTTTGTGATCCTGTCCGACACTCGTACGAAGATTAGCTAATCTTCTTAACAGTGAACTGTTTGTGATGGGCTGCGCAACGTACACGTTCTATAATAGTGAGCCGTCTGTGATGGGCCGCGCATCGTGAATGTACCACCACAGAATACCGACTGCGATGGCAATGCGAGCAGAAATGAGTTGGAGTACTGTAGGGGCCCTATCCCTGACGGTTTCTGGGTCGTGTCGGAAGGACCCCCCCTATCGCCCACACTCACTTGGCGATGGTTCCAAATGCCATCGCGGAAAGGGGTTAAAACCCGTTTGTTTAGGACCGACGCGTACCAGTGGTTGATGTCCTTCTCATAAAACTTGTCCTTGGAGGAGCTTGGTGAAGACATGGCGATCTAGATCTGACAGAAAAACAGCAAGAAACAAGAAAATAGGATATTTCCACGATGCGGTGGTCAAAACATCCGGGAGTATATATAAAGAATTTTTATGTTGCAAAACACGTAGCCTAGAGGAAAACGGAGTCGGGAAGGTTCCGAGGGTCCCACTACCCACCAGGGCGCGCCCTGGTGCCTAGTGGGCACCTGGGTTGCCTTCTCGAGTGTTTCGTTTTTTCTAATATTCCAAAACTGACAAAAAATATTTGTACAGAATTTTTGGAGTCGTTTTACTTACCGTATCACGTACCTCTTCCTTTTCAGGGTTCTGGAGTGTTCTGGAAGGTCTCCTTTATGTATTCCTCCGATGTCATGGTTTGAATAATGTTAGTTTCAACATTAATAGGTGTACCTAACATATAGTGCTTCATTGTTTGTCCATTGACCACCTTCGGATTAGTTCCTTCGGCATTATTGATCTTAATAGCTCCAGAGCGATGAACTTCTTCAATAATATATGGTCCTTCCCACTTGGAGAGGAGTTTTCTTGCAAAAAATCTAAAACGAGAATTGTACAATAGACCATACTCACCCACTTTGAATTCCCACTTTTGGATTCTTTTATCATGCCATCTTTTAAATTTTTCTTTGAACAATTTGGCATTGTCATAGGCTTGGGTTCTCCATTCATCTAATGAGCTAATATCAAATAACCTTTTTTCACCGGCAAGTTTGAAGTCATAATTGAGTTCTTTAATTGCCCAATATGATTTATGTTCTAACTCAAGAGGCAAAAGACAAGCTTTTTCATAAACCATTTTATGTGGGGACATACCCATTTGATTTTTATAAGCTGTTCTATAAGCCCAAAGTGAATCATCTAATTTCCTAGACCAATTCTTTCGGGACCTATTGACATTTTTTTGTGAAATTAATTTTATTTCCCTATTGCTAAGTTCAACTTGACCACTAGACTGAGGATGATAAGGTGATACAATTCTATGGTTAACATCATACTTAGCAAGCATTTTACAGAAAGCACCATGAATAAAATGTGAACCACCATCAGCCATTAAATATCTAGGGACTCCAAAATTTGGGAAAATGACTTTCTTAAGCATTTTAATAGAGGTATTATGATCAGCACTACTAGTTGGAATAGCTTCTACCCAATTGGTGACATAATCAACACCAGCCAAAATATGTGTATACCCATTAGAGGAAGGAAAAGGTCCCATGTAATCAAATCCCCAAACATCAAATGGTTCAACAGCAAGTGAATAATTCATAGGCATTTCCTTACACTTACCAATATTACCAATCCTTGACATTCATAGCAACATAAAACAAACCTACGGGCATCCTTGAAGAGAGTAGGCCAATAAAAACCAGATTGCAATACCTTGTGAGCAGCTCTGTCTCCCGCATGATGCCCTCCATAAGCTTCGGAGTGACATTTCCATAGGATTTGTCCCTGTTCATGCTCAGGTACGCAACGTCTAATAATACCATCAACTCCTTTATAAAGATGTGGGTCATCCCAAAAGTAATGTCTTAAATCATAGAATAATTTTTTCTTTTGTTGGTATGTGAAGCTTGGTGGTATATATTTAGCAACAATGTAATTAACATAGTCAGCATACCAAGGAGTGTTATGAGAAACACCTATTGCAGCTAATTGTTCATCGGGAAAACTATCATTAATAGGTTGTGGGTCATCAAGAATATTCTCTAACCTAGACAAGTTATCAGCCACGGGGTTCTCAGCTCCCTTTCTATCAGTGATATGTAAGTAAAATTCTTGTAGCAAAAGAACCCACCTAATGCGTCTAGGTTTAGCATCTTTCTTTTCCATAAGATATTTTATAGCAGCATGATCGGTGTGAACAATTAATTTAGAATCAACAATGTAAGATCTGAATTTATCACAAGAAAACACCACTGCTAAAAATTCCTTCTCAGTAGTAGCATAATTGCGTTGGGCACTGTTTAGAGTTTTACTAGCATAATGAATAACATTTAAATTCTTATCAACTCTTTGTCCTAGAACAGCACCAACTGCATAATCACTAGCATCACACATTATTTCAAAAGGCAAGTTGTGACGCCCGGATAATTAGGCTACAGTAATCCCACGTTAATGATGCCACGTCACCTCGATTGTTGTTGCTAATCTCGCGTTCGATCAAAACTATTCAAATTTGAATTTGAATTTTTGTCAAACATCAAAAGTTTCAAACATTAAAATAAAATGTTCGGATTGTGCCAAATATTGCATAGGTAATTATAGTGAAGAAAACACAAGTTTAGAAAATGCTAAAATGCTCTAAAATAAATAAAACAAAAAATTGAAAAAAAATAAAACAAAAAGGAAATACAAAACAGAAAATGAAAGAGAGAGAAAAGAAAACCCCCCTTTCCCCTGGGCCTTGGCCCAGACAACAGCCGGGCCGGCCCACCCCAACCCCCTGGCCTATTTGGCCTCATTCCCCCCAAACCCTAAGCCAACCACCACCACTCTCCCCCCACTCGCTCTCTCCCCCTCACTCCCCTGATCCAAATTGGGATCGGGGCGACCGAGCCCTCGACGCCCGACGCCGCCCCGCCGCTCGACGCCGGAGCCACCTCGTCAGACTGCCTCCCCGTCTCCGACTCCGTCGTCCCCGTCCTCCTCCCCGCGCCCCACTGCCCCGTGCCATACAACCGCCGTGAACACTGCACCGCACCTTCCTCCCTCTTCCCCTCTGCCCTCCTCCCTCGCGCATCGCTAGCCGCGTTGCGGCCCCGTTCACCCCGCTTCGTCCCCCCTCGCCCCGCGCGCTCACCGTGTTCGCCGCATCGGCTGCGCGCCCTAGCCGAATCGCCCGCGCCCTGCCATGCATCGCCACCGCGCCGCTCGCCCCAACAACGACCCCTACCGCTGGTCGTCTACGCTCGCGCCCGCCTCTGCATGTTGCTGTTGTCGTTGTTCCGCTGCTATACCGGGCAGCCCTGCCCCGGCACCCGTCTGCGTTGCCCCTTCGCATCGGTACTGCTGTGGCCTTGCCGTTCCGCGTGCTCGCAGCCTCCCACTCGCACACGATGCCGCCGGTACTCACCTCGCATGCGTGCCCCACGCGCGCACTCCCTGCAGCCATGCCACTGCCGCCTCCCCTGCTCCGGCTCGCTGCCTCATTGCGGCTCCCCCGGCCCAAACTCGCTGCCGCCTCACTCCGCCGTGGCTGCGGCCAGCTCCGGCGACGCGCCGGTGCCCGCTCTGCCCTCATACGGGCCGAGTGTCCGCAGTGCCCGTTCAGGCTATGCCCGTACCCAGCGCCCGACCCACTAAGGCCCCTAGGGCCAATGACATTAGGGGCCCATGCCCCTGGAACGTTTAAAAAAAGATTAAAATAATAATAAAAAAAATTTAATAAAATTAAATTAAATTAAATTAATTAATTAATTAACTTAGATAATTGTGATTAATTAACCTAATAAACTGTTAGTTTGTTAATCAGTCAATGACAGGCGGACCCCACATGTCAGTTTGACCCAGTCAACAGCTCTGTTGACTGCTGACATCATGCTGATGCAATAATGCTATTTTCAAATTAATTTCATAATAATAATTTATAAATTGATTAAAACTTTGAAAATTAATGTAAAATAACCCGTAAGTCGGATGAAAATACTTTGTACATGAAAGTTGCTCAGAACGACGAGACGAATCCAGATACGCAACCTGTTTGTTAGCCACACGTCCCTAGCAAAGCGAACATGCAACTTTTCCCCTCCGGTTCATTTGTCTGAAAACGCGAAACACCAAGAATACTTTCCCGGATGCCCCCCCCCTCGCCGGTATCACCTACTACCAAGTTAGGGCACACCTAGCACCGCTCATTGTCATGTCATGCATCATCATGCATATGTTTGCATTATATTTATTATTTCTTCCCCCTCTTCTCTCGCTAGACACCGAGACCGACGCCGCTTCTACCCAGTACGACTACGGTGTTGACGACCCCTCCTTCTCGGCTGAGCTTCCAGGCAAGCCCCCCCTTGATCAACCTGATATCGCCTATTCTTCTCTCTACTTCTTGCATTAGAGTAGTGTAGCATGTTACTGCTTTCGGTTAATGCTATTCTGCTGCATAGAATGTCCATGCTACTACTGTTGTTACCTTTACCTGCAATCTAAATGCTTAGTATAGGATGCTAGTTTATCATCAGTGGCCCTACATTCTTGTCCGTCTGCCATGCTATACTATTGGGCCATGATCACTTGGGAGGTGATCACGGGTATATTACTTATATACATAATATATGATACATGTGGTGACTAAAGTCGGGTCAGCTCGTAGAGTATGTGTGGGTGATTCACGGATTGGGGGCTGAAAGGACATACTTTCCTGACGGCCCTTTGTGTGGATCTTTGTGGCGAAGCGACAGGGCGGGTTAAGACCACCTAGGTGAGAGGTGGGCCTAGCCCTGGTCAGCATCCGCGGTTATATTAGTTAACATGCTAAACAAGATCTTGGAATTTGATCTAAGTCTGGCCACTGGCCTATACGCACTAACCAACTATGCGGGAACAATTATGGGCACTCGACATCATGGTATCAGCCGAAGCCTTCTTGACGTCAGCGACTGAGCGGCGCGTGCCGGGTTGGACCGCGTAATGCAATTTCCTTTGTAATGGAGGTTGCTAGGTCTGCTCACCGGTCGCGTACGAAACGTCCAGGTGTGCAACGAGCAATGGGCCCAGACCCCTGCGCGCATAGGATTTAGACCCGCGTGTTGACCTCTCTGTTAGGCCTAGGTGGGGCTACGATGTGTTGATCTTCCGAGGCAGGGCATGACCCAGGAAAGTGTGTCCGGCCAGAGGGATCGAGCGTGTTGGGTAATGTGGTGCACCCCTGCAGGGAAGTTTATCTATTCGAATAGCCGTGTCCCTTGGTAAAAGGATGGTCCAGAGTTGTACCTTGACCTTATGACAACTAGAACCGGATACTTAATAAAACACACCCTTCCAAGTACCAGATACAACCAGGTGATCACTCTCTCACAAGGCCACGAGGAGAGGGTCGCCGGGTAGTGTTGGGGATATAACTATTGGGTATGACCCGCCCAGGAGGGGCCGGGTCATACCACTGGAGGTTCATAAAAAGCAAGGCCCATGAAGATGTGGAAGAAGGCGGTTCACGAAGGGGGCTTACTGAAGGCCCGAAGCCTGAAGGTGAATTAAAGCCCACATGTGTAAACTGCCATATATGTATGACTTGTGTTGTAAGGCAAACTTAGTTAGTCACCGGGCCGGACACGTTGTGTATGAGCCGGCCGGGACTCCGTGAGCCACTGGGCATCAACCTGTGTATATAAAGGGACGACTCGGCAGCGGCTTAGGGTAAGAAACAAGAGATCCAGAACTAGGTCAAGCATATTCGCTCCCTGGTAATCGAAACCCAAGCAATACCAACTCAAACTGGAGTAGGCTTTTACCTTCACCGCAAGGGGCCGAACCAGTATAAACTCCCTGTGTCCTTTCTCCCTTTAACCCCTTTAAGCTAACCTAGTTGCGATGGCTCCACGACTAAGTCCTTCTGCTAGGACATCTGCCGTGAAAATTCCACGATAGTTGGCGCCCACCGTGGGGCTGTCGCATGGTGGTTTCAAGTTCTTGAAGGGTAGCTTTGAAGGGATCATGGGATACGCTGTGGGCTGGATGACCAAGAGTCGTCGGAGCAAGCTCTACATCGATGATGCATGTTGGGGTCCTGAGGCCGGCTCAATTGAGTACGGGTACCGGGTTCCCTTCGGCGGAATCCACGTCTTCATTGGCAAGATCGGTGAACCGGTCCCTGAGCCGGACATCTGCACCGACATCATCGAGACCGCTCAGCGTGCACGACCCGCCCGGGTTCAACCCGTCGTGAGGAGCGCCTTCGTTGGATTTATCCATGGCGACGAATTTGAGGAAGGATCTGTGTTCGGTGGCGAGATGGATATCTGCCCTGATGGTGAGTTGTCAACCGGCGAGACCAACTCAATGTATCAACTACAAGACGGCCGGCTTGGGGGATGTTCTGATGCTGACAGTATTCTGGACCCCCATGAGCCGCCGAACAGGGTCGCGATCTTCATGGCTGGCACACAGCTAGCTCTTGGTTCGACAACCGCTGCGGCTATGACATCCAGTGCAGCGGCGGCCACTGGTGCTGGCTGGTTTGCATGCCCGCCGGCTCAAGTTCTCACCGAGTTATTAGAAGCTTTGGCAACTTTGATGGGTGTGGAGGTAACCCCAGATAACCAGGAACATCACAAGCTGGATGTGGCTAAGCGGCGAGATGAGATAGCTCAAGCCAAGGAAGAGTTGGCGGCTGAGAACACTAGGATGACTGCAGAGCAGGCTGTCTTGGAGGCCTAGGCACAGCGGATCCAAGCAGACTCCTTCCGGCTCACGTTGGATCAGAATGCTTCAAATGAGATTATGAGGAGGAGACACCGAAGTCATCTACCCCCGGCTTACGAGCCGAGGAACCTCTTCAACACGCTTGGAGCGGGGACCAGTGACCCGCCGGTGGTAAACCGAACGGTTGAAGCACCCGGGGCAGGAGCGCCGGTTCAGCCACGCATGATGGACCCTCCACGTGTGAATAATACCCCGCCTCAGCATGTTTCGACACCACCGGGTCATTATTCTAACCCTTTGGACAATATGATTGTTGTGGCGTCGTGATTGGCGGCTCTGCCAGTTGAACGCGAGTCACTGACGGCGATTGAAATGCGGAGGGCCAGAGAACTTCTTCAGACGGCATTGGAACAACAAGCGGCTTATAGTCGTGAGCGGATTCACTCAAACCATCGTCCAAGCCGGAGTTACAGCATGCACATTGACTCACCAGCGGTTTCAAGTACTGAACAGCGCCATAACCAGCCCCGTGGACATGACCCGAGGCGCAGTGGTGCCAATGCCCAGACTCTGGTGGATCAGGGAACAGCGCGTCGGGAGGCCGAGCTAGCGGCTCATCAACACGCTCCTGCTTACCCGGCGACTTCGGTAGAGGCAGGCATAACCTCTAAAACCTTGGGTGTGCCATGTTTAGTGTCCGCATTGTCGGTGTTCTGGGAACGGGGGTCCCCAGACTTGCCTGCCTGCGACCCACGGCATGGCTCTGCGAGCGGGCCCGTACAACCCATCTTCACCAGCAAAGACTCTAGACCCTCGCGACGGGCCAAGCCTCGCGAGGCAGACGACACAAGACCTCCTCAGGAGTGGCCTCATCAGGCTGGCTCATGAGGGGCGGAGAGTTCAAGGCCAGGCAAACCTCACGAGGTTCCAGTGACGTGAGCCATGACGACCAAGGCCAGGCGGGCGCCATAGCGCACAATGTCGTTGTTTCCTCTTCGGTTCTAAGGAAGCAGGCGCAGGCACAGAGTACCGAGGCGTCAAGCAAAGGTTTCCATATCAGTGCAACAAGACCAAGACCAGAAGTACGGCAAGACAGAGGTCACCGTGGAGCCCAAGATGGCATCACGGCCAGAGCCTTTGACAGGCGAAGACTGCTTTTATCAGGATAAGCTGTACTAGCTGTCCCCTTTCAAATTGGCCGTTGTTGGCTCCCTTCCTGCTCAATATTTGGGGAGAGGACCAGGGCCTCTATAAATAGGACTAGCCACCAATGTAGCTAGGAGGGAGGAAGGATCGATAGACTAGTCTGGCCAAGAGAGACCAGGACAACCACGAGTTCACCAAGCACAAGAACAACTCTCCTCAGGAGGCTGTTCTTCCCTTTGTATTAATCATCCTCAGCCAAAGAGGCAATCCACCACGCCGCACTGGAGTAGGGTATTACACCACAACAGTGGCCCGAACCAGTATAAATCTTGTGTCCCTTGTGTTGTGAGTTTGTCGAGTTAGTTCGTAAGATCTTAGTTGATCTAGGACGTGAATCAGTAGGAGAGAAATCTTCACGCGCACCCCAGTGTTTGAACCTTGAGGGTTTTGCCGGAACCCGTGATCCAACATTTGGCATGCCAGGTAGGGGTGTGCCAAAGCTTCCCTTCCGTCACTCTGCGTCTCGTTGCTCCATCGTCTCCATGTCGGACGCTCGCCGCGCTCGCGCTGAGCGTCAGGCTGCCCTCGCCGCCCGTGTTGCTCAGACAGCTCCCGTAGGTGGGCCGCCCCATCGTTCTCCGTCGCCTGCCGCCAACGCCGCCACCAGCCCAGTGGGGAATGACCAGCAAGCATCCTTGCTGCACCCCTCGATGCGGCGGGACGGCCGCACCGCCACCCCATCGCTGACCCCGGCCGGTTCCTCATCCCATGCTTGTCGCGCTCCTGTGGACGCGCAGGCTGCTCTGTGCATGGCGCGCGAGCTCCTGCTCTACAGCCCAATCGACGACCTCTACGAGGACTGGCTCGACCGCATCGCCAAGCTTATGAGCGCCGCAGGGGGCTCCCCTGCGTCGTCCCTCTCGCCACCTCGCCCTCCGCCAGCCGCGGGCGGCGTGGCCCCCGAAGCGCCTCCACCACCTCTACCACAAGACAGGGTCCTGGCACCCAGGCACGCGGCCCCACGGCGTGACCTGCCGCGTCCGGCGCCCGCGCCAGAAGAAAGAAGCTGCCAAGAAGTCCCTCGGCCGCAAGAAAACGCCCCCGCGCTCCCCGCGCCGCCATGGCAAAACCGCACGCCGCCTGCGGCGGCGGTGCGCGGACCCCATCAAGGACAAGTTCTCCACCGGCGCAGAGTTCCGGTGACCATGGCAGGCTGCCGCGCCTTCACCGTTGAGCTGCGTAGCGTCGCTTAGCCGGGCAAGTTCAAGCCGGATCTGCCTCCTCGCTACGATGGCACCCCCAACCCCCCGGAGTTCCTGCAGCTCTACGAGCTGAGCATCGAGGCATCCAACGGTGACGAGAAAGTCATGGCGTACTAGTTTCCCATGGCTCTCAAGGATGGTGCCCGCTCCTGGCTCCTGAACCTGCCTCCAGGTTCGATCACCTCCTGGGACGAGATGCACGACCGTTTCGTCGCCAACTTCCAAGGCACTCGCGACCGCCCATCGGCTGTGGGTGACCTGCGCCGCGTCAAGCAACAACTAGGAGAGACCCTCTTGAAGTACATCCAGCGCTTCAACAACGTCCGCCTCAAGATCCCCAAGGTGATGGACGAGGCCATCATCTCTGCATTCTCCGATGGCGTATGCGACGTCAAGTTAAGGAGGAGCTCGCCATCCACGAGGAGTTGTGCACGTCCCTGGAGCTGCTCAACCTGGCGACCAAGTGCACAAGAGCTGAGGACGGGTGCCTCTCCCTCGTCGCGCTCCCGGCTGTGGACCTGGAGGAGAAGAAAGCCAAGGCCAAAGACGTGAAGCGCAAGGGAGAAGCCGTGCTCGCGGTGGAGCCGGACACAAAGCGCGGCAGGGACCAGCCCGAGTCATCCAAGAGCAGCCGACTGTTCTGCACCTTCCATAACATGCATAGCCACAACACCAGCGATTGTCAAGAATTCAGAGCCATTCGAGAAGGACGCTTCGGTCGACGCCCCGAGCGCAACGACCGGGGCTACGGTCGAGGAGGAGGACATGGTGGCGGACGCTGGGATGACCGTGGCCTGCGCCAAGAGTAGCGCGACCGGCCTCGTGAGGACCACTGGCAGGATCAGCCTCGCGAGGGCACCTGGAGGGATCAGCTTCATGAGGATCGTCCTCAGGGCAACGCCGGTCTCCCTCCACTGCCACCACCACCAAGAAGGAATGACGACCACCACCAAGACGAGGCGTTGGGGGCTTCCAGGAGCCGCGTGCCATCACCTACATCTTGGGCGAAGCTCAAGCCCCAGCCCCACAGCGTATCTTGAAGCAGTTTGCTCGTGAGGTGAACGCAGTCCTCCCCAAGCTCGAGGCCACGCGCCCACTCAGGTGGTCCCAGTGCGCCATCACATTCAGCTCAGCAGGCCAGCTCAAGTGTGCGGCTACCGCCGACGTCCTCCCGATGCTTTGTTCACCCATCATTAGCAACGTGCAAGTCACCAAGACCCTCATCGACGGCGGCGCAGGGCTCAACGTCCTGTCCGTCGAGACGTTCGACAGCCTCCAAGTGTCCCATGATCAGCTTCATCCCACCAAGCCTTTCTCAATAGTGACCGACAGCTCCACCACGCCGATCGGTCAGGTCCGCCTCCCAGTGACCTATGGACAGCACAACAACTACCGCACCAAGCTCATCGACTTCGACGTCGCCCAGATCCGTCTGCCATAAAATGCCATCCTCGGGTATCCGGCCCTGGCCAAGTTCATGGCCATCACGCACCACGGCTACAACGTCCTCAAGATG
The DNA here is from genome assembly GCF_056163025.1 of Triticum urartu. Lineage (NCBI taxonomy): Eukaryota > Viridiplantae > Streptophyta > Magnoliopsida > Poales > Poaceae > Triticum > Triticum urartu. The sequence goes on along the minus strand of NC_141875.1, from coordinate 384,515,067 downwards.
CCAGGAAGCGGTGGGATCATCACACTCCCCTGCAAAGAAAGAGACGCGGTGTGCTCCCTCGAGCGCGGATTCCAAGCGGTGTCAATCGAAGACCCCGGCCACAATGCAGCTCCGTACCCTCCGGAGGTCGTCCCCAAGAAGAAGAAGAAGCAACTCCGTGCCGGACCTCAGGAGGGCAGCACCGCAAGTGGCACCTCGTCAGGATCAGCGCCCGCACCTAGGGCGCCTCCCTCTATCGCATAGGAAGACGTGCCCGGCGCCCTCCTTGGGTAGGGCTCGGGGGCTCTCTTCTGGAGGGCCTCAGACCTCGCCAACGTCACGAGGGAGGCGCTCGGGCACCACTTGGAGGCGTGTTTCGCGGCACGTCTCCTTCAGGAGGACATTGGGCAAAGAGAGCCCGATGCTCAGGAGTTCATCACCGAGGTATCTCAGGAGCTTCAGGAAGCAAGAGCAATACGCGGCGACTGCCGCCTACCTGGCGCTACTGTTCAAGATATCTTCCGATATTCCAATATATCGGCCGATTTATCGCTTACCCGTGTCTCACCGATAAGATAAATCGGCCGATAAATCATCCGATATGGTGATAAATCGACCGATATGCCGATAAACTGGCTGATTTACCCCTTATCATGGGTCGACCGATAAGTTCCCGATAAGCGATATCCCCAACATTGCCTGGCGCTGCTCCCCACCCAGGTGAGAGTGGTGAGCTACGCGTCTGCATCGACATACCAAGGCTCAACCGAGCCGCATCTCAGGAGTGCTTCTGGCCTTCGCGTGTCAGGCGCTGCGAAGGTCCACCTCACAGCTATGTTTGCATGCCGTTCGGCCTGCCGAGCATGGCCGCTGCCTTCCAGCGCAACCTGCGGAGCATCATGGCGGGTCAGGAGGCCGGGCACCACGCAGTCCTGGCGAAGATGGAGACGGTCCTCAAGGAACCACCTGGACCCCCAGAGCCTCCCGAGGCTCAGGGCCCCGGTGGCTCATGAGAAGCAACCCCTTCACCGCGTGCCTTCACCTGATTCAACACCCCTTCATCAACGGAACCAGGTGACATTTTCCAAGTTCGTTTAGCTGGGAGCACCCAGTGGGCTGCATTATTCCCAGGCCGCGTGGGTCCGTCCCTGTGGCATGTATCTTTCATTGTTTATGTCTTTAGCTTACCTTGATGGGGGCGCCCCTCGGGCTGCATCATCCCCAAGCCACTCGGGCCGGGCCCAGTGGCGCGTATCATTAGGCATTTACCTGAGCTAGGTTGCCTTTCATGCTTGATCTATCTATGACTATCACCTGCTTGATTGTCGCCCATCGCGGGAGCCGCGCGTCGGTCGTATTTCTTCAGGACCCTTCGCGGGAGAGGATTAGGCATGGCGTCTGTGCTCGGGTCCGTCCCTGTAGCGTCGATAAATCCAACGGCCGAGCTCTGTCTGGCGGGCTGGTCCTGTTCACGTCACCTCGGGGGGCCGTTGGTGCTTGGCTTTCCCACGCGATTACCTCAGGAGAATCGTTCGGTGCAGGTTGTCTAACCACCTCGCAGGACCAAGACATCGAACAAGAGTCAAGACCAGGCGCAACCCGCCTTGAGGTAGGGCCTCGTAAGTCCCGCGCTGGCTCACAAGTGCCCAGACACACCCTGTCTAACCCTGTCGTGCAAGCCACGCGTCAGGGCAGGGTTGTACATGCCCCAAGGGCTCTCTGTGGCAGGGAGCCCCCTCTCACATACCAGAAGCGAATCAGCAATCACCAAGGCGACCGGTGCCCTTCCTCGCGCTAACTTGCGGGAACTTCCTAAGGCCATAGCAGGCGGTACCACGGACTCTCCCGCTTCTCTCATGCGATTCGCTTGTGCGTTAAAAGGGGGGCTCCTGAGCATCGCGCCTCAGGAGCTCTTACTGGCTCTCTAGCCCTCACCCCCTGGCCTTGACCATGGCACGCGAGCTGGCATACCAGCGGCGGCTGAGCTCGCTCGAGGGCCGGGACCTGAGGATGCAGAGCACCAAGAATAACATGGAGGGGAGGGGGAGGCCCGCACGGGTCTGACCTAGCTACTCAACAACGGCCGACGCCCAAGCCTGGCATCTCGCGAGGAACCAACCCCAGATTGCCAAGATAAGTTTCGCGCTCAGTCAACCGCTACAGCGCAGAGTTCTCATTTGTGTAGCCCCGCTGCGGTGACATAGTATCCCTCTCCTACCTCTCGGCGGTTGCTTGCGCGCCAAAGGGGACCTCCTGAGCATCACGCCTCAGGGGCTCTTACTGGACCTTGGGCCGCTCACCTCCTGGCCTTGACCATGGCATGCGACCTGGCATACCAGCAACGACTGAAGCCTGCCTGGGGATCGGGACCCATCGGTGTAGAGCACCTCGCCATCACGAGGTTGGAAAGGGGAAACTGAGCCTGAACGTAGCAAGCACACGCACAATTTCATAATAAGGATAATGTCAAAAAAGGACACTACAGACGTCTTACAAGCCCCAGCGGGGTCCATTTCCTGATTCCTCGCAGGGAACAAAAGACAAGAACCTAGGGAGTCCTAACTACGCGTGCCCCTGTGGATGACGTCATCATCAACAGTGGGCCACCTGAGGCCGGCGCCAACCTCATCCAGATCAGCGTCGGCGGCAGCCTGACGCTGCAGCTCTACTCCGGGCTCGGCGGGAGCTCGGGGGCACGTACTTGTCGTCGCTCATCTCTGGAGACTCCACGAGCTTGGGAGACTCACTAGACCACCAGAAGTTGTCGCTGTCGCTGGAGGAGCTGCAGGCGAGGCCTGCGGCAGGCCCAGCGCCCGCTGCTGCTGAAAGGATCGAGAAGAGGTGTCTAGAGGGGGGTGATCAGACACTAAGTACCAAAAGCTGCAGTTTTTAATTTCTTTAAGTTGAAGTGGAGTTTTGGCACAAGTTTAACAAACACAATACATATCAAGCAAGCATGCAAAGAGTATATGAGCAGCGGAAAGTAAAGCATGCAACTTGCAAGAATGTAAGGGGAAGGGTTTGGAATATTCAAACGCAATTGGAGACACGGATGTTTTTGTCGTGGATACGATAGGTGGTGCTATCGTACATCCACGTTGATGGAGACTTCAACCCACGAAGGGTAACGGTTGCGCGAGTCCACGGAGGGCTCCACCCACGAAGGGTCCACGAAGAAGCAACCTTGTCTATCCCATCATGGCCATCGCCCACGAAGGACTTGCCTCACTATCGGTAGATCTTCACGAAGTAGGCGATCTCCTTGCCCTTACAAACTCCTTGGTTGAACTCCACAATCTTGTCGGAGGCTCCCAAGTGACACCTAGCCAATCTAGGAGACACCACTCTCCAAGAAGTAACAAATGGTGTGTTGATGATGAACTCCTTGCTCTTGTGCTTCAAATGATAGTCTCCCCAACACTCAACTCTCTCTCACAGGATTTGGATTTGGTGGAAAGAAGATTTGAGTGGAAAGCAACTTGGGTAAGGCTAGAGATCAAGATTCATATGGTGGGAATGGAATATCTTGGCCTCAACACATTAGTAGGTGGTTCTCTCTCAGAAAATGTGTATTGGAAGTGTAGGTATGTTCTGATGGCTCTCTCCACGAATGAAGAGTGGGTGGAGGGGTATATATAGCCTCCACACAAAAACTATCCATTACACACGATTTACCAATCTCGGTGAGACCGAATTTAGAAACTCGGTCGGACCGATTTAGCAAAATCTAGTGACCGTTAGGATTTTCGATGGGACTGACATGCAACTCGGTAGGACCGATATGGTTAGGGTTATGGCATAACATAATCTCAGTGTGACCGATTACACAAACTCGGTGGGACCAATTTTGGTAATAAGCTAACCAGAGAGTTGGTCAGGCAAACTCAGTGGTACCGATTACACAAACTCGGTGGAACCAATTTTGGTAATAAGCTGACCAGAGAGTTTGCATTGTAATCTCAGTAGTACCGATTGCTCAAACTCGGTGAGACCGATTTTGGCAATGGACTTACACAGAGAGATTACAATCCCATCTCGGTGAGACCGAGATCCCTATCGGTGAAACCGATTTGCCTAGGGTTTGTGGCAGTGGCTATGACATCTGAACTCGATGGCGCCGGATAGAAAGAATCGGTGGGGCCGAGTTTGAATTTTGGTTTAGGTCATATGTGGATGTGGGAAGGTAGTTGAGGGTTTTGGAGCATATCACTAAGCACTTTGAGCAAGCAAGCCATTAAGCAACACCTCATCCCCTCTTGATAGTATTGGCTTTTTCTATAGACTCAATGTGATCTTGGATCACTAAAATAGAAAATGTAGAGTCTTGATCTTGAAGCTTGAGCCAATCCTTTGTCCTTAGCATCTTGAAAGGGTTCCACATCCTTTAGTCCATGCCACTTAATTTGTTGAACTTGTCTGAAACATACTAGGTAAAAGTATTAGTCCAACAAGAGATATGTTGTCATTAATTATCAAAATCACCCAGGGAGCACTTGTGCTTTCAATCTCCCCCTTTTTGGTAATTGATGGCAACATACATCAAAGCTTTAGATAAAGATATAGAGAATAGCAAGTAAAGCTTTGGAAAGACATGTAACAAGCATAGGCTCCTCCTACATGTATGCAATCATGTGAATATGGAATATAGAAGCATGTGAGAGCATAACCATGACAGAGTAGGCAATGTGTTACATGTATCTTGGCTATATGCATCAGGGCAAAAGATATGAATATGGGAAATGTACCTTCATGCCCATGAGTCCTTGCAAACAGTATGTACATCAGCAAGAATTTCCCATACACATGACTATGATGCATATACTTACCTTGTGGTCTTTAGTTGGCTAGGATGGGATGAGCCTGCGTAAACAAGGTTAGATAACACAGATGCACCTACTAGCTAGAGGAAACAAAAGAAACCACAAGAGTGCCAAGACTGGGATGACATGTAGAGTGAGTACAGAGTACCACGATAGATATTGACATGTCCCCAAAGAGAAAGGTATGCAATGAATTTAAGAATTTTCTTTCCCTTGGATGTCTTGCTCCCCCTGAATCTAGCATGGGATACTGGGAGAAGATAGGGAACAGAAAAACAGAGCTCAAAGAAACAAATGAACAGAGCTAATGCAAATAAGCACATATGAACATGTCTTTCCCCCAAGAAGACATGTGGCATCTCTCCTCTTGAACATCAAGCATCTGGGATCCTTGAAGATTACTCTTTCCTGGAGTATTCCCTCCCCCTAGAGATCTCTCCCCCTAGAGATATTATTAAGCTTTGATGTGATCTCTCTCTCCCCCTTTGACATCAATTTCCAAGAAGGGTCTTCTGGAATTTGTTGTGAATGGATTCGGTCCTTGAATCACAGTACAAAGCATTAAGGTAAATGTGATGCTTGTAGAGGACAAGATTCATTGAGCGGAGCTGGATCAAGAATAAAGCAGGAATAAATGGCAAAATGTTTATCCTGTAGTGAAATCGGTGTCACCGAGTTGTATGCTTCGGTTGCTCCGAAAATCTTTGGCTAGACCGGAAACATGAAACCAGTGGAACCGAGTTCATCATAGAGAAAAACACTTGTCACATCGGCTCACTAGATAAATAAGATCTCCAAAGATTTGCGATGAATTGGATGCAGAAAATGCAGAACAAAGAACAAAGAAAAAAACTAAAAGATATAGATGAAGTTTTTTTTGAAAGGGGAAACAAATATGCATGAGACAAATGCAAGAACACAGAAAAGAACACAAGAGAACTTCATCTAGAGTTGGGCGGTGACAAAGTCACCTATGTTAGAGTATATTGACTTAGCAGTCAAGTGAGATCACTTGATCATAGGTCGTACTCATCGTTTAAGCTCAAAAAGGGGTTACCATTTTTAGTTTAAGTATCTTGATGTATTCACATCTTGTCGAGTTGCTTTGACTCATGACTTGGAGTAAAGCTTCTCTAAGATGGAATGACATACCTTGGGTGGCGGTGTTGATCTTGATCATGTAGTTGAACTTGTGTGGATTGCTCAAGGTTGATGTAGCCCATCAAGAGTTGGGAGCACCCTTTGGATTTTGAGTTCGTCTACCTACATGGGTTAGTTTTCGCAAGGAAGAGCACTTGTGTATCCAACATGACAATCATGAAACTCAACATAGAATTTGTCAAACGATATGTTTGAAAGGTTTTGTGCTTCCTTGTCTTCAACCACCATTGTGTAGAGACTTGGTGATGTAGAGATTGCTCAAGATGTGAGTGAGTTGAAATATCATAGAATTAGATTCATCAAAGTACCTACAAGGGTTAGATAACATGCAAGATGCAAATTTTCAAGACATAAGATAATCAATCATAGGAGAAAATATCAAGTGATTAGTCGTAAGCTCAAGTATTGCATGTATCCAATGGAGTTCCTACTCCAAGTTTGAAGCATCAATGATTTTGAATTCACCTCTTAATCTGCAAAACACTTTCTCATCAAGTGGTTTAGTGAATATATCCGCTAATTGCTTATTGGTGCGAACATGCTTAAGGTTTATGTCACCCTTAGCAACGTGATCTTGAATGAAATGATGACGAACTTCAATATGCTTAGTTCGAGAGTGTTGCACGGGATTGTGAGCAATCTTGATAGCACTTTCATTGTCACAAAGTAATGGAACATGTTTCACATATATCCCATAATCTTTAAGAGTTTGGGTCATCCAAAGTAATTGAGCACAACATGAACCAGCGGCAATGTATTCCACTTCGGCGGTGGATAAGGATACCGTGTTTTGTTTCTTGGAAGACCAAGACACAAGAGATCTACCAAGGAATTGACAAGTACCCGAAGTGGACTTTCTATCAACCTTGTCACCAGCATAGTCCGAGTCGGAGTACCCAACAAGATCAATGGAAGCCCTCTTTGGATACCAAATGCCAAAATTTGGTGTATGTATTAAGTATCTCACTATCCTCTTCACGGCCTTAAGATGACATTCCTTAGGAGCAGCTTGATATCGTGCACACATGCACACACTTAGCATGATATCGGGACGCGAAGCACATAGATATAATAATGAACCAATCATAGAGCGATAAACCTTTTGATCAACCGGTTCACCATCTTTGGTCTAATCAAGGTGTCCACAAGTAGGCATGGGTGTAGTCATACCTTTGCATTCTTGCATATTGAACTTCTTGAATAAGTCCTTGGTGTACTTCGTTTGTGTCGGCGTTCTGAGAACGAGGGTCCCTAGACTTGCCTGCCTGCGGCCTGCGGCGTGGCTCAGGTGGGGCCCAGCGCGGCCCATCTTCATCGGCCCAAGCTCAAGACCCTCGCGAGGGGCCAAGCCTCGCGGGGCGGACGACATGAAGCTTCCTCGAGAGCGGCCTCATGAGGCAGGCTCGCGAGGAGGCGGAGAGATCAATGCAAGGGTACCTCACAAGGATCCCATGACGCAAGCCAGGACGATCAAAGCCAGGCGGGCGCCAGCCTGCACAGGGTCCTTGTTTCCCCTTTGGTGCAAAGGGGGCAAGCACAGGCCAAGGTATCAGGCAAAGGTTACCATTCCGGTGCAACGAGACCAAGACCAGCCGAGCGGCAGGATGGAGGTCACCGTGGAGCCCAAGACGGCGTCATCACCAGTGCTTTTGGCAGCCGAAGACCACCTTTGGTCAGGATAACTTGTACTAGATGTTCCCTTTCAAAATGGCCAATTGTTGGCGCCCTTCCCGCTCAATTATTCGAGGAGAGGCCCAGGGCCTCTATAAATAGAGCTAGCCACCACAGAGTAGAGGGACGGCTGGAAATCTGGTAGAACCCTAGCAGAGATAGAGAGAGAGGCGACTGAACTCACCCTAGCAGTTCATCGCACCAGCTCAAGAATACCTCTCGCGAGGCTGTTCTTCCTTTGTACTGATCCTCATCTGCTCCTGAGTCAATCCACCATACCACACACTGGAGTAGGGTATTACACAACAACGGTGGCCCGAACCAGTATGAACCTCGTGCCTCTTGTGTTGTTCATCATTTTCATCTTAGTTCGCACGAGAGGATCGGACGTAGATCGGTAGGGGAGAGATCTCCACGCGCACCCCAGTGTTCGAACCTCAAGGGTCTGCCGGAACCCAAAATCCGAAATTTGGCGCGCCAGGTAGGGGTGCGCCGGAATCTTTCTTCCGTTGTTCGTGTGTGATCTTTCGTCGTGTCCATGGCTGACGCTCGTCGGGCTCGCGCCGAGCGCCGGGCTGCTCGCGCCACTCGCGTCGCCCAGACGGCACCCGTCGGCGGCACCCCTCGTCGTTCCCCGTCACCCGCCGCCAACGCCGCCACCGACCTGGTGGGGAACGAGCAGCAGGCCTCGTCCCAGCATCCTTCGGTGCGGCGGGATGGCTGCACCGCCACCCCGTCGCTGACTCCAGCTGGCTCGTCGTCCCACGCCCGTCGCGCACCCATGGATGCGCACGCCTCGCTGCTCTTGGCGTGGGAGCTCCTGCACTATCGCCCCATCGACGACCTCTACGAGGACTAGCTCGCCCGCATCACCGAGCTCCTCAGTGCCGAAGGGGGCTCCCCCTTGCGGTCCCTCTCGCTGCTTCGCCCTCCGTCCCGTGCAGGGGGCGAGGATCAGGAGGCGCATCCGCCGCCTCCTCCCCAAGAAGGTGCCTTGGCTCCAAGGCGTGTAACCCAGGGCGGGACTCTCCACGTCCGGCGCCTGCGCAGCAGGAAGGGAGCTGCCAAGAGATCCCACGTCCCCGGGAAGGTGCTCGCGCGCTCCCAGCGCCGGCGCGCCAAGATCGTGCCCCAGCGCCTCCACGACGAGACCCTGCGCTGCTCCAAGTGGCGGCACATGGTGACCCGCAAGAACAAGTCCAGCACCAGCAAAGGGCGCCGATGGCCACGGCGGGCTGCCTCGCCTTCACCCCCGAGCTGCGCGGCGTCACATGGCCAGGCAAGTTCAAGCCTCACCTCCCTCCCCGCTACGATGGCATAGCGGACCCCGCGGAGTTCCTGCAGCTCTACGAGCTGGGCATCGTAGCCGCCAACGGAGACGAAAAGGTCATGGTGAATTGGTTCCCCATGGCGCTCAAGGATGGTGCCCGCACCTGGCTCCTGAACCTGGCTCCCGGCACGATCTCCTCCTGGAGCGAGATGTGCACCCGCTTCATGGCCAACTTCCAGGGCACTCGCGACCGGCCCCCGGCCGTGAGCGACCTGCGCCGCATCAAGCAACAGCCAGGAGAAACCCTGCAGAAGTACATCCAGCGCTTCAACTACGCTCGCCTGAAGATCCCCAAGGTAACTGAAGAAGCTATCATCTTAGCCTTCTCCGACGGCGTGTGCGACATCAAGATGAAGGAAGAGCTAGCAATCCATGAAGACCTATGCACATCCCTAGAGCTGTTCAACTTGGCGACCAAGTGCGCCAGGGCTAAGGAAGGGCGTCTCTCCCTCCTTGAGCTCCCGGCAGCCGACCCGGAAGAAAAGAAGCTCAAGGCCAAAGACGTGAAGCGCAAGGGGGCTGCCGTGCTAGCAGCGGAACCGGACACCAAGCGAGGCAGGGATCAGCCTGAGTCATCCAAGGGCGGACGGTACTGCATGTACCACGACCTCCACACCCACAACACCAACGAATGTCAAGAGCTCAGAGCCGTGCAAGATGGGCGAATCGGCCGGCGCCCAGAGCGCAATGACAGGGGCTATGGCCGAGGAGGAGGAAGAGGTGGAGGACGATGGGAGGACCGTGGCCTTCGCCAGGGATGGCGTGACCGCCCTTGCGAGGACCGCTGGCAGGACCAGTCTCGTGAGGGCCACCCGCACGGCAACGCAGGCCTCCCTCCTCTGCCGCCTCCACCAAGGAGGAACGAAGACCAACACCAAGACGATGGGGCTGGGGGCTTCCAAGAGCCGCGTGCAAATTCTTGCATCTTGGGTGGCGCCCAGGCCCCAGCCTCACAACGCATCTTCAAGCAGTTTGCTCGCGAGGTGAATGTAGTCCTTCCCAAGCTTGAGGCCATGCGCCCTCTTAGGTGGTCTTCGTGCGCGATCATGTTCAGTTCCGCAGACCAGCTCAAGTGTGCGGCAACGGCCGGAGTCCTCCCTATGTTTTGCTCCCCAGTCATCAGCAACGTGCAGGTCACCAGGACCCTCATCGATGGCAGGGCAGGGCTCAACGTCCTATCCGTCGAGACGTTCGACAATCTCCAAGTGCCGTACGACCAGCTTCAACCGACCAAGCCTTTCTCAGGAGTCACCGATGGTTCCACTGTTCCAATTGGGTAGGTTCGCCTTCTGGTCACCTTCGGGCAACGCAACAACTACCGCACCGAGCTCATCGACTTCGACGTCGCTCACATCCGCCTGCCGTACAATGCCATCCGCGGGTACCCAGCCCTAGCCAAGTTTATGGCAGTGACTCACCATGGTTACAATGTCCTCAAGATGCCAGGAAGCAATGGAGTCATCGCCGTACCCTATGAAGAAAGGGACGCAGTGTGCTCGCTTGAGCGTGCGTTCCAAGCCGCAGCAATCGAAGACCCAGATCACAGGAGCGGGAGGCCTCCCGAGGCGACCCTCAAGAAGAAGAAGACCTCACCTGGCCTGAGCCACAAGGAGGCAGGCACCTCCGGAGGTACTGCGTTAGGATTCACGCCCGATCAGGGAGCGCCACCCTCTCACGCATAGGAAGGCGCGCCCGTTGCCCTCCTCAGGCAGGGCTCGGGGGCTCTCTCTTGGAGAGCCGTCGATCTTGCCAAGGTCGCGGGGGAGGCGCTCGGGCACCACTTGGAGGGGTGCTTTCAAGCACGCTTCCCTCAAGAAGGCACAAGTCAGAGGAGACCAAACCCTCAGGAGTTTATCGCAAGGAACACCCATGAGCTACAAGAGTCCAGAGTCATGCGCGGTAGCCGCCGCTTACCTTCCATGGCCCCACATCCAGGCGAGGATGGAGGACTGCGCGTCTGCGTCGACATACCAGGGCTCAACCGAGCCACGTCCCAGGAGCGCCTATGGCCTTCAGCCATAGGGCGCTGCGAGGGACCACCTCACAGCTACGTTCGCATGCCCTTCGGCCTGCCGAGCACGGTCGCCGCACATCAGCGCCTGTTGAGGAGCATTCTGGAGGCTCAGGAGGTCAGGCATCGCGTGGTCCTGGCGGAGGTGGCGGTGGTACCCGAAGACCTGCACGCGCCACCGGAGCCTCCCGAGGCCCCTTGGCCTGGGGGCTCGTGAGGGCTGACGTCTTCACCGCACATCGCTCACTTCCTCATCATCACTTCATCTTCAACAGCACCAGGTGACATCTTTCAGAGTTCTACTTTCAGCTGGGAGCGCCCACAGGGCTGCACCATTCCCAGGCCGCGTGGGTCCGTCCCCGTGACATGTATCAATTTTGGTTATGCTCTTTATTTACCTTGTTGGGGGCTCCCCTCGGACTACATCATCCCCACGCCGCTCGGGCCCGACCCAGCGGCAGTTGCTTTTCCAGCATTTAACTTAGGATGAAGTTGTTCTTTCACGCTTAATCTGATTCCCATAATTATCACCTACTGCTTGTCGCCATGCAAAGTGCTTGCACGTTAAAAGGGGGGCGCCTGAGCATCACAACTCATGGGCTCTCACTGGCTCTCCAGCCCTCACCCCTGGCCTTGACCCACGGCATCGCGACCTGTCATACCAACGGCGGCTGAGCTCGCTCGAGGGCTGGGACCTGAGGACGTAGAACATTTGCATTCTAACAACCCTGCAGGAACACACCAATTGATAAAGGCCCAGAGCCAGGCGCAACCCGCCTCAAGGTAGGGCCTCGTGAGTCCCGCGCTGGCTCACGGGTGCCTAGATACACCTCTCCTAGCCCTACCGTGCCGGCCACGTGTCAGGGCGGGGCTGTACACGCCCCGGGGGCTCCTCTCGGAGGGGAGCCCCCTCCCACGCACCAGTGGAAGCACCATGCTCCCCGCTGGCTGACGACACTGCCAAGGAGCGGCTATGCCCGTATACATACGGAAGCGCTATGCTCCGCGCCGGTGATAAACAACTGAGGGCGGCCCGCGGCCGTACCAATCTCAGGGAGCCCAGAGCTCAGTGTCCGGCACCATCGCAACTCCTCCCCTCAGGAGTGCCGCGCGAGGGGGCTGGACATGGGGGCTACGCCCGGGCCTCTCCCGAGCACACGCTACCCAGCCTGGTCCCTTGGACCTGGTCGTCGCGCGCCACTCCCCGAGCGGAGCCAAGGTACGAAACCCGTTTGAGCGTCAAGGGGGACTCCTGAGCATCGCGACTCAGTAGCCTAACTTGCCACGTAGCCCCTCACTCCTTAGTCCTGTCCATGGTTTCCGGTCGGGGCTAACGCTGGGTGAGTTACGCGCGGGGCCGGCCCTTGCCGACCTAGAACGATCAATCCACTTCTCGCTCCCCCCTTCCCTACTTTTTGCTCGCGCGTCAAGGGGGACTCCCGAGCATCGCGACTTAGGAGCCTAACTTGCCACGTAGCCCCTCACTCCTTAGTCCCGTCCATGGTTTCCGGTCGGGGCTAACACTGGGTGAGGTACGTGCGGGGTCGGGCCCTGCCGACGCAGAGCGTAAGCAAGTAGGAGAGGAAAATGCAAATTCCAGGAAATTCAAAGCAAATATTACAAGCCATAAGATTGTTCCACAACGCCAATTTAACGCGTCCGCGAGGCATGGTGCATGTGCAGGAATAAAACAGGAGGGAAGTCGCGAAAGGATCACTCCCCAGTAACGCCGTCACCGGTGGTGGAATCACGCTGGACGGCTTCGCCTCTCGAGGTCACGAGGCCGGCGGCACCGCGCCCGGGCAGGACACTGGGGGAGCGGAACTTCCCCAGCAAAACCTCGGCCCGGCCTCTGACGGCCTCAGCGGCGGCAACGGCACGGTCGCCGCTCACGGGCTCCAGCAGGCTGTCGAAGTCTACGTTGGGGTCACGCCAGTAGACATGGCTGAGGACACGCGTCAGCGCCGCAGAAGACAGGGCACGCGCCGCGGCCTCGATCGTGGGGACAAGGCCGTCTACGAAGTCCTGAAGCGCATCAACCAGGAAGGGGAGCAGCTTGGCGGGGCCGTCCTCTACACTAGCCAACGGCTCCTCCAGGCCGCTCTCATACAGCGTCTTCAGTATGCCATGGGCCTTCTTCTCCAGCTTCGCGAAGGCCACCCGGTCCTCCGTTAGGACCTTCGCCTTGGCGTCCAGCTCGGTCCTCTCCGCCTTCAGCGACCGCTCCAACATCTCTAGTCGGCTATGGCGGTCATCGAGCTTGGCGTCCCGGTCCTTGGCGGCGGCCTCCCTAGCCTTCATCTCCTTCTCCTTCTCCTGGTGGCTGTGCACCTCCTTGGCGAGTTCGTCGTGCAGGCCTTGCAGCTCGGCCTCAAGCGTCTTGCAGCGGCCCTGGGAAGTTGCATCGTTGCCCAGGGCAGCGTCGCAAGCGGCCTTGGCTTGGTTAGCGGCCCGCTTCTCCTCATCGGAGGACGACACATCCTGGCTCAGCACCGCTCGGACGGAAGCAGCAGAACGGGCCCAGCCAGAGGCCAACTCCAGGCGCCCGGCCACTAGACGAGGGTCCACACTCAGGAGATCCTCCCGCAGTTGGCTCAGCTCATTGGCAACCTGGCCCAGGATAGCGGCAGAGGGAGCAGAAGAGGCGAGAACATGTGGAGCAGGCAGAGAAGATGGCAGCGTGACCACGGCTTGGCAGGAAGGGACCTCCTGAGCCTTGGCCGCCGCGGTCGTAGCGTCGGCCACAGTCGACTCCAGGTCCAGCGGGGCCACGGGGGCTGACTCCTCGCCAAGGTACCCCAGTTGGCCTCGCGAGGGCGGTAGGGTCAGAGAGGTGCGGGCCTCGCCATCCTCTCCCCCAACAGTCGAAAGTTTCACCCCGGCAGACGGATTCGCCCTAAGCGGGGCTGCAGAAGCCTCTTTCAACCTCTTGGCAGCAGGTGCCGGCCTGGTAAAAGAGCGCAAACGTCAAGCCTCAGTGGAAGAAACCAAGCAGAGCACGAATCGAGCACTTACTAGACGTCGTCCGTGGACTCAAGCAACCTCCGGCCAAACTTGAAGCCCGAGAGCCTGCAGCGGGCCGGGGGCAGCCTTGGGGGGCCCGGAAGCAGAAGGCGCGTCGGGAGGGATGGAGCTGGACTTGGACCCCCCTCCCAGTGACCAGAGCAGACCCTGGGAGAACCAGGCTCGACCTGCCCTTACTCGTGACCGAGGAAGAGACCTCCCTTCCTCGCCTGGCGCTGGCCTCGTCGTCGTCCGGCATGGAGCGGAGGGCCTGGGACCTGCGCCGAGGGAAGGACTCGCCCCAATCCTCGCTAGTCTCCTCCGAGTCGGACGCTTCCTCCTCCGCCTCTTCTTCTGCCTTTTCCCCGCTGGAGCTACCGGAGGACAAGTTCACCGTCGCCAGGACCGCCAGATCTTCGGGAGCTGCCGCGGGCACCAACTCCTCACCGTTGAAGGTGGGCATGGCGTTCACTACCTGCTCCCAGTCGTCACGAAGGAACAGGGGGACGGGGCGCCCACCAGGCTCGCCACGTCTCCCCCAACCAAGGAATGGAGGGCCGCAGTCAAATCCTCGTCGGTCAGGGCCTCGGAGCTCAGGCGCAGGGCGCCGTCTGCTCCTCCAAGCCTCCACAGTGGGAGCGAGTGCTCCTGGAGCAGAGCCACCCGGTGCTCCAAGAACTCCCTCAGGAGCGTGCCCCCGGTCAGCTTTGCCGCCCCCAAGTTGCTTGGCCTCAGGTCCGCGTTCATCCTCCTTAACACCGCCTTCGCGCGAGGGTCGACGAGCTCCGCGCGGGACCATGTATCAACGGACTTAGGTTGCCCCGTGGGCAATACCAGACGAGGGTGGAGGCGCCCGACATCCATCATGACCCACTTGCTCCGGTAGCCTTCGATCCTCTTCCAAGGCTTCGAGATGGCGTTGGAGCTGGAATATGCAATGAAGCTCGCGCATGCGGAGACCTGAGCGCCAGAAACCCGGAGGGAGAAAACGTGGCGTCGCAAGGCCACTAAGGGCTTCACACCAACATGAGCCTTGCAATAATAGGCAAAAATCGCCAGGAGAAGGACAGAGTTGGGGTGGAGATGCGGGGCCTCAAGTTGTATTGGCAGAGAACGGCAAGGAAGAACTCGGAGAAAGGAGGCATCAGACCGGCGATGATGGCGCTCACGAAGAACGGGTAGAAGGTGCTCCCCTTGCCCTCAGGCTGGTCAGAGCCGACCTTGAGCATGGTCGCCCCTTCGCTGCCCTGCACCACCGTCATCAGGCGTGCGAGGGCGAGGTTCTTCTTCGACAAATTCGGGGAATCCAGGGCCGGCGAGTACCAAGCATCAGCCCGGGACTTGCGAGTCGCCATGGCGTGCCGGATGCGAAGGATTGAGACGGATCTGGAGGATTTCGGGAGCAAGAGGGAGGAAAGCGAGAAAGGGGATCTAGGGCAAGAAGGATGAGACGGACGAGAGCAGGACAAGTAAGCCTGGCCAGGGCACCCCCTTTTTGTTAGTCATGCAGTTGCCAAGGCGTCATGGGAAGTGCATACGCCCACGTCCAATCAACCGCCACGCGCTTGCCCCGTAGCTTCTCTGCTAAGCCAAGCCCGCACGCGCCTTGGGCCCGGGGGTTACTGTCGGCGTTCTGGGAACGGGGGTCCCCAGACTTGCCTACCTGCGGCCTGCGGCGTGGCTCAGGTGGGGGCCCAGCGCGGCCCATCTTCATCAGCCCAAGCTCAAGACCCTCGCGAGGGGCCAAGCCTCGCGGGGCGGACGATAGGAAGCTTCCTCGAGAGCGGCCTCATCAGGCACGCTCGCGAGGAGACAGAGAGATCAATGCAAGGGTACCTCGCGAGGATCCCATGACGCAAGCCGTGACGATCAAGGCCAGGCGGGCGCCAGCCTGCGCAGGGTCCTTGTTTCCCCTTTGGTGCAAAGGGGGCAAGCATAGGCCAAGGATCAGGCAAAGGTTACCATTCCGGTGCAACGAGACCAAGACCAGCCGAGCGGCAGGATGGAGGTCACCGTGGAGCCCAAGACGGCGTCATCACCAGTGCTTTTGGCAGCCAAAGACCACCTTTGGTTAGGATAACTTGTACTAGATGTTCCCCTTCAAAATGGCCAATTGTTGGCACCCTTCCCGCTCAATTATTCGGGGAGAGGCCCAGGGCCTCTATAAATAGAGCTAGCCACCACAGAGTAGAGGCACGGCTGGAAATCTGGTAGAACCCTAGTAGAGATAGAGAGAGAGGCGACTGAACTCACCTTAGCAGTTCATCGCACCAGCTCAAGAACACCTCTCGCGAGGCTGTTCTTCCTTTGTACTGATCCTCATCTGCCCCTGAGGCAATCCACCATACCACACACTGGAGTAGGGTATTACACAACAACAGTGGCCCGAACCAGTATAAACCTCGTGTCTCTTGTGTTGTTCATCATTTTCATCTTAGTACGCACGAGAGGATCAGACGTAGATCGGTAGGGGAGAAATCTCCGCGCGGACCCCAGTGTTCGAACCTCAAGGGTCTGCCGGAACCCGAAATCCGACAGTTTGAGAGACAAAGGTAGCTTCCTTAGTTTGCTTGATTTGCAAACCAAGAAAGAATTTGAGTTCACTCATCATAGACATCTCCAACTTCTCCGACATTAGCTTCCCAAACTTTTCACTAAAATGAGGGTTAGTTGATCCAAATATAATATCATTGACATAAATTTAGCATACAAATAGTTCTCCACTAACCGTTTTAGTAAAAAGAGTAGAATCTATTTTTCCAATTTCAAAGCCTTTTTCAATAAGGAACTTGGTCAAGCATTTATACCATGCTCTAGGAGCTTGTTTAAGACCATAAAGGGCTTTGTGAAGTTTGCAGACATGATTAGGTTTCTTACGATTGACAAAGCCGGGAGGTTGCTTAACATAAACTTCCTCCTCGATTTCACCATTTAGAAAAGCACTTTTAATGTCCATCTGGTACAAGGTGATATCATGGTGATTAGCATAAGCAAGTAAGATGCGAATGGACTCAAGTCTAGCAACGGGAGCATATGTCTCACCATAGTCCATACCTTCGACTTGTGTGTAGCCTTGGGAGACGAGACGTGCTTTGTTGCGAACCACTTGTCCATCTTCATCTTGCTTGTTGCGAAACACACATTTGGTACCCATGATGTTGTGGTTGTTGTCGGGCTTCTCGACAAATGTCCACACTTGATTTCTCTCAAAGTTGTGTAGCTCTTCATGCATAGCGTTTATCCAGTCCGGATCCTCCAATGCTTCTTCAACCTTCATAGGTTCAATGCTAGAGATGAACGAGTAGTGTTCACAAAAGTTAGCCAAACGAGTTTTAGAGCGAGTGATTCTCCCAGTTTGGATATCATTGTAGATTTGCTCCACGGGATGATCTTTTGCAATTCTTGCTCGAACTCGTGAAAGCTTTTGCTTGGGTCTTGGTTGAACATCTTCTTCATCTTGTTCTTCTTCTTGGCCTTCTTCATTGTTAGCGTTGTCGTTCTCTTGTTGTGGTGGAGAAGGAGGTTGTTGACGTTCGTCTTGGTGCACTTCCTCATCTTCTTCATCTTGGTGTGTCCTACCTGTGGATGCTTCCGTATCAACTCTTGGTTCACCTTGTCATGAGGTAGAAGCTTCCACTTGGACGGACGAGGTACTCTCCTTCATCTCCGTTGGACGAATCTTGCCAATAGACAAGTCTTGGATTGCTCCCGAGGGATCTCTGTCTCCTACATCAATTGGAAATTGCTCTACTTGCGAGCCGTTAGATCATCAAACTCCACATCTACCGTTTCTTCAACCTTTCGGGTGAAATTTTTGTAGACACGGTATGTGTGAGAGTTTGAGCCATAACCAAGTAGGAAACCTTCATGAGACTTAGGAGCAAATTTAGAACGGCGATGCTTATCAAGAATGTAGCACTTTGAGCCGAATACTCGAAAGTATCCAACTTGGGGTTTTTTTACCGGTGAGGAGCTCGTATGCCGTCTTGCCGAGTAGCTTGTGGAGATACAAATGATTTGTTGCACGACAAGCTGTCTCAACCGCTTCCGCCCAAAAGTGTTTTGGCGTCTTGTACTCATCAAGCATCGTTCTTGCCATCTCGATAAGAGTCCGGTTCTTCCTCTCGACAACTCCATTTTGTTGAGGTGTGTACGTAGCTGAGAACTCATGTGCGATCCCTTCTTCGTCAAGAAAGGTGTCTACATTTGCGTTCTTGAACTCCGTTCCATTGTCGCTCCGAACCTTCTTGATCTTCACGTCAAATTGATTTTGGGCCTTCCTAGCAAAGTTTTTGAAGATCTTTTGGGCCTGCGATTTGTCATCAAGAAAGAAAACCCACATAAATCTTGAAAAATCATCAACTATGACCAGACCAAATGAGTTACCACTGAGACTCTTGTAGGCATTTGGACCAAAGAGATCCATGTGAAGTAGCTCGAGTGGTGTTCTTGTGGTCATGATGTTCTTAGCACGATGACTTCCTCCAACTTGTTTCCCTGCTTGACAAGCACTACAAAGTCTATCCTTGTCAAATATGACATCGTTAACGCCAAGGATATGATTTCCTTTAATGAGTTTGTCAAGGTTTCGCATGCCCACATGGCCTAGCCTTCTATGCCACAACTAGCCTTTAGAAGATTTAGCAATTAAGCAAGTTCTAGGTTGGGCCTTTTTAGTGAAATCAACAATGTAAAGATCAACTCTGCGTATACCGATAAAGACCATTTTATGATTATCTCTACGAAACACTTGGCAGTCTACTTCAGTAAATAGGACATTGAAACCGAAATTAGCAAGTCTAGATACTGAAAGTAAGTTATAGCCAAGAGATTCAACGAGCATGACATTTTGTATTGAGCTATCATGTGATATGGCCACCTTACCAAGGCCAAACACCTTACCCTTTGAATTATCACCAAAAGTGACATACTTTCGAGGGCCGTCGTTTCTAGCAAGCTCACAGAACATGTCTTTATCTCCGGTCATATGATCAGTACATCCACTATCAAGGACCCATTCCTTTCCTCCAGCCATGTAGCCGCGAAGATTTGCCATAAGACCAAAGTGTCTCATCGCATCATCGAGATCATAGTCACTATCATCATCCTCATCATAGTATCCATGTTCAACATCATTTTGTGATTGATCAATTCCTAGAGAGGGTAATTCATTAGACAAATGATCATCACAATGGTCACCTTTATGAATTCTAATAGCTTCGGATATGATATCGCTAATGATCCCAACATTTCCTATGGCACACATGAGATTGGTAAGCTCAAATAGACAATCACCAAAGCTAGGATCACTAGAATCCATCTTACTCAAAGCAATAGACTTATGGAGAATTTCGTCTAAATTTTTCAAGGAATAATCTGGAAATCGTTCCTCAAGAAATTTCCATATAGTATAGGCACAATCAAGAGTAGGCAAACTAGCAATCAAATTTTTGGGCAATCCTCTTATGATAAGATTGATAGTTCTAAGATTGCGAATCATGTCAAGATCCTCTTCGGGTGTGGGATGCAAGGGATCAATATGAGGTGCACAAGGGCTAGAAATGTACTTGTTGAAGTGATATTCATTGAAAATCTCAAGCACTTAATTTTTCCACTCATGAAAATATTCTCCATCAAGAATAGGCACTCTATGTCTAAGACTCCCCAAAGTATACACATCCATCTTCCTCCAAAGGTGTTTAAACCAAGGCAATGGAGACCAAAGGTATGATACCAATTGAAAGGATCGAGAAGAGGTGTCTAGAGGGGGGGTGATTAGACACTAAGTACCAAAAGTTGCAGTTTTTAATTTCTTTAAGTTGAAGTGGAGTTTTGGCACAAGTTTAACAAACACAATACATATCAAGCAAGCATGCAAAGAGTATATGAGGAGCGGAAAGTAAAGCATGCAACTTGCAATAATGTAAGGGGAAGGGTTTGGAATATTCAAACGCAATTGAAGACACGGATGTTTTTGTCGTGGTTCCGATAGGTGGTGCTATCGTACATCCACGTTGATGGAGACCTCAACCCACGAAGGGTAATGGTTGGGCGAGTCCACGGAGGGCTCCACCCACGAAGGGTCCACGAAGAAGCAACCTTGTCTATCCCATCATGGCCATCGCCCACGAAGGACTTGCCTCACTAGCGGTAGATCTTCATGAAGTAGGCGATCTCCTTGCCCTTACAAACTCCTTGGTTGAACTCCACAATCTTGTCGGAGGCTCCCAAGTGACACCTAGCCAATCTAGGAGACACCACTCTCCAAGAAGTAACAAATGGTGTGTTGATGATGAACTCCTTGATCTTGTGCTTCAAATGATAGTCTCCCCAACACTCAACTCTCTCTCACAGGATTTGTATTTGGTGGAAAGAAGATTTGAGTGGAAAGCAACTTGGGGAAGGCTAGAGATCAAGATTCATATGGTGGGAATGGAATATCTTGGCCTCAACACATGAGTAGGTGGTTCTCTCTCAGAAAATGTGTATTGGAAGTGTAGGTATGTTCTGATGGCTCTCTCCACGAATGAAGAGTGGGTGGAGGGGTATATATAGCCTCCACACAAAAACTAACCGTTACACATGATTTACCAATCTCGGTGAGACCAAATTTAGAAACTCGGTCGGACCGATTTAGAAAATCTAGTGACCGTTACGATTTTTGGTGGGACTGACATGCAAATCGGTAGGACCGATATGGTTAGGGTTAGGGCATAACGTAATCTCAGTGTGACTGATTACACAAACTCGGTGGGACCGATTTTGGTAATAAGCTAACTAGAGAGTTGGTCAGGCAAACTCGGTAGTACCGATTACACAAACTCGGTGGAACCGATTTTGGTAAAAAGCTGACCAGAGAGTTTGCATTGTAATCTCGGTAGTACCGATTGCTCAAACTCGGTGAGACCGATTTTGGTCATGGACATATACAGAGAGATTACAATCCCGTCTCGATGAGACCGAGATCCCTATCGGTGAAACCGATTTGCCTAGGGTTTGTGGCAGTGGCTATGACATCTGAACTCAGTGGCGCCGGATAGAAAGAATCGGTGGGGCCGAGTTTGAATTTTGGTTTAGGTCATATGTGGATGTGGGAAGGTAGTTGAGGGTTTTGGAGCATATCACTAAGCACTTTGAGCAAGCAAGCCATTAAGCAACACCTCATCCCCTCTTGATAGTATTGTCTTTTTCTATAGACTCAATGTGATCTTGGATCACTAAAATAGAAAATGTAGAGACTTGATCTTGAAGCTTGAGCCAATCCTTTGTCCTTAGCATCTTGAAAGGGTTCCACATCCTTTGGTCCATGCCACTTAATTTGTTGAACTTGTCTGAAACATACTAGGTAAAAGTGTTAGTCCAACAAGAGATATGTTGTCATTAATTATCAAAATCACCCAGGGAGCACTTGTGCTTTCTGCTGTGCTGACCTAGTGACCTCCTTCAGGGCAGCACTCCAGGCGGCGACCCTCCTCGTGGAAGACCTTGAAGAGCAGCACGGAGGCGCCGCCATACTCGAAGTGGATCGCGAGGGCGCCCTCCGCATGGCAGACCCGGGCAATCTCGCCCCAGCCTCGGGTCATGAAGATCTTCCTGGAGGCAACGGCTCCAATCTCCGCTCCGGTCGCTGGGGCGTCGCAGTCGGCGTGTTGCTGCCAAAGCTCGCAAAGGCCCCTCGGCGGTGAAGAACTGCAGGAGGCGAATCCAGGTGCTCGGGGGCATCGCCGCCCATATCACGAGCTCGCACGAGGAGTCCGCCGCGTGGACCCCTGGGGCGACGGCGTGCGCCTCACTGGTGCGGCAGCCACGGCCTGGCGCGGGCGGCGAGGCTCGTCGCTCCTCCCTCCGGAACCATCGACACAAGTATACAAGGGCAGCGGGTACCCAGGCGGCGGCCTTTCGTACCAAGGTCGTGCCACCACCGGCCTCACTACCATCTCGCGGCGATGGGACCTCCTCTTCTTCGGTGGGAGCAGCTCGGGCTCAGTGAGGGGAGCCTTGCCCTTCTGTGCGGTCGAGAACCTCCGGATCGGCGCCATATCTGCAAAAGCAAGGAGTGGAGCTAGGAAGGAGAAGAAGCAGGGGAGGCAAAGAAAAGATGGGCGATGGGGGCTCCGCCCCCCTCCCGTTTATAGCCAAGGGGAGGCCAACCGCCAGCCTCCACGACCTAAGGTAGTAATGATGGATTTCCCTTGCATGCATCAGGGACTCGTCAAGTCGGGCAGTTGCCGAGGCAGCATGGGGAAGCGGATACGCCCACATCCAATCAACCGCCACGCGTCAACCAAGGCCACAGGCTATTGGGGCCCGCGGCACTCCACACTTGGCCTTTGGCTTTGCCTCAAAGCCAAGCCCGAGCGCGCCTTGGGCCCGAGGGCTACTGTCGGCGTTCTGGGAACGGGGGTCCCCAGACATGCCTGCCCGCGGCCCACGGCATGGCTCTGTGAGCGGGCCCGTATGGCCCATCTTCACCATCAAAGACTCAAGACCCTCGTGAGGGGGCAAGCCTCGCAAGGCGAACAACACAAGACCTCCTTAGGAGCGGTCTCATCAGGCTGGCTCGCGAGGAGCGGAGAGTTCAAGGCCAGGCAAACCTCGCGAGGTTCCAGTGATGTGAGCCATGACGACCAAGGCCAGGCGGGCGCCAGCGTGCACACTGTCCTTGTTTCCCCTTCAGTGCTAAGGAAGCAGGCGCAGGCTCGGAGTACCAAGGCATCAAGCAAAGGTTTCCATATCAGTGCAACAAGACCAAGACCAGAAGGACGGCAAGACGGAGGTCACCGTGGAGCCCAAGATAGCATCACTGATAGAGCCTTTGACAGGCGAAGACTGCTTTTGTCAGGATAAGCTGTACTAGCTGTCCCCTTTCAAATTGGCCGTTCTTGGCTCCCTTCCCGCTCAATATTTGGGGAGAGGACCAGGGCCTCTATAAATAGGACTAGCCACCACCATAGCTGTTGGGGATCGTAGCAGAAATTTAAAATTTTCTACGCATCACCAAGATCAATCTATGGAGTAATCTAGCAATGAAGGGAAGGAGGTGCATCTACATACCCTTGTAGATCACTAAGCGGAAGCGTTGCAAGAACGCGGATGAAGGAGTCGTACTCGCAGCGATTCAGATCGCGGTTGATTCCGATCTAAGCGCCGAACAACGGCGCCTCCGCGTTCAACACACGTGCAGCCCGGTGATGTCTCCTACGCCTTGATCCAGCAAGGGGAGAAGGAGAGGTTGGGAAGACTCCATCCAGCAACAGCACGACGGCGTGGTGGTGGTGGAGGAGCGCGGAACTCCAGCAGGGCTTCGCCAAGCACTACGAGAGACGAGGAGGGAGAGAGGTAGGGCTGCGCCAACAGGGGAAGAACTTCGTGTGTTGGGCTGCCCCTTTGCCTCCACTATATATAGGGGGAGAGGGAGGGATGCGCCCCCACCTAGGGTTTCCACCCTAGGGGTGGCGGCAGCCCCAATCCCCATCTGGGGTGGCGGCCAAGTGGGGGGGGGGGAGAGGGAGGCGCACCAGGCATGGGCCTTAGGGCCCATCTGCCCTTAGGGTTTGCCCCCTCTTCTCTCTAGGCGCATGGGCCTTGGTGGGGAGGCTCCCCAGCCCACCTAGGGGCTGGTCCCTTCTCGCACTTGGCCCATGTATGCCTCCAGGGCCCGTGGCCCCTCCCGGTGGACCCCCGGACCCCTCCGGTGGACCCCCGGACCCCTCCGGTGGTCCCGGTACACTACCGGTGATGCCCGGAACACTTCCGGTGGCCAAAACCATACTTCCTATATATCAATCTTTACCTCCAGATCATTCCGGAACTCCTCGTGACGTCTGGGATCTCATCCAGGACTCCGAACAACATTCGGTAACCGCGTACATACTTTCCCTATAACCCTAGCGTCATCGAACCTTAAGTGTGTAGACCCTACGGGTTCGGGAGTCATGCAGACATGGCCGAGACAACTCTCCGGTCAATAACCAACAGTGGGATCTGGATACCCATGTTGGCTCCCACATGCTCCATGATGATCTCATCAGATGAAGCACGATGTCAAGGATTCAATCAATCCCGTATACAATTCCCTTTGTCTATCAGTACAATACTTGCCCGAGATTCGATCATCGGTATCCCGATACCTTATTCAATCTCGTTACCGGCAAATCTCTTTACTCGTTCCGTAACACATCATCCCGTGATCAACTCCTTGATCACATTGTGCACATTATGATGATGTCTTACCGAGTGGGCCCAGAGATACCTCTCCGTTTACACAGAGTGACAAATCCCAGTCTCGATTTGTGCCAACCCAACAGACACTTTCAGAGATACCCGTACTGCACCTTTATAGCCACCCAGTTACGTTGTGACGTTTGCCACACCCAAAGCTCTCCTACGGTATCCGGGAGTTGCACAATCTCATGGTCTAAGGAAAAGATACTTGACATTAGAAAAGCTTTAGCATACGAACTACACGATCTTGTGCTAGGCTTAGGATTGGGTCTTGTCCATCACATCATTCTCCTAATGATGTGATCCCGTTATCAACGACATCCAATGTCCATGGTCAGGAAACCGTAACCATCTATTGATCAACGAGCTAGTCAACTCGAGGCTTACTAGGGACATGGTGTTGTCTATGTATCCACACATGTATCTGAGTTTCCTATCAATACAATTCTAGCATGGATAATAAACGATTATCATGAACAAGGAAATATAACAATAATCAATTTGTTATTTCCTCTAGGGCATATTTCCAACAGTCTCCCACTTGCACTAGAGTCAATAATCTAGTTCGCATCGCCATGTGATTAACACTCACAGGTCACATTGCCATGTGACCGACATCCAAAGAGTTTACTAGTCTCAATAATCTAGTTCACATCACTATGTGATTAACACTCAATGAGTTCTGGGTTTGATCATGTTATGCTTGTGAGAGAGGTTGCACTCAAAGGGTCTGCAATATTCAGATCCCTATGTATTTCGCAAAACTTTATGTCATATCGTAGATGCTGCTACAATGTTCCACTTGGAGCTATTCCAAATTGTTGCTCCATTATACATATCCGGTATTTCTACTCAGAGCTATCTGGATAGGTGTTAAGCTTGCATCGACGTAACTCATTACGTCGAACTCGTTATCACCTCCATAACCGAGAAACATTTCCTTATTCCTCTAAGGATAATTTTGACCGCTATCTGGTGATCCACTCCTAGATCACCTTTGTACCCTCTTGCCAGACATGTGGCAAGGCACACATCTAGTGCGGTACTCAGCATGGCATACCGTATAGAGCCTATGACAAAAGCATAGGGGCCGACCTTCGTCCTTCCTCTTTCTTCTGCCGTGGTCAATCTTCGAGTCTTACTCAACTTCACACCTTACAACTCAGGTAAGAACCCCTTCTTTGACTGATCTATTTTGAACTCCTTCAAAAACATGTCAAGGTGTGCGTTCTTTGAAAGTATCATCAGGCGTTTTGATCTATCTCTATAGATCTTGATGCCCAATATGTAAGCAGCTTTATCCAGGTCTTCCTTTGAAAATCACTCTTCAAACAACCGTTTATGCTTTCCAGAAATTCTACATTATTTCGAATCAACAATATGTCATCCACATATACTTATCAGAAATGTTGTAGTGCTCCCACTCACTTTCTTGTAAATACAAGTTTCTAGCAAACATTTTATAAACCTAAAAGCTTTGATCACTCCATCAAAGCATATATTCTGACTCCGAGATGCTTGCTCTAGTCCATAGAAGGATCGCTGGAGCCAGCATACCTTTTAGCATCCTTAGGATCGACAAAACTTTGATTGTATCACATACAACTCTTTCTTACGAAAACTGGTAAGAAAACTTGTTTTCGACATCCATCTGTCAGATTTCATAATCGAAAAATACAGCTAATGCTAACATGATTCCGACGGACTTAAGCATCGCTACGGGTGAGAAATTCTCATCGTAGTCAACTCCTTGAACTTGTGAAAAGACTCTTTCCCACAAGTCGAGCTTCATAGATGGTAACATTACCGCCCACGTCCGTCTTCTTCTTAAAGATCCATTTATCTCAATGGCTTGCCGATCAACGGGCAAGTCCACCAAAGTCAATACTTTGTTCTAATACATGGATCCTATCTCGGATTTCATGGCTTCTAACCATTTGTCGGAATACGGGCCCACCATCGCTTCTCCATAGCTTATAGGTTCATTGTTGTCTAACAACATGATATCTAAGATAGGATTACCGTACCACTTAGGAGTAGTACATATCCTTGTCGACCTACGAGGTTCGATAGCAACTTGATCCGAAGCTTCATGATCACTATCATTAACTTCCTCTTCAATAGATGTGGGCGCCACAGAAAACATCTTTCTGTGTTGCATCACTCTCTGGTTGAAGTAAAAGTTCGACAACCTCATCAAGTTCTATCTTCCTCCCACTCTTTTCTTTCGAGAGAAACTCCTTCTCGAGAAAGGACCTGTTCTTAGCGACAAACACTTTGCCCTCGGATCTGAGATAGAAGGTATACCCAACTATTACCTTTGGGTATCCTATGAAGATGTATTTGTCCGCTTTGGGTTCGAGCTTTTCCGGCTGAAGCCTTAAGCATCGCAGCACCAAATATTAAGAAACGACAACTTTGGTTTCTTGCCAAACCAATGTTCATAATACGCCGTCTCAACAGACTTAGATGATGTCCTATCTAAAGTGAATGCAGCTGTCTCTAACGCATATCCTCAAAATGAAAACAGTAGATCGGTAAGAGACATCATAGATCACACCATATCTCATAAGGTTCGATTACGACGTCCGGACACACCATTACCCTGTGGTGTTCCAGGTGGCTTCAATTGTGAAAAAATTCCACAATGTCTTAAGTGATTGCCAAACTCATAACTCAGAAATTCTCATCGATCAGATCGTAGGAATTTGATCTTCTTGTTATGATGGTTCTTAACTTCACTCTGAAATCGCTTGAACTTTTCAAATGTTTCAGACTTGTGCTTCATTAAGTAAATATACCTATATCTACTCAAATCGTCAGTGAAGATGAGAAAATAGCGATATCCACCGCACGCTTCAATTCTCATTGGATCACACGCATCAGCATGTATGATTTCCAACAAGTCACTTGCCCGTTTCATTGTACCTGAAAATGGGGTCTTAGTCATCCTGCCCATGAGGCATGGCTCGCATGTGTCAAGCGATTCAAAATCAAGTGACTGCAAACATCCATTGACATGGAGTTTCTTCATGCATCTTACGCCAATATGACCTAAGCGGCAGTGCCATAAGAAATTGGTACTATCTACATCTTTTGGTGTAAACATGTATATTACCACGACCGAGATTCACTGAGCCATTCACATAGGGTGTATGACCATGAAATGTATTATTCATGTAAACAGAATAACCATTATTCTCTAACTTAAATGAATAACCGTATTGCAATGAACATGATCTAATCATATTCATGCTCAACGTAGACACCTGATAACATTTATCTAGGTTCAATACGAACCCCGAGGGCAGATGGAGCGTGTGATGGTGATCTCATCAACTTTGGAAACACTTCCAACACACATCGTCACCTCGCCCTTAGCTAGTCTCTGTTAATCCGTAGCTTTTGCTTCAAGTCACCAATAATAGCAACTGAACTGGTATCAAATACCCAGGTGCTACCAGGAGTACTAGTGAGGTACACATTAATAACACATATATACTTTGTTGAAGTTGCCAGTCTTCTTTATCTACCATGCATTTGGGGTAATTCCGCTACCAGTGACCGTTCCCCTTACAATAGAAGCACTTAGTCTCGGGTTTGGGTTCAACCTTGGGTTCCTTCACTGGAGCGGCAACTGGTTGGCCATCCATGAAGTTTCCCTTCTAGCCCTTGCCCTTCTTGAAACCAGTGGTCTTGTCAAACCATCAACACTTGATGCTCCTTCTTGATTTCTACCTTTTGCGGTCTTAAGCACCGCGAACAGCTCCGGGATCAACTCCATCCCTTGCATGTCATAGTTCATCACGAAGATCTAGTAGCTTAGTGATAGTGGCTAGAGAACTCTATCAATCACTATCTTATCTAGAAGTTTAACTCCCACCTGATTTAAGTGATTGTAGCACCCAGACATTCTAAGCACATGCTCACTAGCTGAGCTATTCTCCTCCATCTTGTTGGCAAAAGAACTTGTCAGAGGTCTCATACCTATCAACATGGGCATGAGCCTGAAATCCCAATTTCAGCTCTTGGAACATCTCATATGTCTTATGGCATTCAAAACGTCATTGGAATCCCGATTCTAAGCCGTAAAGTATGGTGCACTAAACTATCAAGTAGTCATCAGGATGTGTCTATCAGGTGTTCACAACATCCACAAACGATGTTGTAGGGGTTTGCACATCGAGCGGTGCATCAAAGACGTAAGCCTTCTGTGTAGCAGTGAGGATACTCCTTGGACTACGGACCCAGTCCGCATCATTGCTTACAATATCTTTCAACTTAGTCTTTCTCTAGGAACGTATTGAAACAGGGAGCTACAACATGAGCTATTTATCTACAACATATTTGCAAAGACAATTTAGACTATGTTCATGATAATTGAGTTCATCTAATCAAATTATTTAATGAACTCCCACTCAGATAGACATCCCTCTAGTCATCTAAGTGAAACATGATCCGAGTCAACTAGGCCGTGTCCGATCATCATGTGAGAGGGACTAGTCAACATCGGTGAACATCTCCATGTTGATCGTATCTTCTATACGACTCATGCTCGACCTTTCGGTCTTCCGTGTTCCGAGGCCATGTCTGTACATGCTAGGCTCGTCAAGTCAACCTAAGTGTATTGCGTGTATAAATCTGGCTTACACCCGTTGTCGGTGTCAAAACCGGCGGATCTCGGGTAGGGGGTCCCGAACTGTGCGTCTAGGCTGGATGGTAACAGGAGGCCAGGGACACGAAGTTTTACCCAGGTTCGGGCCCTCTCGATGGAGGTAAAACCCTCCGTCCTGCTTGATTAATATTGATGATATGGGTAGTACAAGAGTAGATCTACCACGAGATCGGAGAGGCTAAACCCTAGAAGCTAGCCTATGGTATGATTGTTGTTCTGTATGTTGTCCTACGGACTAAAACCCTCCGGTTTATATAGACACCGGAGAGGGTTAGGGTTACACAAAGTCGGTTACAATGGTAGGAGATCCACATATCCGTATCGCCAAGCTTGCCTTCCACGCCAAGGAAAGTCCCTTACGGACACGGGACGAAGTCTTCAATCTTGTATCTTCATAGTCCAGGAGTCCGGCTGAAGGTATAGTCCGGCTATCTGAACACCCCCTAATCCAGGACTCCCATAGTAGCCCCCGAACCAGGCTTCAATGAGGATGAGTCTGGCGCGCAGATTGTCTTCAGCATTGCAAGGCGGGTTCTCCTCCAAATTCCGTGTACCTGTTGAACAAAGTCCGGTTTCTTGTAAATGTTGCGCTCCTTGGATTCTACGCCCAATAATGGCCGTCTCCCACGTGTCAAACGAATATGAAAAGTCTGAGTGTTTTTACATCCATGCCCCTAGCCGCGTAAATGAGCCGCCCATTTAAGGGGATGAGGATTTATATCCAAACCACACCTTCTCCCCTTCGCGAGTGTTCATCAGAGCGCATCCGACAAAGGTCCATTCCACCATGGCCAGCCGTCGCAACTCCTCCTTTCGCCCTTCCAGCCCTCAGCCTGGATATTGGGAGAGATGCTCCATCCCGCATAGTGAGCTAGTGACGCTCCAGACCAAGGGATTTTTCCCCCCGGCCTATATGGTCCCGGTTCGAGCCGGTCTTGCCATCTATAATGGCGGAGAGCAAGCGGAGAGTGCCCCTAATCCCTCCAAAGGAGAGCGGGTATGCCTTGTCCCTTATTTAATAAGAGGGCTCGGATTTCCAATCCATCCGTTTCTCCGGGGGCTCCTGGAGTTCTATGGCCTCCAGCTACACACTGCCTCCGTATTGCATATCGCGGGCTTCGTAGCCCTCTGCGAGCTGTTTTTGGGTGTTGAGGCTCATTTCGGGCTATGGAAAGAGCTATTCTGCCTTGTGCCCCGTTCTTAGAAGGGGTCAATATATCAAGTGGGTGGAGCCAAAGTGTGGCGCATCGCCGGGACCGGATATCTATCCGGAACCCCAAAGAAGGCATCCGTGGACTGGCCTTCGGAATGGTTTTACATAGAGGACATCTCGCTGCCGGATCCTGTCCAGATCGGCCTCCCTGAGTTCGACAGTCCTCCACTAAAGAAGCGCCTAAGTTGGCGTCCACGGAGCCCTCAGAGGGAAAGTGACAAGGACGTTCTTTACCTGATGGGCTGGATAAGATTGTTAGCTCATTCCGGACTGACCATGATTGGGGTCATGGCCGCATGCATCATGCGAGGGGTGCAGCCGCTACAGTATAGAGGCCACCCCATGTGGACTTCAACGGGGAGGACGACGCCACCCGCTACAGCCGTAAGGGGCCGGATTCGGCTGCGGCTCTAACAAAGACCTTGTCCGCTTTGTACAAGGGAGAAGAGGA
Organism: Triticum urartu; assembly: GCF_056163025.1. NCBI lineage: Eukaryota > Viridiplantae > Streptophyta > Magnoliopsida > Poales > Poaceae > Triticum > Triticum urartu. The sequence goes on along the minus strand of NC_141875.1, from coordinate 384,484,529 downwards.
GGAATTTCTCCGCGTCGACCCACAGGGTGGATTTTCTATGTACAACCCCCCAAGCTGGGTAAGTGGTCACATTTACTTGCCCATCCGTTTTGTATTCCCATTGTTAAATATTCAGTCTAACGACTTCAACGCAGGAACTGCGCCAGGCTGTTAAAGAAATAAACAGCCCACCTCCACAACCCGAGGACCCAGGACGGTCCCTCGACCCGGCCTCTCAAGAGGATTCGGACTTATCTGTGTAGCTGATTGATGGAGTGTTCCATCAATTGAGCAAGGACAACGCCTTGGTGGCCATTACGGCCGATTACCCAGGGCTAATCCCGGCCTCCCAGGTAACTGAGATTGAATTCCCAGTACCCCAAATAGGGGTCCGCCCTCTCGTGTTTTCAGTTTCCAGATTACAAGCGAGCTTTGCAGGGGAGGTTTTTGAGACGGGAGGCCGAACCTACGGCGACAAGCCAACGAGGGGCCGCAGAGCCCCGTGGGCAGAAAAGAGGTGCAGTCTGGACCGAGGCGTCAGCGCAAAGGTATGGCGCGCCCCCTTATCACAGGTGTTATACCTTCAAGGCATATTAACACTCGTGCTCTCTTTAGGACAAAGAGACCTCGTCGGACTATATCCGGAGAGGCTGCCAATCGCGCCTCCACCAGCCAGGCTCCAAAGCCTAGTCCGGAGCCACAGAGCACTATGTAACAGACATACGGGTAAGAAAATTTTGGTAATTATATATATATACCAGTAGCCCCCGAGACTCGAAACAGTTAGAATAACTGATTTAAGGATCATTTGTTATGCAGGTTCTTACAGAAAAGAATTCCCTACTGTCCCAGGAGCTGGAAGAGTGCAAAGCCCAACTTGAGTCCACACTAGCCGCGGCAGGGGAGCCCAAGGAGACCCCCTCTGGTAATATACACTTCTAAAGATAAGTATTTTGCGTAGCACGGCATGGGTGCGAATCTGACAAATGAAATTGTAGATGGCGCCGGATTGAATCCGGAAAGGCTACAACTCCTACGCCAGCTGAAGGCTGGTGAGAAGGTGCTGACAAAGGTGAGGCGGGAGAAGAACGATCTCCAAGATGCCAACACCAAGCTGGGAGTCGACCTGAAAGATCTTCGTGCCCAGCTGTCAGACTCCGTTAAGGAGAATCAGCGGCTTCGGCGCGGCATATTTAGTAAGTGCTTGAACGAACCTTTGAAAAAAAGTTCGGCGGGGAAGTCGACTAACAGAGTAATGTCTGTAGGTGTGCTAACAGGTCGTCCTGCAGAGGAGATGCCCGGTTCTACGGGTGACCTTCTTCCCGAGCTCTCGCAACTGCTCGAGCGAGTTCGGCAGGCGATGCAAGGCGTCGCCCAGGCCTTGTGGCCATCCATCTCCATGCCTGAAGGTCTTGGAGAACTTGTGGAGAAGCTAAAGGGAGCACAGCGGCACTTCCGATTGTGGAAGATATCGGCCTGCCGTCAAGGTGCTAGGGAGGACTGGGCCATGGTGAAGACGCGGTACACAAAGGCTGACCCCAACCACATGGTCGAGGCCGGTCCTGTGGGGCCCGATGGGAAGGAGATCCCTTCAAGCTTAGTATACGGCCAAGTAGAATTGGCCGCAAAGTATTCCCAGAAGGACTGTAAATTAGACAGCCTGTTAGATGGTATTGAAGAGGAATACAATCAGTCAGAATGACTATGTAATTTAATTGACATTTATAATGCCTTCTAGCCGGATTGTAGATCGTTTGTAATGGCCGACCTTTTCTCTTCAGCCTCGGGACCTGACGGTCCGAAGTGTGTCCGAATTCCCATGCGGTTATATAAGAACCGGGGAATGCATGGAGACCAGGCGTAGGGGTCATTAGTGCGTGAACAGACAAGTGCCCGACTAGTTATGTTATATTACATGGTTAGTAAGAAACATCTTCCAGGGAGAATAGTTCCTTTAGGGGTTCCTTTCCCTGGGAGGCATGCCCTAAAGTGCATGCCCATTCTGCGAAAAAGACGCGGGAAAAAGCATCTGGGGGTGCATAAATAAATAAGTGAAAAGATCATCTTTTAGGTCACCGACCAAATATTCCCTTAAGAACACTAGCTTTCGGCTTCACCCAGTCTGAGGTACACATCCGGCTGATCCGGCAGTAACAATCGCAGAGGTGCTCCCTTTACCGCCTAGCCGAATAATCAGGAACGTAGGGGTAAGCACAGGAGCCAGGCAACCCAGCTTGGCCAGAACTTAAGTCATATCGATGCATATAATGGTGAAATAAAAGGTACATGCGGAAGTGTAACACATGTGTTGGGCATGAAGCCCGTATAAATAAGCTTCTGTTAAAAGAAGCCCCCAGGTTTAATGAGTGCGAATAGCATGTCATTTGATGAGCCTTTAAAGTCTATAAGAGAAAGGACGGGGAGAAGGAGAGAAATGTAAGACAGACAGTATATAAAAAATGGACAGAGGAAGGAGACGAACACAGAGTCCAGCGCTAGGCATAGAATCTTCGGAGACGGGCTGCGTTCCATGGGTTCGGCTCGAGTCGGTTATCTGATGCATCTCGTAGGCGGTACGCTCCACCAGTCAGGACTTGGTAAATTATGAAGGGACCTTCCCACTTGGGCTTGAGTTTGTCCTTTTTCTTGTCCGGCAGGCGTAGAACTAATTCGCCAACGTTCTAATTTTTGGCCCGTACTTCTCTGCTTTGGTATCTTCGAGCCTGCTGTTGATAGAATGCGGAACGGGCTTTTGCCACGTCACGCTCCTCCTCCAATGCATCCAAATTGTCCTGCCGATCGAGCTCGGCTTCTCTTTCTTCGTACATGCACACTCGAGGTGAGTCATGAATTATGTCGCAAGGAAAAACTGCCTCTATGCCGTACACCATAAAGAATGGTGTGTATCCGGTGGTGCGATTCGGCGTGGTCCGCAGCCCCCAGAGTACGGAGTCGAGCTCCTCTACCCAGTGCATGTTAAATTCCTTGAGGGACCGCACTAATCTGGGTTTGATGCCGCTCATGATAAGACCATTTGCACGTTCGACCTGGCCGTTAGTTTGTGGGTGATGGACGGAAGCATAATCGAGCTTGATGCCCATGTTTTTGCACCAGAGTTTTACCTCGTCGGCCGTAAAGTTCGTGCCATTATCAGTGATGATGCTGTGGGGGACGCCGTAACGGTGTACAACCCCAGATATAAAGTCTATCACCGGTCCGGATTCGGCCGTCTTAACAGGCTTGGCTTCTATCCATTTGGTGAACTTATCCACCATGACCAGTAAGTATTTTTGCTTGTGGCATATGGCTTTGGTTTGCAAAGAGCTGGCAACTGACGCATCGTTGGACTAAGTCCTGGGCGTCTGCCCGGGCTGTCGGCCAATAAAACCCTGTACGGAAGGCCTTGCTTACAAGGGACCGAGCTGCAGAGTGATGACCGCCGAGTCTGGCATGAATTTCAGCCAGGAGGTTCCTCCCTTCCTCTTCGGAGATGCACCTTTGAAGGACTCCGGTAGTGCTTTTCTTATAAAGCTCTCCCTCGCGGACTTTGTAGGCTTTGGATCGCCGCACTATGCAGCGTGCCTCATTTTGGTCCTCGGGAAGTTCCTGCCTAGTAAGGTAGGCGAGGAATGGTTCTGTCGACGGAGCGATGACGGCCATTATTACATGGGCTGAAGGTGTTATTTCATTGGCAGAGCCTCCGATTGTGTCAGAATGTTCAGTGTCGGGCAGTGCGGTTGGGTCTGGGCTGTTATGGTTCAGCTCCCCTTCCCATACTATGGATGGCTTGAACAGCCTTTCCAGGAAGATGTTGGGGGGGGGACTACATCGTGTTTTGCACCAATGTGTGCCATGACATCTGCCGCCTGATTATTTTCCCGGGCTATATGGTGAAATTCAAGCCCTTCGAACCGAGCTGACATTTTTAGGACGGCGTTGCGGTAAGCTGCCATTTTTGGATCCTTGGCATCGAAGTCTCCATTTATTTGGGATATTGCGAGGTTCGAGTCCCCGCGCACCTCTAGGCGTTGAATGCCCATGGACACTGCCATCCGGAGACCATGTAAAAGGGCCTCATATTCGGCTGCATTGTTGGAGTCTGTGTACATAATCTGGAGTACATATTGAACTGTGTCTCCTGTGGGGGACGTCAAAATGACGCCGGCCCCTAGTCCGGCCAACATCTTGGAGCCGTCGAAATGCATGATCCAATTTGAATATGTGTCGTACTCTTTAGGGAGTTCGGCCTCCTCCATTCTGCGACGAAGTCGGCCAAAACATGCGACTTGATGGCTCGCCGTGGCTTATAAGTTATGTCGAACGGGAGGAGCTCAATGGCCCATTTTGCAATCCGGCCCGTTGCGTCACGGTTGTTTATAATATCGTTAAGTGGTACTTCCGAGGCTACTGTTATTGAACACTCTTGAAAGTAGTGTCGTAGCTTCCGGGATGCCATGAATACCGTGAACGCAATCTTTTGATAATGCGGGTACCGTGATTTGCACGGAGTGAGGACAGTGGACACATAATAGACCAGCTTTTGAAGGGGGGATTTGTGTCCGTCCATTTCTCGTTCGACGACGAGCAGTGCGCTTACAACCTAATGTGTTGCTGCAATGTACAATAGTATTGGTTCGCCAATGTTTGGCGCGGCCAGGACTAGGTTTGTTGCCAATATGGCTTTTATTTCGTCGAGTCCGGCCGTGGCTGCATCTATCCATTTGAAGTGTTCGGTGCGCCGAAGGAGGCGGTAAAGGGGTAGGGCCTTTTCTCCCAGGCGGGAGATAAAGCGGCTTAGAGCCGCCACACATCCGGTTAACTTTTGTATTTGTTTGAGGTCCTTTGGGATATCCAATTGTGACAGAGCTCGGATCTAGGCTGGATTTGCTTCAATTCCTCTACCGGATACAATGAAGCCCAAGAGCTTTCCGGCTAGAACACCGAAAACGCATTTTTCCGGGTTGAGCTTGATGTCGTATGTTCGGAGGTTATCAAATGTGAGCCTCAAGTCGTCTACTAGAGATTCGACATGTCTTGTTTTGATGACCACATCATCTACATATGCCTCCACTGTTTTGCCGATCTGGTTTGCCAGACATGTCTGAATCATGCGCTGATATGTTGCGCCGGCGTTTTTGAGCCCGAAGGGCATTGTGTTGAAGCAGAATGGGTCGTATGGTGTGATAAATGCCCTTGCGGCTTGGTCTGATTCTGCCATCTTGATTTGATGGTAGCCGGAATATGCATCGAGGAAACACAACGAATCGTGTCCTGTAGTAGCGTCGATAATTTGATCGATGCGGGGGAGGGGGAAGGGATCCTTTGGGCAAGCCTTGTTAAGGTCTTTAAAATCAACGCACAGGCACCAGGATTTGTCCTTCTTTGGTACCATCACCCAGTTTGCTAGCCAGTTCGGATGTTTTATATCTCTGATGAATCCGGCCTCCAATAGCTTTGCTAGCTCCTCTCCCATGGCCTGTCTCTTAGGTTCGGAAAAACGCCGAAGAGCTTGTTTAACAAGTTTGAATCCTTTTAGGATATTTAAGCTGTGCTCGGCCAGCTAGCGTGGGATTCCTGGCATGTCTGAAGGGTGCCAGGCGAAAATGTTCCAGTTCTCTCGTAGGAACTCTCGCAGTGCGGCGTCTACATCAGGGTTTAACTGTGCCCCGATGGAAGCTGTTTTATTGGGGTCCGTTGGATGGACCTGGAATTTGACTATTTCGTCCGCCGGTTTAAAGGAGGTGGACTTGGATCTTTTGTCGAGTACCACATCGTCCCTATTCACCATGGAGCGCAGTGCAGTCAGTTCCTCAGCCGCTAGGGCTTCGGATAGTGCCTCGAGGGCCAGTGCGGCTGTCTTGTTTTCGGCGCGGAGTGCTATGTCCGGATCACTAGCGAGAGTGATGATCCCGTTAGGCCCGGCCATCTTGAGCTTAATGTACCCGTAATGGGGTATTGCTTGGATGATTGTAAATGCTTCCCGCCCTAGTAGAGCATGATAACCGCTGCTGAACGGAGCCACATGGAACGTGACCTCTTCGGACCTGTAACTATCCGGCGTGCCGAACACCACATCTAGTGTGATTTTTCCTATACAGCACGCTTCCCGACTGGGGATTATTCCTCTAAAGGTTGTGCTGCTTCGCTCAATGCGGTTCCAGTCTATTGCCATTTTTTGAAGGGTTTCCTCATAAATGAGGTTCAATCCGCTGCCGCCGTCCATGAGTACCTTGGTAAGACAAAAGCCGTCCACTATTGGACTGAGGACCAATGCGGCTGGTGCTCGGGCTGCTCGGAATTTAGGTTCATCACTGGCGTTAAAGGTAATAGCTGTGTCACTCCATGGGTTTATTGTTGCTACTTGGTAGACTTCGGCAAGGCTGCGGAGTGTCCTTTTTCGCATGTTATTTGATGCGAAAGTCTCGAAGACTGTTAATACCGTATTGGTGTCTCTGGGGTGGCTTTCTATGGCCTCCAGAATTAGGAGATCTTCGCCAATTTTGGCCACCTGCCGGAGTATCCAACATGCTCTAAGGCTGTGAGTTGGTGTGGTGTCCTCTGTACTGTGAATTTTACAGGGTCCATTAAGCCATCCTTCCAGTACTATTCCATGCCCTGTAGAGGGTTTTTGCTTTTTGGTGTTTGACCCGGGTGTCTGGCGATGATGCACCCTTTTATTTCGGACTGGGTTTGAACTCAGGGCCGGATCGTCCCAAAATTTTATTTCAGTTTTCCAGGCGCTTTCCATCGCACAGTACTTTCGTACAATGGACGCCAAGTCAGCGAAGCGTGTAATATCACGGTTAATTATGGCGTTGAGGATTCCCTTGTCCGTGCAATTATTGCAGAAGATTGAGATTGCGTCTTCCTCGCGGCAGTCCCTTATCCTGTTCCTAACCAGGAGGAATCTGGCACAGTAATGATGTACTGTTTCTTCGGGCTCTTGGCTGATTTGGGATAGATCGCTTATGTTCGGGTGGGTGGGTGTAATTAAATCCGAAGCCTCACCCAATCTGAGGCTCAGAGGCCGAGGAATTTCCGAACTCGAAAATTTGGATTCCTGGATGTTGTCCAATGAATCCAGCCCGTCGCCTGACTCTAAGTTCAGGTCTTGAGTGATATCCTTCCCTCCGCAGGTATACGGCTTGGAGGGATCGAGAATCCGGACGTAGCTACTCCTTAAGATAGATGAAGGGTCGCCGGACTGTCCCTCTACCACGGCAACATGATGGGTGACTTGGGGAGAGTTAATCTCTCTCAGATCGGGTTTAGGCCCAATCTGGTCGTAATCCGTAGCGACTCCCAGGGTGGCGATGTGATCCAAGAGCTCGTTTATGGAGGAGAGCTCCATTGGATCTAACTGCTCGGCGAGTTCCGAGCTGACATGAAGATTGTTTTCGATGGCTCAAGAGGTGATCATCGGCGCAGAAGCCGAACAGGCGGTCATAAGAAAACCACCTAGCCGGAGGGTTTGGCCGATAGCCACAGCTCCCTTAGCAACGGTGTCGTCTTTAAAGATGGGGCGAGGCATCCTTCCTGATGGCGACGACACAGAGGAACTCTCAATGAAAGCACCAATGTCGGTGTCAAAACCGGCGGATCTCGGGTAGGGGGTCCCGAACTATGTGTCTAGGCTGGATGGTAACAGGAGGCAAGGGACACGAAGTTTTACCCAGGTTCGGGCCCTCTTGATGGAGGTAAAACCCTACGTCCTGCTTGATTAATATTGATGATATGGGTAGTACAAGAGTAGATCTACCACGAGATCGGAGAGGCTAAACCCTAGAAGCTAGCCTATGGTATGATTGTTGTTCTGTAAGTTGTCCTACGGACTAAAACCCTCCGGTTTATATAGACACCGGAGAGGGTTAGGGTTACACAAAGTCGGTTACAACGGTAGGAGATCCACATATTCGTATCGCCAAGCTAGCCTTCCACGCCAAGGAAAGTCCCTTCCGGACACGGGACAAAGTCTTCAATCTTGTATCTTCATAGTCCAGGAGTCCTGCTGAAGGTATAGTCCGGCTATCCGAACACCCCCTAATCCAGGACTCCCTCACCCGTTGTATTCGAACGTTAGAATCTATCACACCCAATCATCACGTGGTGCTTCGAAACAACGAACCTTCGCAATGGTGCACAGTTAGGGGGAACACAATTTTTGAAATTATTGCGAGGGATCATCTTTTTTAAGCTACCGTCGTTCTAAGCAAATAAGATGTAAAACATGATAAACATCACATGCAATCAAATAGTGACATGATATGGCCAATATCATTTGCTCCTTTTGATCTCCATCTTTGGGGCTCCATGATCATCGTTGTCACCGGCATGACACCATGATCTCCATCATCGTGTCTTCTTGAAGTTGTCTCGTCATCTATTACTTCTACTGCTATGGCTAACGCTTTAGCAATAAAGTAAAGTAATTACATGACGTTTAAGTTGACACGCAGGTCATAAATAAATTAAGACAACTCCTATGGCTCCTGCCGGTTGTCATACTCATCGACATGCAAGTCATGATTCCTATTACAAGAACATGATCAATCTCATACATCACATATATCATTCATCACATCCTTTTGGCCATATCACATCACAAGGCATATGCTGCAAAAACAAGTTAGACGTCCTCTAATTATTGTTGCAAGTTTTTACGTGGCTGCTATAGGTTTCTAGCAAGAACATTTCTTACCTACGCGAAAACCACAACGTGATATGCCAATTTCTATTTACCCTTCATAAGGACCCTTTTCATCAAATCCGATCCGACTAAAGTGGGAGAGACAGACACCCGCTAGCCACCTTATGCAACTAGTGCATGTCAGTCGGTGGAACCAGTCTCATGTAAGAGTACGTGTAAGGTCGGTCCGGGCCGCTTCATCCCACGATGCCGCCGAATCAACATAACACTAGTAACGGTAAGTAAATTGACAATATCAATGCCCACAACTGCTTTGTGTTCTACTCATGCATAGAAACTACGCATAGACCTAGCTCATGATGCCACTGTTGGGGATCATAGCAGAAATTTAAAATTTTCTACGCATCACCAAGATCAATCTATGGAGTAATCTAGCAACGAAGGGAAGGAGAGTGCATCTACATACCCTTGTAGATCGCTAAGCGGAAGCGTTGCAAGAACGCGGATGAAGGAGTCGTACTCGCAGCGATTCAGATCGCGGTTGATTCCGATCTAAGCGCCGAACAATGGCGCCTCCGCGTTCAACACACGTGCAGCCCGGTGATGTCTCCTACGCCTTGATCCAGCAAGGGGAGAAGGAGAGGTTGGGAAGACTCCATCCAGCAGCAGCACAACGCCGTGGTGGTGGTGGAGGAGCGCGGAACTCCAGCAGGGCTTCGCCAAGCACTACGAGAGACGAGGAGGGAGAGAGGTAGGGTTGCGCCAACAGGGGAAGAACTTCGTGTGTTGGGCTGCCCCTTTGCCTCCACTATATATAAGGGGAGAGGGAGGGCTGCGCCACCACCTAGGGTTTCCACCGTAGGTGTGGCGTCAGCCCCAATCCCCATCTGGGGTGGCAGCCAAGTGGCGGGGAGAGGGAGGCGCACCAGGCATGGGCCTTAGGGCCCATCTGCCCTTAGGGTTTGCCCCCTCTTCTCTCTAGGCACATGGGCATTGGTGGGAAGGCGCCCCAGCCCACCTAGGGGCTGGTCCCTTCTCGCGCTTGGCCCATGTTTGCCTCCGGGGCCCGTGGCCCCTCCCGGTGGACCCCCGGACCCCTCCGGTGGTCCCGGTACACTACCGGTGATGCCCGGAACACTTCCGGTGGCCAAAACCATACTTACTATATATCAATCTTTACCTCCGGACCATTCCGGAACTCCTCGTGACGTTTGGGATCTCATCCGGGACTCCGAACAACATTCGGTAACCACGTACATACTTTCCCTATAACCCTAGCGTCATCGAACCTTAAGTGTGTAGACCCTACGGGTTCGGGAGTCATGCAGACATGGCCGAGACAAATCTCCGGTCAATAACCAACAGCGGGATCTGGATACCCATGTTGGCTCCCACATGCTCCACGATGATCTCATCGGATGAACCACGATGTCAAGGATTCAATCAATCTCGTATACAATTCCCTTTGTCTATCGGTACGATACTTGCCCGAGATTCGATCGTCGGTATCCCGATACCTTGTTCAATCTCGTTGCCGGCAAGTCTCTTTACTTGTTTCATAACACATCATCCCGTGATCAACTCCTTGATCACATTGTGCACATTATGATGATGTCCTACCGAGTGGGCCCAGAGATACCTCTCCGTTTACACGGAGTGACAAATCCCAGTCTCGATTCGTGCCAACCCAACACACACTTTCAGAGATACCCGTAGTGCACCTTTATAGCCACCCAGTTATGTTGTGATGTTTGGCACACCCAAAGCACTCCTACGGTATCCGGGAGTTGCACAATCTCATGGTCTAAGGAAATGATACTTAACATTAGAAAAGCTTTAGCATACGAACTACACGATCTTGTGCTAGGCTTAGGATTGGGTCTTGTCCATCACATCATTCTCCTAATGATGTGATCCCGTTATCAACGACATCCAATGTCCATGGTCAGGAAACCGTAACCATCTATTGATCAACGAGCAAGTCAACTAGAGGCTTACTAGGGACATGGTGTTGTCTATGTAGCCACACATGTATCTGAGTTTCCTATCAATACAATTCTAGCATGGATAATAAACGATTATCATGAACAAGGAAATATAACAATAACCAATTTGTTATTGCCTCTAGGGCATATTTCCAACAGTAGCTAGGAGGGAGGGAGGATCGATAAACCAGTCCGGCCAAGAGAGACCAGGACAACCACGAGTTCACCAAGCACAAGAACACCTCTCCTCAGGAGGTTGTTCTTCCCCTTGTACTAATCATCCTCAGCCCAAGAGGCAATCCACCACACCACACTAGAGTAGGGTATTACACCACACCGGTGGCCCAAACCAGTATAAATCTTGTGTCCCTTGTGTTGTGAGTTTCTCGAGTTAGTTCGTAAGATCTTAGCTGAGTTAGGACGTGGATCGGTAGGAGGGAGATCTTCGCATGCACCCCAGTGTTCGAACCTTGAGGGTTTTTCCGGAACCCGTGATCTGACACGCTCAACTTAATGAGCGTTTTCCCAAGGATTTCAAGGGTCCTCGTAACGTGCCTAATTACACAGCAGATCAGCCCCCTGAAGCTTGGGTTGAAAGTTATGAGATGGAAATTTAGATGCTGGATGTTAGTGATGCAGTGTGTGCTAAGTATTTCACCATGATGTTGGAAGGGCCGGCTTGTACTTGGTTGAAGGGGCTGCCAGCCAACTCCATTGGGTCGTGGGCGGAGCTCAAGGCCCGTTTTATGCAAAATTTCAAAGATACGTGCAGGCAGCCTATGTAAATCATGGATTTGATTTCTTGTGTTCAAGGTGAGGGCGAATCAACAACCAACTAGGTGCGTTGGGTCTCAACTATCATACACTCATCAGATAATATCAACGTCGGTTCAGCAGTTTTAATGTTGGAGAAAAATTGATGTTTCCTCCCTCTCAAACAGAAGCTTGGGCGTCTTAAGCGCCATTGCAGTGACATGGGGGAGCTCATGGCAGCCCTTGTCAAGTATGACGACTCTGATAGTACCAAGGCCCCCGAGTCTGATGATGAAAGGCCAGGCAAGGGAAAGAAGAGTAGCAGCATGAAGGGGCAACAGTACAACCCGGCCAGTCGGGGTGGCAACGGTAAGCGCAGAGCCGATGGGAATTTAGACTTCATGGCCAACACTGGTGTGCGGAATAATAACCAGCATCGTAAGGGGAGGCCGGCTCAGTCTGGAGGGGCAAAATTCAACCTCGAGGCAATAATGAATCATCTGTGTCCGAAGCACAGAACACATGAAAAGCCATCTGCTCATTTATGGAAGGATTGCTTTATCATGAAAGAGTTTAGGGATTCTCATCTTTTCCAGCATAACCATGGCCCGAATGGCGGTTGGAGGATACAAATTCACTAGAGTACTCATGGATGGAGGCAGCAGCATCAATATCCTTTACTATGAAACTTTCCATCGCATGGGATTGACCGACAAAAATCTTAAACCGTTAAACACTGTTTTTCACAGTGTGGTGCCTGGTAAGTCGGCATATCCAGTGGGTAAAATATCTTTGGAGGTTGCCTTTGGAGATGAGTATGATTCCAGATCTGAGACGTTGACCTTTGAAGTGGTTAAAATCAAGAGCCCTTATCATGCTCTATTTGGGCAGCCAGCTTACGCTAAGTTCATGGCAAGGCCTTGTTATGTTTATTTGCACCTGAAGATGTCAGGTCACAAGGGCACTATCACAGTGGGGAGTCACAAGATAGCCTTGGAGTGTGAAGAAGGTGATGCTGCTTATGCTGAGTCTGTTTGTGCAACAGAGGAGCTGAAATTTTACAAATGTAATATTGACCCAGCGGATATGACGTCCTTGAAAAAGCCAACCACAGAGCACGGCCCCTTGTTGAAGTTTAAGTCGGTAGATGACACCAAGCTAGTTGACTTCGTTCCTGGCGATTCATCTAAGCAGCTCAGCATCAGTGATAACCTGGATCCGAAATAGGAAAGCGCGCTCATCAAGTTCTGTGACACCCCTAGTCCGATGTGCCAGGTTTCTTCCAGTTATTCGCTGTTGTTGTCTTGTCATCCGCTTGTGTGTTGCATCTTGCCATGTCATCATGTGCATTGCATCATTATGTTTTCAAAACATGCATCCGTCCGGTTTCCCCCAGTTCGCTCTGTTGTCCGTTCTGAGCCCAGACACACTTGCACGCACCCTCGGCAAGTCCGAAATAGTATTTTATAAGTGGCCGGAAAATGTTATCGGAATGGGTTGAAAGTTGGCATGCGGTGTTTTTATGTTGTCAGTAGGCCGCCTGCCAAGTTTCATCGCATTCGGAGCTCGTTTGATAGCCCAACCGTTAAACATATAGCGGCAATATAGTCGGTCTATCGTCGGACGTTTTCGGTCTCCGGAAACCCTCGTCGGGCTGCACTCCTTCCCCTCTCATCTCAGCCCAACCCCCCTACACAGCCCACCTAGCCCATCTACCTATCTGTAAGGCCCCGGACACACCCGCCGGTGGTCGTTACTCCCGGCGGGATCTAGACTGGCCCCACAGATCAATACTAGTCTTTTATGTGCACTTTGTCCTCACTCGTGCGCACCCAGGAGCAACTTCCCGGTCGGTCACGCATCCTGAAATTACTCCAAGCAGAGCACGCTTAACTTTGGAGTTCTGTCCGGATGGGCTTCCAGAAAAGAAGGAATTCCTTATTGATATGAGTAGTCTATCATCCCTATTAAGCCAGGCTATCACATACACCTCCACTCAGAGGAACCGACGTCCTCGTCGGGCCACGGGAACATTCCCTCTTGGCACATGCGTCTGTGCATCTAGTCCGGTACATGTGCCATCCCGGGTGCCACGATAGGTCACAAACGTCATGAACAACATCGCCGCGTACCTGTCTGCAAACATCCGTGTAACCACGAGGGTCCGCTCTGATAAACGCCCCGGACACACCCGCCGGTGGTCGTTACTCCTGGCGGGATCTAGACTGGCCCCACAGATCAATATAGTCTTTTCTGCGCACTTTGTCCTCACTCGTGCGCACCCGGGAGCAACTTCCCGGTCGGTCACCCATCCTGAAATTACTCCAAGCTGAGCACGCTTAACTTTGGAGTTCTATACGAATGGGCTTCCGGAAAAGAAGGAATTCCTTATTGATATGAGTAGTCTATCATCCCTATTAAGCTAGGCTATCACACTATCCCTCTCCACTCCAAGACCGTCTGATGGCGATCGAACGGTCTGAAAACGGATGAAAACCCACTAACTCTAGCCCCCTTGCTATATATAGACGCCCCCTGACATTTTTAGCCTCCTACCTACCCCTTCCTCGTTTTCCGCAGCCAACCGTCGCCTCCTTCCTTGGATCCGCCACCGACCAGCCTCCCTACCGCCACTTGGCGTGCTGCCAATGGTCAGCCACCGCCAGCGCCCCGACCAACCGGGCGCCGCCAAATCGCCTCCCCAGCGCGCCTCCACCTCCCACCTCCCCGTGTAGCCCGCCAGGACCCAGATCAGGCCCTGGGAATCCCATCTGGGCCCGAGCTCATCGCCGCTCCTGCAGGAGTTCCTTCCGTCCCCGAGCAACCCGCGCCCCCGCCGCAGTACGTCGCCTCCGCCCACCGCCGGCGAGCGGAGCCGCCGGAGACGCACGCCTTTGCCGGAGACAGCAGGCTAGTGCCGCCCTCGCCTCCCTCTCTCTTCCTCTCTGTCCCCCTCGCTAACCGCCCCGTCGGCCTGTTCCTTCGCAGGGAGCCACCACCGCCCATGTTACGCCGCCTGTCGCCGGTGATCCCCGCCGACGCCGGGAACGAGATACCCGGGGCCAGATCCGCCCGTTTCCGGTCACCCCGCCATCCTCGAGCACCCTCACCGGAGCTCCTCCGCCGCAAGACACGCCGCCGGCCCCTCTGCTCATACGGGCGTGAGACGAGGACGATGTCTAGGCTGCCCCATCGCCTTGGTGGGCCCCGCTCGACCTCCAAGGCATAGCAATCGGCCCACTTCCCCTCCGGCCGAGTGGCGCCTCAGCCCGTCTGCCCGGCCTGCTTCCCCTCCGACCTGGGCCATGGCCATGGGTGAGCAGCCCCCCTCCAGCCCCTTCCTGTGCTTTGTTGGCCCAGCCAGTTTTGGCCCCTGTAGTTTTTTTCCCTTGCTACGAATTTATTCATTTATCCAGGGATTCCCTGTTTTGCATAAAAGCCCTTGCACTTCATCCATTTAATAACTCATGAACCATGCATCATATTAATATGTTTTATATATGTAAAATGCTTAGAATTTTGTCTAGTTTCATAATTTGCAACTTTCACCCATGTTGAAATGTTTAAAATGTTGTTTGTGTAAATTTGCTATTACGCCATGTTAAAATGATTTATTTCATAACTAATTAACCGTAGCTCCATTATAAATAAGCTTTATATGTAAATGGGGTAGAAAAATGCCTAGTTTAACATGGTGTTCTCATCTTGCATGATTAACAACTCTAAAATATGGTTTAGGGCAGAACAGTACGAAATCTAAAATATGCTCATGAGGATTATTTTCCGAAATGGTTGTTTGTTGTTGCCGGCCTCATTTCAACTTGCCTAGATAGGTAGTTTTCTTATGCTTCACCTCTTGCCATGTTTAAGAACATTTAATATTGTTGGGTACATAAACAAGAGAGAACTAAATAATCGAATGTGGTGTTTCGTCAATATGCAACTCATTGCATATTGAGGTCCACTTAATTTGTAGTATTGTTTGTTGCACTTTGCCATGCATATTTAAATCGGACATGCATCATCCTTGGTTGTGCATCATGCCATGTTTATGCTTGTTGGTTTACCATGTTGTTTGATTCTTTCCGGTGTTGCTTCTTCTTGGTAGTTCCGGTAACGTTGTGTTTGTGAGGATCCGTTCGACTACGTTCGTTTGTCTTCTTCATGGACTCGTTCTGCTTCCTTGCGGGATCTCAGGCAAGAATATCATTACCCTCGAAATCACTTCTATCTTTGCTTTCTAGTTGTTCGCTCTATCGTTATGTCACGCTACCTACCACTTGTTTATCATGCCTCCCATATTTCCATGTCAAGCCTCTAACCCACCTTCCTAGCAAACTGTTGTTTGTCTATGTTACCGCATTTGCTCAGCTCCTCTTATAGCGTTGCTAGTTGGAGGTGTCTTGCAGTTTGTTCCATGTTGGTACATGGATATGTTGGGATATCATATTATCTATTGTTTAATTTTAATGCATCTATATACTTGGTACAGGGTGGAAGGCGCGGCCTTATGCCTAGTGTTTTGTTCCACTCTTGCTGCCCTAGTTTCCGTCATATCGGTGTTATGTTCCTTGATTTTGCGTTCCTAACGCGGTTGGGGTTATGAGACCCCCTTGACAGTTTGCTTTGAATAAAACTCCTCCAACAAGGCCAAACCTTGGTTTTAACATTTTCCACCAGCACCTATTACTTTTCCGTTGGGAGCCGCGCTCCCGAGGGTCATCTTTATTTTAACCCCCCCCCCCCCCCCCGCGGGTCAGTGCTCCTCTGAGTGTTGGTCCAAAACGGGCAGCCTATGGGGCCACCTCGAGGAAACTTGAGGGCTGGTTTTACTCGTTGCTTGACCTATCCGGTGTGCCCTAAGAACAAGATATGTGCAGCTCCTATCGGGATTTGTCGGCACATTCGGGCAGTCTTGCTGGTCTTGTTTTACCATTGTCGAAATGTCTTGTAACCAGGATTCCAAGTCTGATCGGGTTGTTCCGGGAGAAGGAATATCCTTCGTTGATCGTGAGAGCTTGCGATGGGCTAAGTTGGGACACCCCTGCAGGGTATAAACTTTCGAGAGCCGTGCCCGCGGTTATGTGGCAGATGGGAATTTGTTAATATCCCGTTGTAGAGAACTTGACACTTGACTTAATTAAAATTAATCAACCGCGTGTGTAGCCATGATGGTCTCTTTTGGGCGGAGTCCGGGAAGTGAACATGGTCTTGTGTTATGCTTGAACGTAAGTAGTTTCACGATCACTTCTTGATCACTCTAGTTTCACGACCGTTACGTAGCTTCTCATCTTACTCTTACTTGTGTATGTTAGCCACCATATTTTCTTAGCGCTTGCTGTAGCTCCACCTCATTACCACATCCTACCCATAAGCTTAAATAGTCTTGATCTCGCGGGTGTGAGATTGCTGAGTCCTCGTGGCTCACGGATAGTTCCAAAACAGTTGCAGGTGCCGATGATACCAGTGCAGGTGATGCTACCAAACTCAAGTGGGAGTTCGACGAGGACTTGGTCATTAGTATGTATCGTTTCCTGATGATCAGTAGTGGAGCCCAGCTGGGACGATCAGGGATCTAGCATTTGGGGTTGTCTTCTTTTATTTTGGTTCTGTAGTCGGACCTTGATTGTATTCTGGATGATGTATGTTTAAACTTGTTATTTGCGTGAAGTGGCGATTGTAATCCAATTCCTTATCCCTCTCTTTTTCAGTACATGGGATTGTGTGAAGATTACCCCTCTTGAGACAAAATCACCATGCGGTTATGCCTCTAAGTCATGCCTCGACATGTGGGAGATATAAGCATCATGGGCGTTACAAGTTCATCCGTGAGAACCGGAACATTTTTGCATGGAAGCCTTCAGACATGCCAGGTGTACCGAGGGAACTCGCTGAGCACACTCTCAATATTGATCCAAATTTTAAACCGGTCAAGCAATTCCTTAGTCGTTTTAATGAAGAGAGGCGCAGGGCTATTGGTGAAGAAGTGATCTGGCTCTTGGCGGCTGGGTTTATCGATGAAGTTTTTCATCCTGAGTGGTTGGCTAACCCGGTTCTGGTACTCAAGAAAAATGGCACTTGGCGCATGTGTGTGTATTATATGGACTTAAACAACGCTTGTCTGGCTGATCCCTTTGCTCTCCCCCGTATTGATCATATTATTGATGCTACAGCGGGTTGTGAGCATTTGAGCTTTTTGGATGCTTATTTTGGTTATCATCAGATCAAGATGGCAGTTAAGGACCAGGAGAAGACAACTTTTATTACTCCCTTTGGAGCCTTCTGTTACGTGTCTATGCATTTTGGGCTCAAGAGTGCCCAGGCGACTTACCAGCGGTGTGTGCAAAATTGCCTTCATGATCAAATTGGGCGCAATGTTCATGCTTATGTGGATGATATTGTGGTGAAGTCCATGAAGAAGAAGACCCTGATAGATGATTTGAAGGAGACCTTTGACAATCTCTGGGTTGACAAGATGATGCTTAACCCGGCTAAGTGTGTTTTTGGTGTGCCAGCAGGAAAACTCTTGGGTTTTCTGGTCTCAGAACGAGGCATTGAAGCTAACCCAGAGAAAATAAAGGCTATCACCTCTCTGGCTAAACTGACGTGCATCAATAATGTTCAGCGTTTGGTGGGTCGTATTGTGGCCTTAAGCCGGCTCATAAGCCGGTTGGGTGAGAAGGTTATCCCTCTGTACCAGATGATGAAGAAGACAGATCACTTTGTCTGAGTGATGCTGCTGACCAAGCATTTGAGGCCTTGAAGAAACAATTGGCTGAGTCGTCGGTTCTCGCTACTCCCATTGATTAAGAGCCTTTCTTGCTATATGCGGCTGCGAATAGCCGAGTTGTTAGTGTAGCCATTGTGGTGGAAAGGAAGGAATCAGGCAAGGAGCATCCGGTTCAGCGGCCGGTTTATTACATCAGTGAGGTTCTTATTGAGTCCAACCAGAGATATCCACATTGGCAGAAGCTTGTATATGGGGTGTTCATGGCTAGTCGAAACCCCAAGCCATATTTTCTGGGTCATCCCATCACTGTGGTTAGTTCTGCTCCTTTAGGGGATATTATTAAAAACAGAGAAGCCACAGGTCGGGTGGCCAAGTGGGCCATTGAGCTTGGACCGCATGGATTGAAGTATATGCCTCGAACAGCCATCAAATCTCAAGCACTTGTGGATTTCATAAATGATTGGACAGAGCTGCAGATACCTGAGGAGAAGCCGGATAACACATATTGGACTATTCACTATGATGGATCCAGGCAGTTGGAGGGCTCGGGGGCTGGAGTTCTCTTGACTTCCTCATCAGGTGATAAATTTTCTTATGTCCTTCGGTTGATGTTTCCTTGTACTAACAATGCAGCTGAGTATGAGGCCTTACTCCATGGTCTTCGGATGGATAAGGAGATGAACTTAAGCTGGTGAGGTGTTTCGGCGACTCAGATCTGGTAGCTCAGCAAGTTTCTGGCACTTGGAATTCTAAGGATCCACTCATTGCGGCTTATCATCGAGAGGTTGACGCTATTGCTAGTCACTTTAAAGGTTATCAAGTTGAACATGTTGATCGCAGGAAAAATTAGGCGGCTGATGCTTTGAGCCGGTTAGGGTCCCAATGTAAGCCGGTGCCACCTAACACTTTCCTGGATATTCTGCATAACCCTTCAGTCAAACTGCCTACGGAGGAAGATCTAGCTATTCCTGACCCGGAAGCACAATTGGTGGCAGCTCTTCATGTTATCGTTGATTGGATAGTCCCATATTTAGCTTATATGACCCTGGGAGAGTTACCTGAGGATGAAACTTTGGACAGCCAAATAACCTGATGGTCTAAGTCAATGACTATTGTCAATGGAGAGTTGCATCATCGCAGTGTCACAGGGGCATTTCAACGTTGTATTTCTCCTAAGGAAGGCTATGAGATTTTACAATAGATTCATGAAGGAGATTATGGTCATCATGTCGGCTCAAAGTCTCTCGTAGCCAAGGCTTTTCATCATGGGTTTTATTAGCTAACGGCTCATGCTGATGTAGAGGATTTGGTCAGTAAATGTGATGGTTGTCACAAATGTTCACGGCGAGCTCATGTGCCGGCTCAGGAATTGAGGATGATTCCAATTGCTTGGCGGTTTGCAGTCTGGGGGCTTGATATGGTTGGGCCTTTCAAAAGGTCCAAGGATAAAAAGACCCACCTTTTGGTGGCAATTGACAAGTTTATAAAGTGGATTGAAGCGGAGCCAGTTAGTGAGTGTGACGCGGCAACGGCGGTTCAATTCATCAAGAAGGTGATCTTCCGATTTGGCTTTCCCCACAGCATTATAACTGATAATGGCACCAATCTATCCAAGGGTGCTATGAAAGAATTTTGTCAACGAGAGCATATTCGACTTGATGTATCCTTAGTGGCTCACCCCAGTCCAATGGTCAAGCTAAGCGAGCTAATCAAGAGATTTTGCGAGGCATCAAGCCTCGGCTTATGGTCCCTTTGCAAAGGACGCCAGGTTGTTGGGTGGAGGAGTTACCCTAAGTGTTATGGAGTATCAATACTACCCCCAATAGATCTACGGGTTGCACACCTTTCTTCATGGTTTATGGAGCAGAGGCGGTTCTCCCTAGTGACATCCATCACGATTCGCCCCGCGTGGCGGGATATGTTGAAGCTGATAATGAAAAAGCACGTCAAGATGCACTTGACCTGTTGGATGAGGAGCGTGATCTTGCGGCGGCTCGTTCGGCCATTTACCAGCAAGATCTGCACCGTTATCACAGCCGCCGGGTTAAAACCAGAACATTTCAAGAAGGCGACTTAGTGCTTCGGCTTATCCAGGATCAGACTGATATGCATAAACTATCCGCACCTTGGGAAGGGCCTTTTGTTGTCAGCAAGAATCAGAATAATGGGTCATACTATCTTATCGATGTTTGAGACCACAAGGACTCACGCACATCGGAGGAGGAGACCCGTCGGCCGTGGAATATTGCTCATCTTTGGCCTTATATACTTGAGCCACTCGTTCTTGTGATGTACATATTATGATGATGTATATATTATAATAAGTATAATAAAGTCAGCATCCCTGATAATTCAGGGCCTCTGTCGTTTCATTTCTTCGAAACTGAGTCTTTATTGTCATCTCACATGATCACATAAGAGGCTTGACGCCTGAGTTACAGGGACCAAAGAGAGTTGGATGCACAACTCAAACATAGGTACCCACTGAGCACAGCCCAGAAATATATTACTTGGGGGCTTCCTGTTCAATGAACACAGCTATATTCACCCTTTTGATTAGCCTGGACGCCAGGTGTATTCACCAAAGTTCTGGGTTATCCTGCTTGTATGCTAGATGCTTCTCCATCAGGTAATCCTGAATGACTTGCCATGTTCTTAACAGTAGTCAATCTTTTAAATAAGACCCTGAACTTGTTAAGGTTAAAACATTGATTGGGTCATGAGGGAGCCGGCTTACGGAAAGCAAGGATAAACCCACGCTATTAAGCCGCCTTCCCTGAAACTTAGTTAAACCTGCCTGTTTGCACGATGCTACTCCAACCCCGCATACTCTCGATAAGTCAATCTTTTAACAAGACCCTGAACTTATCCGGGTTAAAATGTGAATGGGTCATGTGAGAGTCGGCTCATGGAAAGCGCGGATACTCCAGTGGCTATCATGCTAGTTTCATTGAAGTGGAGATTTTGGCTCAGCGGCCTATGAAAGCCTCGTGTTTTTTTTGGATTCATCTTGGATTTATATCACCCCTTCTTTCTTACCATATAGTTTTCACAAGTCGGGCTAAGCAGCCCTGACTATGTCTCATATTTGGGATATGACCCCCTGCCCTGGTTATGGACTTCTATGGTCACCAGTGGACTTATACTGGGCATCATGAACCGCCTTGCAGTAAACCGCCAGGGCACTTGTGATTTGTTTGTGTGCAGGAAAAGGGATAAACAACAGATCTAGATGATGATATCATAAACATAAGTTACATATCCTCAACTGGTGGATCAGCAGTATCATGCAAAATAAAAAATGCACGATGGCATGGCAGATCAAGAGTTTAACCAGCCTATTACAAGGCATCTGATGGCCCAACGAGAATAAGTATTTTGAAGATCTCAACACAACAAAGTACCCTGCTTGATAAACCGGCTCATGAATATTGGCGGGTTGAAGCTTCCGGGTCATCCTGCGCCTCTTCTTCATCTTCGGCTCCTTGATTATCCATCAGCTGGAAGTCAAGCGTAGCCCAGTTGATACCGGTCAATGCTCTAAACACAACTTCTTCATCAATAAGGTTTGATGGATCAATGTTGGGAGGAAAGGTATGCTTACGAATTGGCGGAATGAGATTTGTCTCCTAATGAATCGGCGCCTTCACCTTCTTATTATCAACATCATAAGCCGCTTGATATTGTGATAGCTTGGTCTCTTTAGCTAGCCGGGTTGCCAACGGATGCATTGATCTTACTATATCTGCAAAATCATCTGCACTGAAGGGTGTCCCATCTTCTTTTACACTTGGGCAACCGTTGGCCAGATCCTCCGGGTCAAGATCTGCTTGCCATGCTTTAGCCTGGCTTAGGGCAGTTAAAGCGCCGGCTCTGGCAGAGGATCGTTTCAGCTCTTCAATTCTCTTGTGCACTACTGACAACCTTTCCAATCTCTCCTTGATAAGAGTAGGCGACCGTTTTTTGTGCAGAGCAGCAGCAATGGTCTGTTGAGCACCAGTATATAATTGTTCTACCAGAGTTTAGACAGCCTTCGACCAGACGCACATGTCTGAGCCCAAATTGACGCTTCGAGAGCCTGTATCAGTTCATTTATTAATAAGCCGACACCGTTTATAGCAGATTCATTAGGATGAATGGAATCGGGATTAATACTTACCGAAGATAGCCAGTGACATGTTGTTGATTTGCCGCCTTAAGCCCGACAGTTCATCAGTCACCGGCTTAAGAGTGGCTTCAGTTTCTTCTGCTCTTTTCAGTAGAGCCGCCTTTTCAGTTTCCCAACTATCTTTGTCAGCATTGAAGTTTTGCTTGAGCTGCTCAATGTTTTCCAAAGAAGTCCTCGATTCCGATTGGGCCTTGGATGTTTCAGATTGTTGAGTCTTTATGTTGGCCTTCAGATCATTGAGCTGCGAGTCCTTCTCAGAAAGTTTAGCATGTGATATAAGCATGGACAGATATCATGAGTATGATTATTGATTAAAGTCCCAAGCACAATAAAAGTATTTTTCTTGGCACTTGGGGCCTAATGTATATTGCTCTTAAGAATTTTTTTTAGGTCCCAAGCACAATACAAGTATTATACTTGGCACTTGGGGGCTAATGCATGTCACTCTTTGTTAAAAACAGAATCATCGCCTGACCTGGATGAATGATGTAATCCGGTTTATAAAGACTACAAATTGGATTGATCACTTCAACCAGGATGGTTAGTCTCGATTTATTCATCACTGATTAAATCGGCCCTTGTGGGCTACGGATGCAATGTTCAAATTTGATTTTTTTTTTGTTACTTAAAGTCTCGGTTCAACATGTTGGTTAAACTGACCCTTGGGGGCTACGGATGTAATGTTCAAAACTATATTTAAAGTCACGGCTTAATCATGATGACTTAAGCCGGCCCTTGGGGACTACTAGTGATGTTGTGTAGTTCTTGATGGCAACTGGAAAGTCTACAGCATATTCAAATTCTATCATATCCTATAGACTTGGCGGTTGATAGACAGATAATTATGAAAGAGAATGGTGCGTAAATTACCTCATAGCGTTCCTTCATCAAATTTACCAAGCCGGCTTCAAAGTCATGGCTGGTGTACAGACGGTTCAGATAATTAGAGTGGATGTCTTGGGCACTTAATTGGACGTAGCTCTCTAAGTCTACCTTCCACTTGCCTTTATCTTCAGCAGAAATCTCTTCTTTGGCGATGTGCTTAGATAAGATAGTGGGGTGACCCGGTGCTATGAAACCAAACCCAGTGACGACTACATCGTCAGTTTTTCCCTCAAAAGGCTTAACCGGGCTTGGCGGCTTAGAGATGGACGGCTCAGCATCCATGCAATCTGTGGAGACTTCATGATCTTGAGGTGGCGGGTCATCAATAATATCTTAAACAATTGGGTGAGAAAGTTTTGGTTGTTGTTGCTCCGGCTCAGATGGATTGACATCATTTATCGGCTTATTCAGCTTCGCCTTTTTGCTGGATTTGTCCTGAACCCTGAAGATAAGAAGTATAAAGAGGTCAGTATAATAAGCAGGCATAAGGTTTCAGTGATTGAATATACTCTTTCCCAGGTACAATCTTGAAAGCTGGGATTTGGGTTCCCGTTGACTCGCCAGAGGAGGAATGAGAAGTCCCGTGATAGTTTGAATCAGATGGGTTAAGAGGTTGTCGGAAATAACCCGCCTTGGGATAAAGTATATCGGAAATATGTAAGACCTCTGGGCGGCGTTTGCGAACCGACGTGTTTGGTAAGCCGAAGGAAGTAATCACACCACCACTATGCCGGGTGGTGCGGCTAGCTTTGTGTTGATGTTTCTTTAAAAGAAGGTTGGGATCCAAGTGAGCTAGAGGGTGAGAAAAGCTTACTTTTCGGCTTGCTTGTCGGGTTTTCTGTGTTGGCAAAGGTTCTGAGCCGGAGGAAAGAATAATTACCCCAGCATCGCCTGCATGGCTGGCTTCTGCGTCGTCCTGATAACAATCATTGTCAATGAGATGTATAAAAAATGAGCCAAGGGAGTCAAGTTCTACCTCTGACTCATCATCATCAGCGTCATCATCAGTGTTTAAGCCAGTGAGCTTGCTGGTCTTCTTCCTGGCAGGCCTCTTGGTGACCTTGGTTTGAACGAGCCAGTTTGGTCGGCTTATCCTGTGGTTTTTTCTTTCGAAATGGAGAATTGGCATGTGGAGGTCAAAAAGATTATAAGTAGGCATAACTATTACAGATATGATTGTGCGGAAGGTGTACAACACTTACGGCTGGTGGCTTATTGAAGGTGCAGAAAGGACTAAGTCATGTTTTATTGCATTCATTTGCAGGTTCATTCAGCAGTTTCTTGGTACCTTCTGTGATTTCTGCGTCAGTCAGTTTAATGTCATAGTGGCGTTGGGGGTCTTTTAAGTCGCCAGTGTATTCACACATTAAGCTGGGGCGACGGCTTAACGACAAGATGCTCCATGACACCCATCACCGAACAAAGTCAACACTGGTTAAGCCATTAGCAATGAAGGCTCTAAGCTTTGAAAAAGCTGATGCATATTTGGCCCGCTCCTTTGCGTTCATGTGTGGGGGAAGCGGGTGAGTGTTGCTAAGCCGGTGGTCACGGTAACCCGGCAGAGGATTCTCATCTGATGGAGAAGTGTCTTTACAATAGAACCAAGTTTGGTTCCAATCTTTGGGGTGACTCGGCGGCTTGGCATAGGGAAAGTTGACTTCTTTCCTCTTCTGAATTGAGATCCCACTGAGTTCCAAGCTGGGCCCGTTAGTAAACTCTGTCTGACGGTTTAAATAGTAAAATTCTCTGAACAATTCAATTGTGGGCTCTTCTTGAAGGTAGGCTTCACAGAAGACTTGGGAATTGGAAATATTGGATACAGAGTTGGACCCAATATCTTAAGGGTCAAGTTGGAAGAAATGAAGCATGTCGCGGAAAAACTTTGAGCTGGGCGGGTTGAACCCCCGGCTTAGGTGGTCAGTGAAGACAATTACTTCTCTGTCCTTGGGGGTAGGAGGACTTTCTTCACCACGGACCCTCCAATGGATATCTTCTTTCTTGGCTAGGGCGCTAGTTGCAACAAAATTGTCCAGATCTTCTTCAGTGACCTGGGATTGGACCCAGTTGTAAGAGGTATATGTCTTGGCCATTTTTTCAATGAGCTAACAGGAAGATTATGCCGGTTTAAAATTATGGTCAAGCCGGCTGTCGGTTTAAAGGTAAAAATTAAATGAAGCATGTATAGATGTTAAACCGGATGATGGCATTGAAGGTACAAAGATAAGCTATTGGCGGCTTAAGAGGGGACTAATGGTACCTGGCGGGTTACGGTTTATGAGTTAAGCCGCCCACACAAACATTGATTTACATATCTGAGAGTGGCAAAATTGCTAAGTGTTGGAAAAAAATATTTCACAGATTGATGCTATGATTTGGGATCTACGGTGCTTCAGATAATAGAAAAATATCTTGACCTAAAATGGTAGTGCTTGAGCAGATTCATGTATCCAGATTGGATTTCTTACACAAAAGGAGATGCCTTAATAGCAGAAATGAGTACTACAACTATCGCCGTGCAGGAGAAGTACCAAGTTGAATCAAAAATCACAAGATACAGGGAAGGGCAATGATGAACTCCGAAGAACTCATAGAAACCCTAATGAGATCTTTGGGGAAAGGAAAGAGGAGAACTTACCAGAGCTGTTAACAGCGGAGGCGCGCGGACGAACTCTGATCGATTCAAGTTGATGCAGCGGTCGTTGTAAAAGTGGGGGTAAAGGTCGACGGCGGCGGCGGAGCTCGGGCGCTGAGGCAGCGCGAGGAAGAAGAAAGAGACAAAGAGGCAAGGAGGGAAGTGAAAGGGACCCCTAGCCCTATTTGTAAGGTTGAAAGGATAAATGGCATGCATGGGAATCGAGGAGGCTAGAAAATGGATATGCGACAACACAGACGCTTTCGGGAGTTCATTAAAAGAGAATATATATATATATATTGAAGATTTGGGCCTTGCATAATATTAATGACAGCTGACGTCACGGCGGGTTATCGCAATCTTAGGAGATGACGTCATGGCGGGTTGCAAGATCTTGTAAGAGCAAATGAAGAAGGATTTTTTCTAAGTGTTGAAAGATTGATATGAACAAGTTCACATCAACCTGGGGCCTAATGTTGGGGATATAACTATTGGGTATGACTCGCCCAGGAGGGGTCGTGTCATACCGCTGGCGGTTCATAAAAAGCAAGGCCCATGAAGATGCTGAAGATGGCGGTGCACGAAGGGGGCTTACTGAAGGCCCAAAGCCTGAAGGTGACTTAAAGCCCACATGTGTAAACCGCCATATATGCATGACTTGTGTTGTAAGGCAAACATAGTTAGTCACCAAGACGAACACGTTGTGTATGAGCCGGTCGGGACTCCGTGAGCTGTTGGGTGTCAACCTATGTATATAAAGGGACGACTCGGCGGCGGCTTAGGGTAAGAAACAAGAGATCGAGAACTAGGTCAAGCGTATTCGCTCCCTGGTAATCGAAACCCAAGCAATAGCACCTCAAACTGGAGTAGGCTTTTACCTTCACCACAAGGGGCCGAACCAGTATAAACTCCCTATGTCCTTTGTCCCGTTTAACCCCTTTAAGCTAACCTAGTTGTGATGGCTCCACGACTAAGTCATTATGCTAGGACATCTGCCGTGGAAATTCCACAACAGGTAGGATTATGCTATGCGATGATACTTGGTTAACTTACCATCTACTCTCTTCTACTGCTTCAAGATGGAGGCTGCCAGAAGCGTAGTCTTCGATAGGACTAGCTATCTCCCTCTTATTCTAGCATTCTGTAGTTTAGTCCACATATACGACCCCTTTCATTGATACCAATGCATATATAGTATAGATCCTTGCTTGTGAGTACTTTGGATGAGTACACACGGTTGCTTTGCTCCCCCTTTTTCCCCCTTTCCTTTCTTCTCGGTTGTCACAACCAGATGCTAGAGCCCAGGAGCCAGACGCCACCGTCGACGATGACCCCTACTACACCGGAGGTGCCTACTACTACGTGCAGGCCGTCGACGACGACCATGAGCAGTTTAGGAGGATCCCAGGCAGGAGGCCTGCGCCTCTTTCGATATGTATCCTAGTTTGTGCTAGCCATCTTAGGGCAACTTGTTTAACTTATGTTTGTACTTAGGTATTGTTGCTTCCACTGACTTGTCTATGATCGAGCACTTGTATTCGAGCCCTCGAGGCCCCTGGCTTGTATTATGATGCTTGTATGACTTATTTATTTTTTAGATTTGTGTTGTGATATCTTCCCGTGAGTCCCTGATCCTGATCGTACACGTTTGCATGTATGATTAGTATACGATTGAATCGAGGGCGTCACAAGTTGGTATCAGAGCCGACTGCCTGTAGGAATCCCTCTTCCACACTCATTTTCCGAAGTCGAGTCTAGACATTGCAAAACTTTTACTAACATGGTTGTGTGTCTTACGGGCCCACGTCGCCATTTGGGTGGTATTAGGATCTTTTATGCCTCGATCTTTACTCCGGGACTCTGAACTCTCTTCTACTCGGGTTAAACGAATTTACTAACTCCAACATTAGGATCCCATGACCACATTCACCCCAAAGTTGGATAAGCCCTAGTTATTCCTTAGAGTAGTATTTTGAACAATACCCACACTATCATTTGACTCCTTTGAAACATCTTTGTTTTCAGATGGAACCCACGAGGCAGGTCGTGCGCCACATGATGGCCATTGGTGTCCCAGGTTCACCTGTTGTGTTAGCTGAGATGATGACCTATCTGGGTTATCGCTGGCACCCTGAGTACACCATGTACGCGCAGTACCGGGACTTTAACCAGGAGCAGTACCGTGCCATCGTCCACCTCTACTCTCGGGATTATGACTCCGCTACTGTGCTGCACACTGCTCATGGTGTTGGAGTGACCATCGATATGGCAGTCCAGGATGCTGCTTATGATGCTCTAACACGTCTTCTGGAGAGTATCAGGCGTTGGACACCTCCCCTTTCAGGCACATTGATATCGCATCCAATGATGGTGCGGAGGGATACTACACTGCTGCCTACTCCACTATCACCCGAGAGCCCTTCCACCATCAGAACCTGGTTCTGCATGTTGATCGGCTGGATCGAGCTAAACGAGCTCTTCTCCATGAGCTATACACCACCCTAGCACCTTTACCGTGCTCTAACATTGTTGCACCCCCTTGTATGATCTGATGAGTTGTCGCGATCTGCGATCTACCCAGCCAGGACCGTGATGCCCCAGGGTGTCGACTAGCCAGATGTGGGAGGCTACTCTCCCGCACTTGGTCCTCTTCTACCACCTGAGCGTCGGGTTCTGCACTAGAGTATCCACGGACCCCGGGCTACTGACATTGAGGACTTCCCGTCGCGTCACTACCAGCTGTCAGGCTACACCTACATCCACAGTTCCTCCTGGGACTGAGAAAGTCTTGCTTATTAGTGTTAGATGCATTCACCGTGAGCCTGTGTGCCACCTATGATGTCTTTAGTCTATGTACTGAACTCTATGCATGATCCCTTTTGTAAGATATGGCAACTACTATGTAGTATCTATCATGCTCCTTTCTTTATGCATGTTTCATGATGAATGATTCTTGTCGTTGCAAATTTCCTAATGTTGAACTACCCCTGTTATATATTAACAGGATGGTTAGACCAGGTGGTCGTGGTCATGGTGGCGATGCCCCACCACCGCCTGAGTACATGGTTGGTATGATGCAACAGTTCGAGCTGAATTGCCAGTTCATGGAGAATATTATGGCTCAGTTTCCTTGCCCCAATATGAACCAGCAGCCAGCCCAAGTGACCCTGCGGGATTTCATGCGCCTCAACCCAACTGTGTATCATAGCTCAACTCAGCCTCTGGATGCTGATGACTGGCTCCGTGACATCTCCTATGAGATGGAGTCTGTTGATGTAGCCCCTACCAGCTATGTCACCATTCCTTCCTTCTTTCTGAAGGGACCCGCTGCTCAATGGTGGGACAGCCACAGGCATACTCTGCCAGTTGGAACAATCATCACCTGGCCAGACTTCCAAGCTGCTTTTTGTGCCCGCTTCATTCCTCAGGGAGTCATGGACCGGAAGAAGCGTGAGTTCCGCAACCTCACCCAGCGCAACAAAACCGTGGAAGCTTATCAGCGGGAGTTTCTGGACTTATCCCGCTATGCTGAAGAAGACATTGCAACTGATGCTCGCAGACAGGAGAAGTTCCGTGATGGACTACAAGCTGACATCAAGCTCGCATTGCTAGTGCATGACTTTGCCGATTTCACCACCTTGGTGAACAAGGCCATCAATGTCGAGACTGGTCTGCAGGAACACCAGAGCTCTCACAGGCGCAACCGTGACACGGGCTCATCTTTGGGCCCGCCCTCGCAGAAGCGTAGGATATGGATTCCTAACAGCATGTACCAGCCAACTGCACCTGCCCTAAGGCAGTCTTATGTTGCACCGCGTCTGCCTCCTTCACCATCTTGGCATCCAAGGCTTCCAGCTCCACCACCCCGAGCTCCTGTTCCCACTCCCAATAATGGTATGTGCTACAAGTGTGGTTAGCCAGGTCACATTGCCAGGAACTGCTATCAGAATCAGAATCAACTGGCCCTTCCCGCAGTTGGCCGTGGTAGCAACCAACCTTGCAACAACAATGCCAAGTCTTATGGTTATGTTCATGCCAACCATGTTGATGTCAATGAAGCTCAAGACCAGCTTGCTACTGTGATGGGTACACTCCTCATTAATTCAGTACCTGCATCTATTTTATTCGATTCAGGAGCATCACATTCATTCATGTCAGAAGATTTTGCATACAAGCACGACGTTAAATGTGAGGAGATGAACACTTTGGTAGTGGTAAAAACCCATGTGGGACAATGTCAAAACTCCATGGTTGGCATCGATGTCCCAGTGGAAATCAAAGGGCTGGAATTTCGTGCCTCTCCCATTATTCTGAAGTCTTCCAATATTGACCTCATTCTGGGAATGGATTGGTTGAAAGCGCATACTGCTTCTATAGTTTGCGCCACTAAGACCGTCCATCTGCTACACCCTTCTAATGAAATAGTTAGTTACCATGCTCATCTGGTGCAAAATGCCGAGGCACGGCTTTATGCCTCGAATGCATTCAACGCTGCACCACTCGAGGGCATTGAAAACATTCCCGTCATGCATGAATTCCAAGATGTCTTTCTTGAAGAACTTCCACGGATTCCCCCTGCTAGAGCTATCGAGATCATCATCGACTTGAAACCAGGCTCCACTCCTATAGCCAAACGACCCTACAAGATGCCGCCGCATGAACTCATTGCGCTTAAGGAGGAAATCGACACATCTCTTCGTAGTGGTTTCATTCGCCCAAGTTGCTCTCCTTGGGAAGCACCTTCTCTCTTTATCAAGAAGAAGGATGGGAAAAACCGTTTAGTCCAAGACTACCGTCCTATCAATCAAGCTACCATTCAGAACAAATATCCTCTTCCTCGGATCAATGATCTGTATGATCAACTGGCTGGTTCATCAGTGTTCTCTAACCTCGACTTGAGGTTGGGTTACCACCAGATTCGTGTTCGTGAAGAGGATATCCCAAAGACCACCTTTGTGACTCGCTATGGTTCATACAAGTACACCGTCATGTCTTTTGGCTTAACCAATGCTCCAGCCACCTTCTCTCGTCTGATGAACTATATATTCATGGAATACCTCGACAAGTTCGTCGTGGTTTATCTGGATGACATCCTTGTGTACTCTAACAATGAAGAAGAACATGCTGAACATCTTCGCCTTGTTCTGGAAAAGCTTCAGGAGCATCAACTCTATGCTAAGTATTCCAAGTGTAAACTCTGGCTTCCCGAAGTAACCTATCTTGGGCATGTCATCTCCAAGGATGGTATTGCCATCAACCCCGAGTGAGTTCAGGACATTCTTGATTGGACTCCTCCAAAGGATGTCAAGCAAGTCAGAAGTTTTCTCGGACTCGCTAGCTATTGCCGTCGATTTGTCGAGAACTTCTTCAAGATCGCCAAGCCTCTAACTAACATGTTGCATAAGGGCGTCAAGTTCCAATGGACCGACAAATGTCAGGAAAGTTTCCAGGCACTCAAAGACAAGTTGACTTCTGCCCCAGTGCTTGCTCCACCTGATACTAAGAAGGCTTTCGTCATTTACTGTGACACTTCCCATCAAGGATTAGGCTATGTCCTAATGCAAGAGCGCAAAGTGATTGCTTATGCCTCTCGTCAATTGCACCCTCACGAAGAGAACTACCCAATTAACGACCTCGAGCTTGCTGCTGTCATTCATGCACTGAAGCAGTAGCGACATTACCTTCTCGGTAATTGTTGCGAGATCTTCACCGATCACCAAAGTCTGAAGTATCTGTTTACTCAGCCAGACATGAACCTCCGTCAGCAGAGATGGATAGAGACTATTGCAGACTTTGACTTGGGTATTTCCTATACACCAGGCAAGGCTAATCTAACGGCTGATGCCTTGAGCCGCAAGTCTTATTGCAACCACCTCCAGTTTCACAAAGTTCAACCCTCGCTTGTTGAAGAATTCAGAAAGCTAAACCTCCATATAGTTCCTCCTGGTGCACTCGCTCCCCCTCCTCCAGGGTGCCGCAAGATGAACCTCCATGTTGTTTCCCAGGTTTCTCTCAATACCCTGGTTGCTAAACTTGATCTCGTGGACAGCATCAAGACGCTGCAGAAGTATGACTCTCAAGCCCACAAGATTAAGCGCTACCTCGCTAAAGGAAGGCCCTCGTTCTTCACTATTGCTGACGATGGCATCTTGTACTTCAAGGGCCGCCTAGTGGTACAATGTTCAGAGGAAAGCCAGGATATGACACAGGAGGTTATGAAAGAAGCTCATGATACACCTTTGTCTATTCATCCCGGTAGTACAAAGATGTACCAAGACATTCGTCAGAGATTCTGGTGGTCAAACATGAAGCAAAACATTGCTCGTTATGTTGCTGAGTGTGACGTTTGCCCTCACATCAAAGCAGAGCATCAAAGGCCTACTGGAACTCTGCAACCTATCTCTATTCCTGAATGGAAATGGGACCATGTTGAAATGGACTTCATCACTAGATTTCCCAAATCACAAAAAGGTAATGATGCTATTCTTCCCGCCATTGACCGGCTTTCTAAGGTTGCACATTTTATGGCGGTCAAAGAAACGATCACTGCTAGTCAGCTTGCAACTCTCTACATGTACAGAATTGTTTCACTTCACGGTATTCCACTAGTTATCAGTTCGGACCGTGGCGACTTGTTCACTTCAAGATTCTAGGCAAGTTTTCAAGAAGTTATGGGAACTCATCTGTCGTTCAGTACTGCGTTTCATCCTCAGTCTCAAGGGCAAGTTGAATGTGTCAACCAAGTTCTCAAAGACATGCTTCGAGCTTGTGTTATTTCCTTCGGGAAAAATGGGAGGAATCTCTCCCATATGCCGAGTTCTCTTATAATAATAGCTATCAAGCTAGTCTGAAGATGGCCCCCTTCAAAGTGCTATGTGGACGAAAGTGTCGAACCCCTCTGAACTGGTTAGAAACTGGGGAACATCCACTCTTCGGTCCGGATATTATCCAACATGTCGAAGAACAAGTCCGCATCATTCGTGAGAATCTCAAGAATGCTCAGTCGCGTCAGAAGAGTCAGTATGACCGCCATCACAAAGACATGGTCTATCAACCTGGAGAAAAGGCTTATATTCGAGTTACAGCAATGAAGGGTGCTCACCGCTTCGGGATCAAGGGAAAGCTAGCTCCTCGCTATATTTGTCCATTGACTATTCTCAAAAGGCATGGAAAAGTGGCATATCAACTAGAGCTTCCGTCAAACCTTCCTTAGGTTCACGATGTGTCCCACGTGTCACAACTGTGCCGCTGCTTCAAGGACCCAATCCGAGCAGTGGATCATGAAGTGCTCGAATTGCAACAGGACCTCTCATATAAAGAGCATTTGGTCCGCATTCTCGACCAATTTGAACGCCGCACACGTCAGAAGGTGATGAAGTTCCTCAAGGTCTAGTGGTCACATCACTCTGAAGACAAGCCACTTGGGAATGTGAGGATCTCCTGCGTGATGAATACCCTGCACTGTTTCCTTCTACCTCCTAAATCTCGGGATGAGATTTCTTGTAGTGGAGGAGATTTTTGACGCCCGGATAATTAGGCCACATAATCCCACGTTAACGATGCCACATCACCTCGGTTACTGTTGCTAATCTCGTATTGGATCAAAACTATTCAAATTTGAATTTGAATTTTTGTCAAACATCAAAAAAATTCAAACATTAAAGCAAAATGTTTGGATTGTGCCAAATATTGCATAGGTAAATATAGTGAAGAAAACACATGTTTACAAAATACTAAAATGCTCTAAAATAAATAAATCAGAAAATGGAAAATAAATAAAAGAAAATACAAAACAGAAAACGAAATGGAATAAAAAAGAAAATCCCCCTTTCCCCTGGGCCTTGGCCGAGACAAAAGTCGGGCCGGCCCACCCCAACCCCCTGGCCTATATGGCCTTAATCCACCCAAACCCTAACCCAACCACCACCACTCTCACCCCCCTCACTCCCCCGATCCGGATCGGGGTCGGGGCGACCGCGCCATCGACGCCCGACGCCGCCCCGCCGCTCGACGCCAGAGCCACCTCGCCGGACTGCCACCCCGTCTCCGACGCCGTCGTCCGCGTCCTCCTCCCCGCGCCCCACTGCCATGTGCGCTACAACCACCGTGAGCACCGCATCGCACCTCCCTCCATCTTCCCCTCTGCCCTCCGCCCTCACACGTCGCTAGCCGCGTCGCGGCCTCGCTCGCCCCGTTTCGTCCCCCCCCTCCCGCGTGCGCGCTCACTGTGTTCGCCGCATCGGTCGCGCGCCCCAGCCAAATCGCCCGCGCCCTGGCTCACATCGCCACCACGCCGCTCGCCCCGATGCCGTCCCCTCCTGCTGCCCGTCCGCACTCGCTACCCACCTCTGCTCACTGCCACTGCCGTTGTTCCGCTGCCGTACTGCGCAGCCTTGCCTCGGCACCCGTCCATGCTGCCCCTCCTCGTCAGTACTGTTGTGGTGTTGCTGTTCCACGTGCTCGCAGCCCCCCCCCCACTCGCACACGATGCCTCTAGCCGTCGGTGCTCACCTCGCATGTGTGCCCCACCTACGCTCCCCCCCCGCAGCCACGCCGCTGCCACCTCCCCTGCTCCGGCTCGCTGCCTCTTCGCGGCTCCGCTGGCCCAACCTCGCTGCCGCCTCGCTCCGCCGTGCCTGCGGCCACCTCCGGCAACGCGTCGGCGCCCGCTCTGCCCTCATACGGGTCGAGCGCCCACAGTGCTCGTTCGGGCTATGCCCACACCTAGCGCCCGAACCCACTAAGGCCCCTAGGGCCAATGACATGAGGGGTCCATGCCCCTGGAACGTTTACAAAAAAAGATTAAAATAATAATAATTAATTAATTAATTAGTTAACTAAATTAATTAACTTAATTAATTGTGATTAATTAACCTAATTAACTGTTAGTAAGTTGATCAGTCAATGACAGGCGGACCCCACATGTCAGTTTGACCCTATCAACACCTCTGTTGACTGCTGACGTCATGGTGACGTCATGCTGATGCAATAATGCTATTTTAGAATTAATTTCATAACAATAATTTATAAATTGATTAAAACTTTGAAAATTGATATAAAATAATCCATAACTCGGATGAAAATACTTTGTACATGAAAGTTGCTCAGAACGACGAGGCGAATCTGAATACGCAGCCCGTTTGTCAGCCACATTTCCCTAGCATAGCGAACATGCAACTTTTTCCCTCCGGTTCATTTGTCCGAAAACGCAGAACACCGGGAATACTTTCCCAGATGTTTCCCCCTCTTAGCTGGTATCACCTACTACCACGTTAGGGCACACCTAGCATTGATCATTGTCATGTCATGCATCATCATACATATGTTTGCATTATATTTATTGTTTCTTCCCCCCTCTTCTCTCGCTAGACACCGAGACCGATGTCGCTGCTACCTAGTACGACTACGGTGTTGACGACCCCTTCTTCTCGGCTAAGCTTCCAGGCAAGCCCCCCTGATCAACCCGATATCTCCTGTTCTTCTCTCTACTGCATGCATTAGAGTAGCTTAGCATGTTACTGCTTTCGGTTAGTCCTATTCTGCTGCATAGCCTATCCTTGCTACTACTGTTGTTACCTTTACCTGCAATCCTCAATGCTTAGTATAGGATGCTAGTTTATCATCAGTGGCCCTACGTTCTTGTCTGTCTGCCATGCTATACTATCGGGTCGTGATCAGTCGGGAGGTGATCACAGGTATATTACTTATATACATAATATATGATACATGTGGTGACTAAAGTCGGGTCGGCTCGTAGAGTACCCGCTAGTGATTCATGGATTGGAGGCTGAAAGGACATACTTTCCTGACAGCCCTCTGTGTGGATCTTTGTAGCGAAGCGACAAGGCAGGTTGAGACCACCTAGGAGAGAGGTGGGCCTCGCCCTGGTCGGCGTCTGCGGTTACATCAATTAACACGCTTAACGTGATCTTGGTATTTGATCTGAGTCTGGCCACTGTCCTATACGCACTAACCAACTACGCGAGAACAGTTATGGGCACTCAACGTCGTGGTATCAGCCGAAGCCTTCTTGACGTCAGCGACTGAGCGGCACGCGTTGGGTTAGACCGTGTAACGCAACTTCCTTTGTAATGGAGGTTGCTAGGTCTGCTCACTGGCCGCATACGCAACGTGCAGGTGTGCAACGGGTGATGGGCCCAGACCCCTGCGCGCATAGGATTTACACCGGCATGCTGACCACTCTGTTAGGCCTAGGTGGGACTGCGGCGTATTGATCTCCCGAGGCCAGGCATGACCCAGGAAACTGTGTCCGGACAGAAGGATCGAGCGTGTTGGGTAATGTGGTGCACCCCTGCAGGGAAGTTTATTTATTTGAATAGTCGTGTCCCTCGGTAAAAGGATGACCTAGAATTGTACCTCGACCTTATGACAACAAGAAGCGGATACTTAATAAAACACACCCTTCCAAGTACCAGATACAACCCGGTGCTCGCTCTCTCATAGGGCGACGAGGAGAGGATCGCCGGGTAGGATTATGCTATGCGATGATACTTGGTTAACTTACCATCTACTCTCTTCTACTGCTTCAAGATGGAGGCTGCCAGAAGCATAGTCTTCGATAGGACTAGCTATCCCCCTCTTATTTTGGCATTCCACAGTTCAGTCCACATATGTTACCCCTTTCATTGATACAAATGCATATATAGTGTAGATCCTTGCTTGCGAGTACTTTGGATGAGTACTCACGGTTGCTTTGCTCCCCCTTTTCCCCCTTTCCTTTCTTCTCGGTTGTCGCAACTAGATGCTGGAGCCCAGGAGCCAGACGCCACCGTCGATGACGACTCCTACTACACCAGAGGTGCCTACTACTATCTGCATGACGACGACCATGGGTTGTTTAGGAGGATCCCACGCAGAAGGCCTACGCCTCTTACGATCTGTATCCCAGTTTGTGTTAGCCACCTTATGGCAACTTGCTTAACTTATGTATGTACTCAGATATTGTTGCTTCCGCTGACTCGTCTATGATCGAGCACTTGTATTCGAGCCCTCAAGACCCATGGCTTGTATTATGATGCTTGTATGACTTAATTTTTTTAGAGTGTGTTGTGATATCTTCTCGTGAGTCCCTAATCTTGATCGTACACGTTTGTGTGTATGATTAGTGTACGATTGAATCGGGGGGCGTCACACAAGTTCCAATCAGGTGGTTGAACAATAGGTGCAGAAATTAAGGCTTTCTTAAGTGTTTCAAAGGCTTCTACACAATCATCATCAAAGAAAAATGGAACATACTTTTGTAAAAGATTTGTAAGAGGCCTAGAAATTTTAAATAATTCTTTAATAAATCTCCTATAGAAACTAGCATGACCAAGGAAACTACGAATACCTTTGATATCTTTAGGACATGGCATTTTCTCAATTGCATCATCTTTAGCTTTATCCACCTCAATACCTCGTTCGGAAATTTTGTGCCCCAAAACAATACCTTCATTAACCATAAAGTGGAACTTCTCCCAATTCAAGACAAGATTAGTTATGCATCTCTGCAAAACTCGATCAATGTTGCTTAAGCAATCATCAAAAGAAGTTCCGTAAACGGAAAAATCATCCATGAAAACCTCAACAATCTTTTCACAAAAATCAAAGAATATAGCAGTCATACATCTTTGAAAGGTAGCAGCTGCATTACATAAACCAAAAGGCTTACGTCTATAAGCATAAGTTCCAAAGGGACAAGTAAAGGTGGCTTTCTCTTGATCAGGTTGTGAAACAGGTATTTGAGAAAAACCAGAATATCCATCAAGGAAACAAAAGTGTGTGTGCTTAGGTAATGTTTCTATCATTTGATCAATAAAAGGTAGTGGGTAATGATCTTTTCTAGTAGCTTTATTGAATTTTCTAAAATCAATTGCCATTCTCTAACCAGTGACAATTCTTTGTGGAATAAGTTCGTTCTTATCATTAGGAACAATAGTAATACCTCCTTTCTTAGGGACACAATGAATAACACTTAACCATCTACTACCAGCTATAGGATAGATTATACCTGCTTCTAGAAGCTTCAATATTTCAGTTCTTACCACTTCTTTCATTTTAGGATTCAAACATCGTTGGTGATCACAACGGGTTTAGCATTAGGTTCCATATTAATCTTGTGCTGACAGAGAGTGGGACTAATGCCCTTTAAATCATCAAGAGTATACCTAATAGCAGCTCGGTGCTTCTTCAGAACCTTCAATAATCTTTCTTCTTCATGTTTTGAAAGGTTAGCACTAATAATAACAGGATATATCTTTTTCTCATCAAGATAGGAATATTTCAAAGTGTCTGGGAATTGTTTTAATTCAAACACAGGATCACCCTTAGGTGGAGGAGGACCTCCTAGAGTTTCAATAGGCAAATTGTGTTTAAGCAGAGGACGTTGTTCAAAGAAAATTTTATCTATCTCATTTCTTTCATGCATATGCATATTATTTTCATGGTCTAGCAAATATTGTTCTAGTGGATCAGTAGGAGGCACGGAAATAGAAGTGAGACCAATTATTTCATCCTTACTAGGCAATTCTTTCTTATGATGCTTTCTACTAAACTTAGAAAAATTAAACTCATGAGACTCGTCACCAAAACTAACACCGACAATTTGTTTCTCACAATATATATTAGCATTGACGGTGTTCAAGAAAGGTCTACCAAAGATAATGGGACAAAAGTCATCTTGTGGGGAACCAAGAACTAGAAAATCAGTAGGGTATTTTACTTTCCCACACAAGACTTCAACATCTCTAACAATCCCAAGTAGTGTGATGGTGTCTCTATTAGCAAGTTTAATAGTAACATCTATGTCTTCTATTTCAGTTGGTGCTATGTCATTCATAATTTCTTGATATAAGGTAAAAAAGAATAGCAGTCACGCTGGCACCTATGTCACATAAATCATGCTAACAGTGATCTCCTATTTTAACTGAGACAACAGGCATGCTAATAACAGGTCTATGTTTATCTTTTTCATCGGTTTAGCAATTCTAGCAGCTTCTTCACAGAAGTAAATAACATGCCCATCTATGATTTCTACTAGGAGATCTTTAACCATAGCAACACTAGGTTCTACTTTGATTTGTTCAGCAGGTTTAGGTGTTGTAATATTACTTTTATTGACCATGGTTGAAACCTTAGCATGTTCCTTTATCCTAACAGGGAACAGTGGTTTTTCAATGTAAGCAGTAGGCACAACAGGATCAGCATTATAAATAATAGTTTCATCTTTAGCTATTACCGGTTCTTTAGTTTCTTCTTTAATAGGTGGGTGATACTTAAACCACTTCTCCTTAGGAAGATCAACATGAGTAGCAAATGATTCACAAAAGGGGGCTACTATCTCAGAGTCAAGTCCATATTTAGTGCTAAACTTTTGAAAAGCATCGGTATTCATAAAAGATTTAACACAATCATAGTTAAGCTTAATGCCTGACTCTTTACCTTCGTCGAGTTCCCAATCTTCAGAGTTGCATTTAATTCTTTCTAAAAGATCCCACCTGAATTCAATAGTCTTCTGCATAAAGGAACCCGTACAAGAAGTATCAAGCAAGGATTGATCATCACGAGAAAGTCGAGCATAAAAATTCTGAATGATAATTTCTCTTGAGAGCTCATGATTGGGGCATAAATATAATGTTGACTTAAGCCTCCCCCAAGCTAGAGTGATGCTTTCTCCTTCACGAGGCAAAAAATTATATTTATATATATATATATATAACTCCAATCACGATGAACTAGATGCATAGGATAAATTTTGGATGAAATTCCAATTTTGATCGATTCCAATTCCAAGATCCAATATCATTGCACAGCCTATACCATGCCAATGTTTTTCCCTTCAAAGATAAAGGGAAAACCTTCTTCTTAGCTTCATCTCCGGGTAAACCTGCAAGCTTAAATAATCCACAAATTCCGTCCACGTATATCAAATGCATATCAGGATGTTCGGTTCCATCTCCTACATAAGGATTAGCTAGCAGTAGTTCTATCATACCCAAAGAAATTTCATAACCAATATTTTCAGTAGGTGCAGTAGGTTGAGGGGTGGCTAATTGTGGTTCCGGTTGAGGTGAAGATACCCCAAACAAACCCCTCAAAGGATTGTTCTCCATAGTAACAAGTGACAATAAATATCAGCATGTAGTAATAATTTTTTTCTTACCGATTTCCACTTACCAAGAGCACTTCCCTCCCCGGCAACGGCACCAGAAAAGAGCCTTGATGACCCACAAGTATAGGTGATCAATCGTAGTCCTTTCTATAAGTAAGAATGTCGAACCCAACGAGGAGCAGAAGCAAATGACAAGCAGTTTTCAGCAAGGTATTCTCTGCAAGCACTGAAATTATAAGTAATGAGTAGTTTGATAGCAAGATAATTTGTAACGGGTAAGTAATGGTAATGGTAACAAAAGTGCAGCAAGGTAGCCCAATCCTTTCGAGGCAAAGGACAGGCCAAAATAGTCTCTTATGATAAGAAAAGCGTTCTTGAGGGTACACGGGAATTTCATCTAGTCACTTTCATCAATTGGTTTGATTTGTGTTCGCTACTTTGATAATTTGATATGTGGGTGGACCGGTGCTTAGGTGTTGTTCTTACTTGAACAAACCTCCTACTTATGATTAACCCCCTCGCAAGCATCCGCAACTACAATAAAAGAATTAAGAATAAATCCAACCATAGCATTAAACTTTTGGATCCAAAACAGCCCCTTACGGAATAGCGCATAAACTAGGATTTGAGATTCTGTCACTCTCGCAACCCATCATCTAATAACTACTCCACAATGCATTCCCTTAGGCCCAAATATGGTGAAGTGTCATGTAGTCGACGTTCACATGACACCACTAAGGGAATCACAACATGCATACCATCAAAATATCGAACACATGTCAAATTCACATGATTACTTGCAACAAGATTTCTCCCGTGACCTCAAGAACAAAAGTGCCTACTCATAAATAATAATCATGCTCAAGATCAGAGGGGTATTAAATAGCATAATGGATCTGAACATATAATCTTCCACCAAATAAACCATATAGTAATCAACTACAAGATGTAATCAACACTACTAGTCACCCACAAGTACCAATCTATAGTTTCGGTACAAATATTGAACACAAGAGATGAACTAGGGTTTGAGAGGAGATGTTGCTATTGAAGATTTTGATGGAGATTGTCCTCCCCAAGATGGGAGAGTTGTTGGTGATGATGATGACGATGATTTCCCCTCCGGGATGGAAGTTCCCCCGGCGGAATCGCTCCGCCGGAGGGCAAAAGTGCTCCTGCCCAAGTTCTGCCTCGAGACGGTGGTGCTTTGTCCCGAAAGTCCTTTCCTTGTTTTTTTTCTTGGTAAAAATGACTTATATACCAGAAGAGGGGAACCGGAGGTGGGCCGAGGAGGGCACAACACACTAGGGCGCGCCCAGGTGGGTTGTGCCCACCTGGTGGGCCCCTCTGGTACTTATTTGCTCCAATATTTCTTATATATTACATAAAGATTCTCCGTGAAGTTTCAGCGCATTTGGAGTTGTGCAGAATAGGAAGCCTGGCGTTGCTTTTTTAGATCCAGAATTCCAGCTGTCGGTATTCTCCCTCTTTGTGTGAACCTTGCATATTATGAGAGAAAAGGCATTAGAATTACTCCAAAAAGCATTGTTATGCATAAAAACAATATAAATAACAGTAGGTAAACATGATGCAAAATGGACATATTAGTGTCCTCCATAGGTTTTGGAGTGACATTTCCGTAGGATTTGTTCCTGTTCATGCTCAGGTATACAACCTCTAATAATACCATCTACTCCTTCTTTATAAAGATGGGGGTCATCCCAAAAGTAATATCTTAAATCAAATAAGAATTATTTTTTCTTTTGTTGGTATGTGAAACTAGGTGTATGAGTTTAGCAATAATATAATTAGCATAGTATGCATACCAAGGAGTTGTTCATCGGGGAAGCTATCATCAACAGGTAGTGGGTCATCAAGGATATTTTCTAACCTAGACAAGTAATCAGGTAAGGGATTCTCAGCTCCCTTCCTATCAGTGATATGCAAGTCAAATTCTTGTAGCAAAAGAACCCACCTAATGAGTCTAGGTTTAGCATCTTTATTTTCCATAAGGTATTTAATAGCAACATGATAGGTGTGAACAATTTCTTTAGAATCGACTATGTAAGATCTGAATTTATCACAAGCAAACACAACTGCTAAAAATTCTTTCTCAGTAGTAGCATAATTTCATTGAGCATTGTCTAGAGTCTTACTAGCATAATGGATAACATTTAATTATTATCAAGTCTTTGTCCTAAAATAGCACCAGCAGCATAATCACTAGCATCACACATAACGTCAAAAGGCACGTTCCAATCAGGTGGTTGAACAATAGGTGCAGAAGTTAGGGCTTTCTTAAGTGTTTCAAAGGTTTCTACACAATCATCATAAAAAACAAATGGAATATCCTTCTGCAAGAGATTAGTAAGAGGCCAAGCAATTTTAGAGAAGTCTTTAATAAATCTCCTATAGAAACCAGCATGACCAAGGAAACTTCTTATACCTTTAATATCTTTAGGACATGGCATTTTCTCAATTGCATCAACTTTAGCTTTATCCACCTCAATACCTCATTCAGAAATATTGTGCCCCAAGACAATACCTTCATTCATGATAAAGTGGCACTTCGCCCAATTCAAGAAAAGATTAGTTTGTTCACATCTCTGCAAACTCGATCAAACTTTCTTAAGCAATCATCAAAAGAAGTTCTGTAAACAAAAAAATCATCCATGAAAACCTCAACAGTATTTTCACAAAAGTAAGATAATATAGCAGTCATGCATCTTTGAAAGGTAGCAGGTACATTGCATAAACCTAAAGGCATATGTCTATAAGCATAAGTTCTAAAAGGGCAAGTAAAAGTAGTTTCCTCTTGATCAGGTTGCGATACAAGTATTTGAGAGAAACCAGAATATCCATTGAGAAAGCAAAAGTGTGTGTGCTTAGATAATCTTTCTAACAATTTATAAATAAAAGGCAAAGGGTAATGATATTTTCTAGTGGCTTTGTTTAATTTTCTAAAATCAATTACCATTCTATAGCCAGTCACAATTCTTTGTGGAATAAGTTCACTTTTATCATTAGAAACAACAGTAATACCTCCTTTCTTAGGGACACAATGAACAGGACTTACCCATCTACTATTAGCTATAGGATAAATTATACGTGCTTTCAGAAGCTTTAGTATTTCAGTTCTTACCACTTGTTTCATCTTAGGATACAATCGTCGTTGATGATCAACAACTGGTTTAGCATCGGGTTCCATATTAATGTTATGCTGACATAGAGTGAGACTAATGCCCTTAAGATCATCAAGAGTATATATATCGAATAGAAGCACAGTGCTTCCTCAGAGTTTTTAATAATCTCTTTTCTTCATGCTCTATAAGGTTAGCACTAATAATAACATGATATATCTTCTTCTCATCAAGATAAGCATATTTCAAAGTATCAGAAAATTGTTTTAAATCAAGCACGGGATCACCTTTAGGTGGAGGAGGGCCTCCTAGAGTTTCAAGAGGAAAATTGTTTTTAAGAATAGGTTGCTGATCAAAGAACATTTTATCTATCTCATTTCTTTCATGCAAGTGTATATCATTTTCATGGTCTAGCAAATATTGTTCTAGCGGATCAGTAGGAGGTATGGCAATAGAAGCAAGACCAATTATTTCATCCTTACTAGGCAATTCTTTATCATGAGGTTGTCTATGGAACTTAGAGAAATTAAACTCATGAGACACATCACCAGAATTAACAGTGACAATTTCTTTATCGCAACCTATATTAGCATTAACAGTGTTCAAGAAAGGTCTACCAGAAATTATGGGGCAAAAATCATCTTGTGGAGAACTAAGAACAAGAAAATCAGTAGGGAATTTCATTTTCCCACACAAGATTTCAACATCTCTAACAATAACAAGTGGTGTGATAGTATCTCTGTTAGCAAGCTTAATAGTACCATCAATATCTTCTATTTCA
Source organism: Triticum urartu (assembly GCF_056163025.1). NCBI lineage: Eukaryota > Viridiplantae > Streptophyta > Magnoliopsida > Poales > Poaceae > Triticum > Triticum urartu. Next base: position 384,440,719 of record NC_141875.1, on the reverse strand, counting down.
ATAGGAGCAATGTCATTCATAATTTCTTGATATAAAGTAAAAGGGATAGAGTTAACAATAGCACCCGAATCACATAAGTCATGATAACAATGATCTCCTATTTAAACTGAAACAATAGGCATGCCAACAATGGACTTATTCTTATCTTTAGCATGAGGTTTGGCAATTCTAGTAGCTTCATCATAAAAATAAATAGCATGCCCATCAATATTATCAACCACGATATCTTTAACCATAGCAATACTAGGTTCTACTTTAATTTGTTTAGAAGGTCTAGGTGCTCTTATATTACTTTTGTTAACCATGGTCGAAACTTTAGCATGTTCCTTTATCCTGACACGGAAATGTGGTTTTTCAATATAAGCGGTAGGCACAACTGGATCAACATTGTAAATGATAGTTTCATCTTTAACTATAACTGGCGCCTCAATGTTTTCTTTAAAAGGTGGATGATATTTAAATCATTTCTCCTTAGGGATATTAACATGACTAGCAAATGATTAACAAAAAGATGCTACTATCTTAGGGTCAAGTCCATATTTACTGCTAAACTTGTGAAAAGCATCGGTATCCATGAAATATTTAACACATTCGAACTTAAATGTTATACCTGACTCATTACCTCTGTCGAGTTCCCAATCTTCGGAGTTGCATTTAATTCTTTCCAGAAGTTTCCATCTGAATTCAATAGTTTTCTTCATAAAAGAGCAAGTCAAAGAAGAATCGAGCACGGTTTGATCATTATGAGAAAGCCGAGCATAAACATTTTGTAAGATAATTTCCCTTGAAAGCTCATGATTGGGGCATGTACATGTCATATATTTAAGCCTTCCCCAAGCTTGAGTGATGCTTTCTCCTTCACGAGGCCAAAAATTATATATATAATCCCGATCACGATGAACTAGATGCATCGGGTAAAACCTTTGATGAAATTCCAATTTCAATCGTTTCTAGTCCCAAGCTCCAATATCATCGCATAGCCTATAACATGGCAATGCCTTTCCCCCCAAAGATAAATGGAAAACCTTCTTCTTAACCTCATCTCAGGGTAAACCCGCAAGCTTAAATAATCCACAAACTTCATCCACACAGATTAGGTGCATAATAGGATGTAGTGTTCCATCTCCTGCATAAGGATTAGCTAACAGTTTATCTATCATAGCCGAAGGAATCTCATAACAAATACTTTCAGTAGGTGCAGTAGGTTGGGGGGAAACTCTTTGTGCTTCCAGTCTAGGTGAAGATACCCCAAACAAAACCCTCAAAGGATTGTTTTCCATAGTAACAAGTAACCGTAAATTTCAGCACGTAATATAAATTTTCCCTTACTAATTTCCACTCACCAAAAGTGCTTCGCTCCTCGGAAATGGCACCAGAAAAGAGCCTTGATGACCCATAAGTATAGGGGATCAATCGTAGTCCTTTCGATAAGTAAGAGTGTCGAACCCAACGAGGAGCAGAAGGAGATGACAAGCGGTTTTTAGCAAGGTATTATCTGCAAGCACTGAAATTGTTGATAACAGATAGTTTCATAGCAATATAATTTGTAACAAGTGAAAAATAGCAAAAGTAACAATTGAAGGAAATATGCCCTAGAGGCAATAATAAAGTTGTTATTTATATTTCCTTATATCATGATAAATTTCTATATTCATGCTAGAATTGTATTAACCAGAAACTTAGTACATGTGTGAATACATAGACAAACTGAGTGGCACTAGTATGCCTCTACTTGACTAGCTCGTTAATCAAAGATGGTTAAGTTTCCTAGCCATGGACAAAGAGTTGTCATTTGATGAACGGGATCACATCATTAGAGAATGATGTGATTGACTTGACCCATCTGTTAGTGTAACACCCACAATGCGTCTATACCTCCCACGTGTCGGGGCACGACTTAGAGGCATAGCCGCATGGTAGGCATGTCGCAAGAGGGGTAATCTTTACACATCCCATGTACTGAATAAGAAAGGGATAAAGAGTCGGCATACAATCGCCACTTCACACAATACATAAATAATCCATACATCATCCAAAGTACAATCAAAGGTCCGACTACGGAACCAAAATAAAGAAAGACAACCCCAAATGCTACATCCCCGATCGTCCCAACTGGGCTCCACTACTGATCATCAGGAAAGGAAACATAATAGTGACTGATACGTCTCCAACGTATCTATAATTTTTGACTATTCCATGCTATATTATATTCTGTTTTGGACATTATTGGGCTTTATTATACACTTTTATATTATTTTTGGGACTAACCTATTAACCGGAGGCCCAGCCCAGAATTGCTTTTTGGGCCTATTTCAGAGTTTCGCAGAAAAAGAGTATCAAATGGAGTCCAAACGGAATGAAACCTTCGGGAACGTGATTTTTGGAACGAATGTGATCCAGAGGACTTGGACCCTATGTCAAGACATCATCCAGGAAGGCACGATGTAGGGGGCGCGCCTACCCCCCAGGCGCGCCCTCCACCCTCGTGGGGCCCATGTTGCTCCATTGATGTACTCCTTCCTCCTATATATACCTACGTACCCCCAAACTACGAGATACTGAGCAAAAACCCTAATTACACCGCCGCAACCTTATGTACCCGTGAGATCCCATCTTGGGGCCTTTTCCGGAGCTCTACCGGAGGGGGCATCGATCACGGAGGGCTTCTACATCAACACCATAGCCTCTCCGATGATGTGTGAGTAGTTTACTTCAGACCTTCGGGTCCATAGTTATTAGCTAGATGGCTTCTTCTCTCTTTTTGGATCTCAATACAATGTTCTCCCCCTCTCTTGCGGAGATCAATTCGATGTAATATTCTTTTGCGGTGTGTTTGTTGAGACCGATGAATTGTGGGTTTATGATCAAGTTTATCTATGAACAATATTTGAATCTTCTCTGAATTCTTTTATGTATGATTGGTTATCTTTGCAAGTCTCTTCGAATTATCAGTTTGGTTTGGCCTACTAGATTGATCTTTCTTGCAATGGGAGAAGTGCTTAGCTTTGGGTTCAATCTAGCGGTGTCCTTTCCCAGTGACAGTAGGGGCAGCAAGGCACGTATTGTATTGTTTCCATCGAGGATAACAAGATGGGTTTTATATCATATTGCATGAGTTTATCCCTCTACATCATGTCATCTTACTTAAAGCGTTACTCTGTTCTTTTGAACTTAATACTCTAGATGCATGCTGGATAGCGGTCGATGTGTGGAGTAATAGTCGTAGATGTAGGCAGGAGTCAGTCTACTTGTCTCGGACGTGATGCCTATATACATGATCATACCTAGATATTCTCATAACTATGCTCAATTCTGTCAATTGCTCAACAGTAATTTGTTTACCCACTGTAATACTTATGCTCTCGAGAGAAGCCACTAGTGAAACCTATGGCCCCCGGGTCTATTTTCCATCATATTAATCTTCCATCAACAAGCTATTTCTTTTGCCGTTTTTATTTTGCTTTATTTACTTTGCATCTTTATCATAAAAATACCAAAAATATTATCTTATCATATCTATCAAATCTCACTTTCGTAAGTGACCGTGAAGGGATTGACAACCCCTTTATTGCGTTGGTTGCGAGGATTTATTTGTTTGTGTAGGTGCGAGGGACTCGTGCGTGGCCTCCTACTGGATTGATACCTTGGTTCTCAAAAACTGAGGGAAATACTTACGCTACTTTGCTGCATCACCCTTTCCTCTTCAAGGGAAAACCAACACAGTGCTCATGAGGTAGCTAGAAGGATTTCTGGCGTCGTTGCCAGGGAGTCTGCGCAAAAGTCAACATACCAAGTACCCATCACAAACCCTTATCACCCGCATTACATTATTTGACATTTGCCTCTCGTTTTCCTCTCCCCCACTTCACCCTTGTCATTTTATTTGCCCTCTCTCTCCGTCCTCCTTCTCTTTTCCCTATTTGCCTCTTTTTGCCCGTTTCTTGTTTGCTTGTGTGTTGGATCGCTTGCTTGTCATTATGGCTAGTCCCCTACATTCTCCATTGTCTCCCGAAAATGAAGTTCTTAATTTTAAGCAAAGGGAAGGAGAAAATCTAAAATATGCTTGGTATAGAATTTGCAATGCTCAAAATAGATCTACCAGGAAGCAATCTACTTCCGTTCTTCTCTGCAATTTTTATGTAGGCGCTATTCCTTGGCACAGATATATCCTTGATACCATTACCGGAGGGAATTTCTTGGGTAGCCATACTTTTGATTCTTATAATGCTATGATAGATTTGTTTGGCTCACCCCCTCTTTTGGTTAATGGAACTATGTTAACTTTGGAGCATGTAATGCAAAGACTTGAAATTATTGAAAATAAAGTTGCTACCATAGAGTTAATTGAAAATTTGGATAAAAAGATCCACAACCAAATTACTCAATATGGATCTAAAGTAGGAATCACTTTGAAAAATATTAAGGAGAAGGAACCTATAGTTAATGAAAGAATAAATCAGGATTCCACTAGAATCGATAAACTTGAGGGTATCATTACCAACTTGGGAACCGCTTTTTCTTCTGTAAAGAATACTCCAAGTCCTCCAACTAAAATTGCCAAGCTTATGTATGTTCCTAAAAATAAGGGTGAATCCTCTAGCAAGGAAACTGCGGATCTCAAATCTATAAGTATTCATCCCAATCTTTTTGCTGTCATTAAGGAACCATTTGCTACAAATGATTTTTTCGATTTTGTGCCTAGAAGTTTGATAATTAATAAAAATAAATAAACTCCTAAGGGTGATATATGTCTCATTAAAGAATTGCCAACTAAAGATACCTAGATCTATCTTCGCTTTTATGCCTAGCTAGGGGCGTTAAACGGTAGCGCTTGTTGGGAGGCAACCCAATTTTATTTTTATTCCTTGCTTTTTTCTCCTGTTTAGTAATAAATAATTTATCTATCCTCTGTTTTGATTGTGTTTTTTGTGTTTAATTAGTGTTTGTGCCAAGTAGAACCGTTGGGAAGACTTGGGGGAAGTCTTTTAATCCTGCTGTAAAAAAACAGAAACTTTAGCGCTCACGAGAACTGCTGCCATTTTTATTTGGAAGGTTCTATTTAGTTAATTATTTTTGCAGATGATTAATAGATAAATCTCTCACGTCCATAAATTTGTTTTAGAATTTTTGGGATTACAGAACTTGCGTTAGCTACAGATTACTACAGGCTGTTCTGTTTTTGACAGATTCTGTTTTTCGTGTGTTGTTTGCTTATTTTGATGAATCTATGGCTAGTAAAAGATTTTATAAACCATAGAGAAGGTGGAATACAGTAGGTTTAACACCAATATAAATAAATAATGATTTCATTACAGTACCTTGAAGTGGTGTTTTGTTTTCTTTCGCTAACGGAGCTCACGAGATTTTCTACTTTAAGTTTTGTGTTGTGAAGTTTTCAAGTTTTGGGTAAAAGATTTGATGGATTATGGAACAAGGAGTGGAAAGAGCCTAAGCTTGGGGATGCCCATGGCACCCCAAGATAATCTAAGGACACCTAAAAGCCAAAGCTTGGGGATGCCCCGGAAGGCATCCCCTCTTTCGTCTACTTCCATCGATAACTTTACTTGGAGCTATATTTTTATTCACCACATGATATGTGTTTTGCTTGGAGTGTCTTGTATTATTTGAGTCTTTATTTGTTATTTTACCACAATCATCCTTGCTGTACACACCTTTTGAGAGAGACGCACATGATTTGAAAATTATTAGAATACTCTATGTGCTTCACTTATATCTTTTGAGCTATATAGTTGTTTGCTCTAGTGCTTCACTTATATCTTTTAGAGAATGGTGGTGGGTTTGTTTTATAGAAACAATTGTTCTCTCATGATTAACTTAGATTATTTTAAGAGTCCTACAAAACAGCGTGGTAATTTGCTTTAATTATGATACGCATTCAAGATTAGTAAAAAAAAATCTTATGAGTGTGTTGAATACTATGAGAAGTTTGATACTTGATAATTGTTTTGAGATATGGAGATGGTGATATTAGAGCCATGCTAGTTGAGTAGTTTTGAATTTGAGAAATACTTGTGTTAAAGTTTGTGATTCCCGTAGCATGCACGTATGGTGAACCGTTATGTGATGAAGTCAGAGCATGATTTATTTATTGATTGTTTTCCTTATGAGTGGCGGTCGGGGACGAGCGATGGTCTTTTCCTACCAATCTATCCCCCTAGGAGCATGCGCGTACTACTTTGCTTCGATAACTTGTAGATTTTTGCAATAAGTACATGAGTTCTTTATGATTAATGTTGAGTCCATGGATTATACGCACTTTCTTCCTTCCACCATTGCTAGCCTCTCTAATACCGCGCAACTTTCACCAGTATCATACACCCACCATATACCTTCCTCAAAACAGCCACCATACCTACCTATCATGGCATTTCCATAGCCATTCCGAGATATATTGCCATGCAACTTACCACCGTTCTGTTTATTATGACACGGTCCATCATTGTCATATTGCTTTGCATGATCATGTAGTTGACATTGTATTTGTGGCAAAGCCACCGTTCATAATTATTTCATACATGTCACTCTTGATTCATTGCATATCCCGGTACACCAGCGGAGGCATTCACATAGAGTCATATTTTGTTCTAAGTATTGAGTTGTAATTGTTGAGTTGTAAGTAAATAAAAGTGTGATGATCATCATTTTTAGAGCATTGTCCCAAGTGAGGAAAGGATGACGGAGACTATGATTCCCCCACAAGTCTGGATGAGACTCCGGACTAAAAAAAGAGGCCATAAAAAAGAGAAAAGGTACAAATAAAAAAATGAGAGAAAATAGAGAAGGGACAATGCTACTATCCTTTTACCACACTTGTGCTTCAAAATAGCACCATGATCTTCATGATAGAGAGTCCCCTATGATATCACTTTCATATACTAGTGGGAATTTTTCATTATAGAACTTGGCTTGTATATTCCAATGACGGGCTTCCTCAAAATGCCCTAGGTCTTCGTGAGCAAGCGAGTTGGATGCACACCCACTTAGTTCCTTTTGTTGAGCTTTCATATACTTATAGTTCTAGTGCATCCGTTGCATGGCAATCCCTACTCACTCACATTGATATCTATTAATGGGCATCTCCATAGCCCGCTGATACGCCTAGTTGATGTGAGACTATCTTCTCCTTTTTTGTCTACTCCACATCCACCATTCTATTCCACATATGGTGCTATGTCCATGGCTCACACTCATGTATTGCGTGAAGATTGAAAAAGTTTGAGAACACCAAAAGTATGAAACAATTGCTTGGCTTGTCATCGGGGTTGTGCATGATTTAAATACTTTGTGTGGTGAAGATAGAGCATAGCCAGACTATATGATTTTGTAGGGATAACTTTCATTGTCCATGTTATTTTGAGAAGACATAATTGCTTAGTTAGTATGCTTGAAGTATTATTATTTTTATGTCAATATTAAACTTTTGTATTGAATCTTTCGGATCTGAATATTCATACCACAATTAAGAGAATTACATTGAAATTATGCCAAGTAGCATTCCACATCAAAAATTCTGTATTTATCATTTACCTACTCGAGAACGAGCAGGAATTAAGCTTGGGGATGCTTCATACGTCTCCAAGGTATCTATAATTTTTTATTGTTCCATGCTATATTATATTCTATTTTTGACATTATTGACCTTTATTATACACTTTTATATTATTTTTGGGACTAACCTATTAACCGGAGGCCTAGCCCAGAATTGTTGTTTTTTGCCTATTTCAGAGTTTCGCGGAAAAAGAATATCAAACGGAGTCCAAACGGAATGAAACCTTCGGGAACGTGATTTTCGGAACAAACATGGTCCAACCGACTTGGACCCTACGTGAAGACATCAACCAAGAAGGCACGAGGTAGGGGCACGCCTACCCCCCCCCCCCCCAGGCGCGCCCTCCACCCTCGTGGGGCCCATGTTGCTCCACTGATGTACTCCTTCCTCCTATATATACCTACGTACCCCCAAACTACCAGATACTGAGCCAAAACCCTAATTACACCACCGCAACCTTATGTACCCGTGAGATCCCATCTTGGGGCCTTTTCCGGAGCTCTGCCGGAGGGGGCATCGATCACGGAGGGCTTCTACATCAACACCATAGCCTCTCCGATGATGTGTGAGTAGTTTACTTCAGACCTTCGGGTCCATAGTTATTAGCTAGATGGCTTCTTCTCTCTTTTTGGATCTCAATACAATGTTCTCCCCCTCTCTTGCGGAGATCTATTTGATGTAATATTCTTTTGCGGTGTGTTTGTTGTGACCGATGAATTGTGGGTTTATGATCAAGTTTATCTATGAACAATATTTGAATCTTCTCTGAATTCTTTTATGTATGATTGGTTATCTTTGCAAGTCTCTTCGAATTATCAGTTTGGTTTGGCCTACTAGATTGATCTTTCTTGCAATGGGAGAAGTGCTTAGCTTTGGGTTCAATCTAGCGGTGTCCTTTCCCAGTGACAGTAGGGGCAGCAAGGCACGTATTGTATTGTTTCCATCGAGGATAACAAGATGGGGTTTATATCATATTGCATGAGTTTATCCCTCTACATCATGTCATCTTACTTAAAGCGTTACTCTGTTCTTTTGAACTTAATACTCTAGATGCATGCTGGATAGCGGTCGATGTGTGGAGTAATAGTAGTAGATGCAGGCAGGAGTAGGTCTACTTGTCTCGGACGTGATGCCTATATACTTGATCATACCTAGATCCTAGATATTCTCATAACTATGCTCAGTTCTATCAATTGCTCAACAGTAATTTGTTTACCCACCATAATACTTATGCTCTCGAGAGAAGCCACTAGTGAAACCTATGGCCCCCGGGTCTATTTTCCATCATATTAATCTTCCGTCAACAAGCTATTTCTTTTCCTGTTTTTATTTTGCTTTATTTACTTTGCATCTTTATCATAAAAATACCAAAAATATTATCTTATCATATCTATCAGATCTCACTTTCATAAGTGACCGTGAAGGGATTGACAACCCCTTCATTGCGTTCGTTGCGAGGATTTTATTTGTTTGTGTAGGTGCGAGGGACTCGTGCGTGGCCTCCTACTGGATTGATACCTTGGTTCTCAAAAACTGAGGGAAATACTTACGCTAGTTTGCTGCATGACCCTTTCCTCTTCAAGGGAAAACCAATGCAGTGCTCAAGAGGTAGCAGCGACCCAAGTCTTCGTCGAACTCCCACTTGAGTTCGGTAGCGTCCCCTGCACTGGCATCATCGGCACCTGCATCTGTTTGGAAGTATCCATGAGTCACAAGGACTCAGCAATCTCACACCCGCGAGATCAAGACTATTTAAGCTTAAGGGTAGGAAAGGGTAGTGAGGTGGAGATGCAGTAAGCACTAGCTTATATGGTGGCTAACATACGCAAAAGAGAGCGAGAAGAGAAGCAACGCACGGTCGAGAAGCTATAAGTGATCAAGAAGTGATCCTGAAGCTACTTACATTCTAGCATAACACAAGACCGTGTTCTCTTCTCGGACTCCGCCGAAATGAGACCATCACGGCTACACACGTGGTTGATTCATTTTAGTTAAGTTAAGTGTCAAGTTCTCTACAACCGGATATTAATAAATTCCCATCTGCCCATAACCGCGGGCACGGCTTTTGAAAGTTCAAACCCTGCAGGGGTGTCCCAACTTAGCCCATCACAAGCTCTCACGGTCAACGAAGAATATTCCTTCTCCTAGGAAGACCCGATCAGACTCGGAATCCCGGTTACAAGACATTTCGACAATGGTAAAACAAGACCAGCAAAGCCTCCCTGATGCGGAGCATCCAACGATCATCCCTGTCGGTGTCAAAACCGGCGGATCTCGGGTAGGGGGTCCCGAACTATGCGTCTAAGGCGGATGGTAACAGGAGGTAGGGGACACAATGTTTTACCCAGGTTCGGGCCCTCTTGATGGAGGTAAAACCCTACGTCCTGCTTGATTAATATTGATGATATGGGTAGTACAAGAGTATATCTACCACAAGATCAGAGAGGCTAAACCCTAAAAGCTAGCCTATGGTATGATTGTATGTTGTCCTACGGACTAAAACCCTCCGGTTTATATAGACACCGGAAAGGCTAGGGTTACACAAGGTCAGTTACCAAGGAGGAGATACACATATCCGTATTGCCTAGCTTGCCTTCCACGCCAAGTAGAATCCCATCCGGACACAAGACGAAGTCTTCAATCTTGTATCTTCATAGTCTAACAGTCCTTCCAATGGATATAGTCCGGCTGTCCGGAGACCCCCTAATCCAGGACTCCGTCAGTAGCCCCTGAACCAGACTTTCAATGACGATGAGTCCGGCGCACAGTGTTGTCTTTGGCATTGCAAGGCGGGTTCCTCCTCTGAATGCACTACGGAAGAATTTGAATACAAGGATAGTGTCCGATCCTGCAAAAATAAGTTCCAGATACCACCGTAGAGAGAATAATATTTCCACAAATCCAATTTGCTGACTTGTTTTGGCAACATGACATTATGTCATGGCTCGGTGATTTATTCGAACTGTTTCTTTTAACTAGCCCCGCACATAACGCGAGGCAGTTTTTTGACACGTCTTGTCAAAGCAGAGATCATGTCCCCTTATCACGGGATTCTCATCAATACAGGTGTGGGTAACCCAACCGTGTCTAGGACTCCTAGAATATAGGCAAGTCCCCAACGTCCACGGAGAGGACGCTTGATATTCACCCTCTTTATAAAGGGCCAAGGCTTTCACTTTTTTCCCTCCCGTGCTCAATCGAATCCTTCCCCCGCCTTGAGTTCTAACACCCAAAGCCTAGGTCAGGTGCTCTGGATCTTCAATCATGTCCGGATCCAGCCTTCAAGGCCGATGGATGCCCTCCTCTGTTATGGAAGAGGATATCAAGAAGTTGAGGGAGGCCAGATACCTGACCGCCGAGGTTCCGCATCGGCTGCCTGCCCGAGGGCAGGTCGTCCCTACTCCTGTACCCAACAAGGACGTTGTGTTCATCTCCCACTTCCTCCGAGATCTAGGCCTCGCTCTGGATCCCTTCGTAAGGGGTTTGATGTTTTACTACGGGCTAGACTTCCATGATCTAGCCCCGGACACCTTTCTCCACATCTCGGCATTTATTGCCGTGTGTGAGGCTTTCCTCCGCATTACCCCTCACTTCGGCTTGTGGCTCAAGACCTTTGATGTGAAGCCGAAGACAATCGAGGGACAGTACGCAGTGTGCGGAGGTGCTTTAATAAGCAAGATTGCAGGAGCTCCGTGGCCAAAGGGTTCCTTTCGAGAGGTGTCCGGATTATGGCAATGGGAGTGGTTTTACATCACAGCTCCCAGAAGTGCCAAGTGGGTGGCTCCCCCTGCTTTCCGCTCGGGCCCCCCACCACAACTGATGTCATGGATTAGCAGAGGGCTGAGCTGGGTCCGGCCAAGGACGTGCCTATACTGCAAAGCCGCATTCAAAATCTCTTCGAGGGAGATTTTAATTTGGTTATGGTAATGCAAGTCATGCTGGTTCGTCGAGTCCAGCCTTGCAAACGCCGGCCCCTTCGCTTGTGGGAGTTCAACCCAGAAGGACCGCGCGCTATCCAAAGTTTCCTCAGCCTGGCGCACGAGGAGATGTACAAGTCATTCTTCGGACCTCAAACAGAGTGTCCGGACACTACCGAGGACGTGGGCCTGAGTAGCAACCGCACTGCCGAACAAGTAAGTAATCCTCAAGCCGAACACACCGTCTTTTATTTACCATGACGTTATTTCTGAGAAGTCGCCCTTTGACCAGGACTGGCTAACAAAGGCGAAGATGATTTGGTGTTCGGCCCCCCTCCCTGAGGGTTTGGAGAATCTGGTACCGGAAAAGATGCTTGAGCTCGCACCTTGCCCGGAGCCCTCGAAGGAAGATACGGGGGGATAATATGGGCGAAAGCGGGCCCCCATCACTGCCAATTCCAACCGAGGGAACGAGCGCCTCCATAAGGGAGGATAACCAAGGAGAAGATTCTGACCTTCTCTCGCTACGGGGGAGGAAGAGGACTGCCTCTGAGGATCCGGAAACCGAGGCCTCCAAACGGGAGAAGAAGTATCCAACAGAGGGTCCTGCCTCGGGGGGTGCTCTTGCCGCACAGAGTCCGCGCGGGGACCAGCCCTCCAACGAGCCGTAAGTGATCAAAAAATACTTTAATAGTGAAGGTATACTACCTTTCCTCTGAAAAAATAACCGAAGCATATGTCTTGCAGTTCGGATCTTAGCCCTTCTCAGCTGAGCTCGTCTTCGGGGGATCTTCTTCCAGAGATGATGGAGAGCGAAACGCCTCCCTCGGACTCCCCCGCTCAAGAAGCGGGCGACCTTGAAGTGTCGTCACGGAGGGCCTCTTCGGATCCGGTGAGGCGAGAAGATAATCCCATAGTCACCCGAAGTCCCCAGCGTCCGGCTCTACAAGAGAGCAGACAAAAGAGTCCGGCACCATCTGGTATGCGGTCAGACGTACTGAGGGAGCTATTGGAGCGAGCGGCCATCTCAGAAGAACACCGTACGTTGATGGGTACGGTGATGGAAAGAATTTCATCCGCCGAAAGCGGATTACGTGAAGCCTTTACGAGTCTACTGACGGGCTTTGAGGTGCGTGAGATGATATACGTCTTGATAGTACCGCACATGTTAGGTGTGCCCTGTGTAGATAGTAGCCCCTGAGACTCTGGTTGTTGTCGAGAACGGCGGCGAACAGAGGATCGTAGTCCCAGGTAGTAACCATACTACCTTTATGTGCAGGTGGTGGAGGCTCCGGTGGCTAGCCGGACTAATGAGTTTGCCAAACTAAAGCGGCAACTGGATGCGGCAGACGCCGACATCGAGCTTGTTAACAGGCGGCTTGACGAGTCACAGGGTAAGTAATGTTTTCTGGTGAATGTCACATAATAAGAGCAGCATGATGCCAGTATCTTTAATATGTTGTGACTGCAGACGAGGCTGCCACCGTGGAGACACTTCGGGCGGAACTTGCCCGAGCCAAGGAACAATCAAGAGTTAGTAATGTGGCTGCTTTGAAGGCGGCCGAAGAGTTAGGAGCCGAGAAGGCCGCGCATTGCGAAAGCAAAGAGGAGATGGCCGTAAAATTAAAAGACACTGCCGACCGTTGCCATTTCCTTGAAGAAGAGAACCAAGTGAAGGCGGCGGATCTTGAAAAGGCCATGGTGGCGACCAAAGATACTCGCTCAGCTATGAGGGTGAAGAAGGAGCAGCTGCGTGAAGCCGGGGATATTGCGGCTGCGAAGCCCTTTCTACTGCAGGGGAAGTTCGGAGATCCACAGTATGCCCCTCTAGATCGGTTGTGGAGTTCGGCCGACGCATATATGGACTTGGCGGCGAGCGCTGTCGATGTGGTCGAATACTTCCGAGATCAGACAGATCATGAAGTGGACAAGCTGTTCTGGTCGCAATTTAACGTTCCAGAGCGTCCGCTTCCCTTGACTGATCAGCTAGCCGAATGGGCCAAACTTAATAGATTGACCGGACTTTCCATGAGGTCCATCGTAGATCACCTGTGGCCGGAGAAGCCGAAGCCGAGCAGCTATTTCAGCTTAGTGCAGCAGTTCCTTGGTGCGGTGACGCGCATCAATGCGATGAAGAGGTCGGTGTGCATAGAAGGCTCGCAGATGGCCTTTTCCCGTGTCAAAACATACTGGGCGGAGATGGATGCTACCACCGTTGCGGCGCAGGGTTCGGCCATAGGCTGAGTGGCTGCCGAGCACTTTTTTGAGGAAGTTCTCGAGGGTGCTTGTTTGATAGAGGCCCAGTGCTCGAAGAATATTATGTTTGAGTGACATGTATTCCCATTGTAAACACAATGTTTTTATGAAATGTATTAAGGCTGTATTTATACTTTTTCCTGAAAGTAATATGATGCCTCCTGTGTGGCCGTTTGTGTATATATGTATATAACCTGAAAGATTGCAGTCATCGGCTTCAACCCCCACACATATAATGCGGAGGTGCTCGCAAAAGACGCGCAACGTCTTGGTCCTGATAACGAGGTGATAGCGCAGCGAACAAGGCAACCGGACTATGATGCTTTAACACTTTCACTTAGCCATAGGAGTTTGACGGTGGGGCTACTATATAGCCCATGGTGGCTCCGCACTCTCCCGAACTTGGGGTGCGTATATGCCTGGCCGGGAAACGGCCCTTCGTTAAAGCGGAGGAATTCTAACATTCGGATAGGTCATCGAGTGGTTGACCAGTCTCGCGCTATATCATGATAGTCAGTTTCGGCTTTCTCTACTGAGGTGCTCGTCCGGATGAACCAGGGCACAATTGCAGTAGTTCTCTTGGTGCTGCCTTAGCCGATAAAGCGGAACGTAAGGCACCAAAACACAGGAGTCGGGCAAACCCAACATTTGATCAAAGACATGATTCAGAGCTGATGCATATAAGGCCAAACTCGCGACGCCGAACACTCCCTAAGGTATTCGGTCTTTATGGTATAAACCGGGCCGGAATAGTGCCCTTTATTTTAGTAGCAGGGAGCCCGTGCAGTGAGCCCCTGGGCCTGGCGTTACTCCTTTAAAGGTAGTGTTGCTATGGCAGATTTTCGTTGGGTCTATCCCCATTTCGCGGAGTGTATCCTAGTATATCAGGTTTAGAGTGCTGCCACCGTCCATCAGGACTCGTGTGAAGTGGTATCCGTCAATTATTGGGTCTAATACCAGGGCAGCCCATCCTGCCCGCCGGATACTTGCTGAGTAATCACGATGGTCGAAAGTGATCGGTTGAGATGACCAGTGGCAGGACTTCGCGGTGATAGGCCCTTGGGCATGTTTTTCTGGGAGTGCCGCTTTGTTTCTCCCCTTGATCTCGTGTGACACGTTGACTGTTTTGACTTCTGGTGGAAACTTATTTTGTTCCCTAGTGTCTTGCTTGAGAGGCTCATCCTCGTCTTCGCTTGGTGTATCCTCCCCCTTGTGTACGGCGTTGAGCTTGCCGGACTGCTTGAAGACCCAACATTCTCTGTGGGTATGATTAGCGGGTTTACCAGGGGTGCTATGGATCTGACATACTTGGTCCAGAATTTTGTTTAGGCTGGATAGTTCGTCTCTGGCGCTTTTGGAGGGCGGCTTTTGCTGATTTGGCCGAGAGCTTTTGAATCCGGCGTTTACTGTCGTGCTCTTCGTGTTGTCTTCCTTATTCCGGCGTTTGTTATTATTGTTGTGCCGTGATTTCCCGTTTCCATCTCGAACTTCAGATGTACTGGGGTCGCTGGTGCTGCATCTGGCTAGCCAGCTGTCCTCACCCGCGCAAAAGCGGGTCATGAGGCTTGTTAATGCTGCCATTGTTCTCGGCTTTTCTTGGCCGAGGTGTCTGGCAAGCCATTCGTCGCGGACGCTATGCTTAAAAGCTGCCAAGGCTTCGGCGTCCGGACATTTGACTATTTGGTTCTTTTTAGTAAGAAACCTGTTCCAAAGCTTTCGGGATGACTCTCTGGGCTGTTGAGTGATATGACTCAAATCGTCCGCGTCCGGAGGTCGGACATAAGTCCCTTGGAAATTTTCCCGAAAAGCGTCTTCGAGCTCTTCCCAGCTTCCAATGGAGCTTTCGGGGAGGCTTTTAAGCCAGTGTCGAGCTGGCCCTTTGAGTTTGAGGGGTAAATACTTAATGGCGTGGAGATCATCTCCTCGAGCCATATGGATATGGAGGATATAGTCCTCAATCCAGACCCCAGGGTCTGTTGTTCCGTCGTATGCCTCTATATTTACGGGTTTGAATCCCTCTGGAAATTCATGGTCCAGCACCTAATCGGTGAAACATAGGGGGTGTGCGGCACCCCTGTATCTGGGTGTACCGCATTGTTCGGATGTTTGTTGTGTTGCATCGCATGCTGGAGCACGCTTGCGTGGTCCACAGATGGATCTGGGTTCGCCGTCCTTTTGATGCGAGCCCTCGCGTGGATCGCGTATTGGCTTATGGGCGGTGTTGTTTGCCGCTCTATGTTGGCCATGAGGTCATCTATCTGGCCAGATGGCTGTTTTAATTTTTGGTTATGGGGGATCGAAGGCCTCCTCATCGAATTCAGGTAGCAATTTCCGCTTCGGGTAGCTCTTGGTGGGGCGATTACCGCCGTACTTCGCTGTTGTATTGAGTACTTTACTCCATCTGATTTGGAGTGTATCTTGCGCAGCCTTGGCCTTTGGTTCTGCTTTTTTAGACTCCTCGCGGTGGCAACGAGCCTTTGATGGGCATTTTGTTGCTCCGGGTGTCTGTCCGGTGTAATGTCGTCTCGACTATTATCTTTAACAGAGTCGGGTTGTTTGGTTTGATTCTCCGTGTTGCCGTTGTCCGGCTATGGTTCACCCTGCTCTAACGCTGGGTCTGCATGGTCGTTGTTTCTAGCGAGGCGGGATTTGGGACGGTGCTTACGCCGCCGCTTTGACTGCTTCTCGAGGGGACAATCCTTCGTTGCGTCCTTCCGTTCCTCGTCGTTGTTTTCTTTTGGTGTGTCCACCATGTATACGTCATGGGGTAAAGTGGGTGTCCAGTGCCCTGTGGGCAGTGGTTCTTGTTCGTCTCCTGCATCGTCATCCATACCGTCGATGTCTTCGGAGTCGGAGTCGAGCATGTCGGTTAAGTCATCGACAGTGGCTACTAAGTGGGTGGTGGGTGGGCAGCGAATTTCTTCGTCATCCGCATCCCAATCCTGTCGGACATAGTTCGGCCAGGGCACTCCTGACAAGGAGAGATACCTTAATGAGTTCAGTATGTCGCCGAAGGGCGAGTGCTGAAAGATATCCGCGGAGGTAAACCCCATGATCGGCGCCCAATCAGATTCGATAGGAACGGGCGCAGGTGGTTCAGAGTCCGTGGCCGACGAAGAATTCGGCAGTTTGACAACACGGCTCTCGTGCAAGGTAAGGTCGATGTTCGGCTCGATCGCCGCTGAGGGTAACGCCTCCGTGGCGGGGTCCATCCCCCCATCCATGGTCGGTGCAACTGGCTCCGAATTGAAGGTCGGAGCGGCTGTCGGTGCGATCTCCAGAACGCTGTCTGATGGTTGAGCTAAATCGTACTCATCGTGGCCGCATGACGCACAAGGCAGAGGCTCGAATCCGTCGAAAATCAAGTCTCCGTGGATATCGGCTGTGTAGTTTAAGCTTCCAAACCTGACCTGGTGGCCAGGGGTGTAACTTTCAATTTGCTCTAGATGGCCAAGCGAATTGGCCCGCAGTGCAAAGCCGCCGAACATAAAGATCTGTCCGGGGAGAAAAGTCTCACCCTGGACTGCATCGCCATCGATGATAGTAGGAGCCATCAAGCCTAACAGCAACGACACAGAGGAACTCTCAATGAAAGCAACAATGTCGGTGTCAAAACAGGCGGATCTCGAGTAGGGGGTCCCGAACTATGCGTCTAAGGCGGATGGTAACAGGAGGTAGGGGACACAATGTTTTACCCAGGTTCGGGCCCTCTTGATGGAGGTACCCTACGTCCTGCTTGATTAATATTGATGATATGGGTAGTACAAGAGTAGATCTACCATGAGATCAGAGAGGCTAAACCCTAAAAGCTAGCCTATGGTATGATTGTATGTTGTCCTACGGACTAAAACCCTCCGGTTTATA
Organism: Triticum urartu; assembly: GCF_056163025.1. Lineage (NCBI taxonomy): Eukaryota > Viridiplantae > Streptophyta > Magnoliopsida > Poales > Poaceae > Triticum > Triticum urartu. The sequence continues at coordinate 384,423,112 of NC_141875.1, read as the reverse complement.
TAGACACTAGAAAGGTTAGGGTTACACAAGGTCGGTTACCAAGGAGGAGATACACATATCCGTATTGCCTAGTTTGCCTTCCACGCCAAGAAGAGTCCCATCTGGACACGAGACGAAGTCTTCAATCTTGTATCTTCATAGTCTAACAGTCCGGCCAATGGATATAGTCCGGCTGTCCGAAGACCCCCTAATCCAGGACTCCCTCAACCCCCATGTCCACTTCGACCACTCCCCATGACCCAAGGGTACATAAGACGAGACCTCGAACATACGCCATTGGACACAAGGTGAACTCGCTCCTCTCCGAACTTTCACTTTCTATATGTGAGACATGGCTACTACCTCCAACATGTGTGCTATGCATGATCAGGTACTTAGAGGAAAGCCACGGAGCCACCACATCCAATGGGCGAGCTAGCGAGGACGCCAAGTACAAGGACCAAGAGAAGAAGCTCCAGCCACCGGACGACCGGTCGGGACCGATATCCAACGCCTGTAGACCCATCGGACGACCGGTGATCCTGCACCCGAGCCAAAAGAGCGGACGTCCGACGCCAGCGGACGACCCGTGACCGGACGATCGGCCACCTCCGGAAATACGGCACTCCAGCGTCCGAGCCAGATCGAGCGGACGTCCAACATCTACCGGACGTCCGGCCGCCCGTGAGCCACCGGACAACCGGTCCTTAGCGGACGTCTGGTACCTGTCTGCGCACAGTGTGCGGGCCCGAGGCCCATGTACCCCTTCACTTTGCCCCCTTTTGCACTAAGACTATAAATAGACCTCCTCCTCCTCCTAGTTAAGGTTAGCGTTGGTTTAGCTCATGTTTAGAGATAGAGCTACACTCATCCACATCGGATCTACTCCTTGAGAGAGACCGCGGCCTCTTCGGAGAAGATTCCTTTGGATTCAAGACCTCCTCGCAGAGAAGAACATCAAGACCACCTCATGAAGAAGACCGGCTACCTATGTATCGTCCCTAGTTGATCGTGTATCGTGTATCGTTCTATGTATCCGAGGATCTAGCACATGTGTGACTTGCTCTTGTCTGTTTGAGTGTTCCTCTCGTGTTTCCCCTTGTGTTTCCCTCGTTTTCCCCTTTGTGTTCTTCGTGTTCATCACAGGATCCGCTCCTTTCGTGAAAGATCGGCCCCTAGGGTTCCTACCCTACATCATCTTGGTATCATGAGCCACGTTGATCACGATTTTGGAGCCTCCCTCATTGTTTTCTAGCATAATTTTGTTGTGTTCTTCCCCAATTTCGAAAATCCCCACCAAAAATAGCCCCAATTTTTTTGTGATTTGTTGGTTTGAGGAAGTTTTGTTGATTTTGATCCATAGATTTGCTTGGTTTCATGTGGATCTAGAATCTCCCCAAGTTTCCTCATCATTCATCCATGAAATCCCATCAATTTTGACCCCAAAATCTCCATTTTCCGCCCAAAATCGTGTCCCGGATATGAAATTTCGCGTTGACCCCGACCCACCGGACGACCGTCACTTTACCGGACGTCCGGAGCCGCAAGAACCACCGGACGTCCGACCTTACCGGACGACCGGAACCCCCTAACCCGAGCAGAATCAGCGGATTTCCGACCCGACTAGACGTCCGGCGACCGAACGACCGTTTTTTCCGGACGTCCGCTACCTGTAGATATCAACTTCGGCTGATTTTTGTTTCGGCCATAACTAATTCATCCGCTGTCCGATTTTCGCGTTCTTTAGCTCGTTGAAAAGCTCTTGACATCCCCCTTCCTACAAAAATACCACCAAAACCATTTGACTCCCTCAAATTTTTGGAACTTTGGCATCTTTGCCTAGGGCTTCCACCACATCCTCCGCTACTCACCACCGACTTCCGCAACCTAACCAATTTTGTTCCCCATCGCATTAGTGGTTGCTTGAGGAGTGATTTGAGTCTCCTAAGGTGTCTAGGATACTTAGGGATGATTGCTTCTTCATCAACCACCACCACCACCATAACTTCCGCATAGGCTTACCCACCATATACTTCTTCCACCTCGATTTAACCCAATTTTGTTTGTGTTGTGAGTTGTGTCTCCTAAGGTCTTTCGGCTACTTAGGGACCATGCTTCCAACTCCGACGCTGTGTATAGTCCACAACCTTACCCTCCATTTCCGCATTGCGTACTCCACAACCCATCATTGCATTTCCGCAATCCCATTGAGTTTCCGCAACCACCATCGCATCCCGCTACCACCATTTGATTTTGAGATTTTGAGTTCGCGGTTTTTCCGTTTCCTAAGGTGTTTCGGCTACTTAGGGACGAGCCTCCATCATCTTGGTATCTCCATCAAGATCACCGCCACTCATCATTATCGCCAAGGACGGTAACCTCCATATCTTCTTGGTATCGTAGTATCCCTCCATTGTATATTCCCTTGCCATTGCATTGTTAATCCCTAGCCCATTTTTCGTCACTTGCCTATCGATACTAGCCATTTGAGTATTGCCGGCAACGTTACTAGTGCACATTAGTGATCTACACCATACATTGCATACATACCATATCATATTGCTATCATATCATCTCGTGTGCCTCAAGTTTGTTCCCGCATATACCGAATAGCTATCTTGGTTTGTGCATTTCGCAAAGTGGCCATACACACACACAAAAATAATAAGCTTTTAATCAAAAGAGAGTGAACAAAGAGCTTGTAAGCAAGTGCCATAGCATCATACCACATTGCATATAAGATCATCTTCAATCATAACATCGGGAGCCATACATATATATCATACTTGGGATAGAAGTTATACATTTTGCATCTTATAGGTTGTGCGCAAGTGTCGTATCCGCCTATTGAGAAATCATGCTAGCGTCTCTCTTGAGTTGTGCAACATGAGTGTTTTCCGTGGATTCCACATTTTGTGCTCATTCCTTGGTTGCACGACCCCATTTATCTATCCGTGTGTGCGTTTCCGTGTGCCACATATTGCTATTGGTCTACTTGTTTCACTTGCGAATTTGTGAATCTCTTTCAACATTATTGACTCTTGCTAACATTTTACATCAATTTTTTTGCCACTATCCCCACTGAGCTCCACCATAAGCCTAATTTGTGTAGGTGTGAGAAACCGACAAGATTTGGTACCAATTGTGCTATTTCCTTGTTCCACATTGGAGTGATCATTCATCCACCTTCAAGTTCGGTCAAGGTACATTTGGTATTCGTTATTGTCTTTCTCCCACTCATATTTGCTCGAGTATTGTGATGGATAGGCAAGGCATTTCATCTCCGGTCATCGACAACAACGACGGCGTGAACAACTACATCACCAAAGCATCCATCTTCTATCTACAACGACAAATGAAAGGCGCACAATCAAGATTGCGAGAGCGCATTGAGAACCTCTCCATCGACATTCGCCACTCTGAAGCGAGGAAATGGGACTACATCGACAACAAGCTTTCCGCGCACAAGGAGGAGCAAGATGCAAGGATGAAGGAGATTCGGACTTTGTTGGCCAAACGTTCTTCCCCTTCATCATCCTCAATGCGGCGGCGAGAAAGTCAATCATCTTCGGAGCGCCCAAGCGATGCAAGCGCAAGTCGTCCACGTCCACACCTCCATGGCGACCACCATCACCTACGTGATCCACCTCATCATGAAGGGCAAGTCACCTCCAAGCATCATGTGCACGATGACGAACGCCATCGAGCTCAAGAACGACAATGACACCATCAACATGAAGATGCTCGAGATGCGCCTACCTACAAGTCCCAACAACCCTACTTCACGCCAAGTCCAAACTTCAAGACCACAAGAGAAGACCGCAAGACAAGCACCACCAAGAGAACGCTACGGCTACAACAACCACTTCGGCATCTTCGCCAAGTGCTATCAAGGCATCTTCGCCTTCGGGCGTACGGCATCTTCGCCTACTTCCCATGAGTTCACCTCCATCGATATCTTCACCAACGAGGCGAGCACCTACGAGCGAGGGCGACACTTCCATCTTTGGAAGCCCCTCAAGGAAGATGGTCGAGCATGGGAATTTCCCTTCGGTCATGGAGACGAGCTACGAGGTGCCACATCATATGGGCCTCCAACAACAAGAAGGCGACAAAACGGTCGAGCTAGGGCCATCCCCTTTGACAACGGAGACGAGCATGAACCTCTTCAACAACATGAAGACAACGCCCATATTGGACTCATCCTCTGAGTCAAGCTACGATACCGCACATGAGACCTTATCTTTGGTCTTAGAGGAGAGCGATGATGTGCCATCTTCGGCCTTCATCCACGGCTACGACCACGACATGATTGAGCATGGAGACATTTGCACCAACATCTCTCAGACACCCACATATAAAGAGATGCCCCAATTCCCATGTGAGGAGAGCCACCCCACCATGAGTGATATGAGTGACTCCACCATTTGTGACATTGAGTGCATTTCCTATGAGAGGATGAGTGTGACCACCACTAGCCCCACACTTGAGAGCATCCAAGAGGGAGTGAGCCACCACACTTAGTGAGTGAGGTAGTTGACATGGCATGTGAGGCCACTATGATTTCTAACGACTTAACCTCTACTCCGAGTGTGTTTTCTTCTTGGTGCTAGGTCTCCTACATGATGACACGCCTATCCTCGACGAGTCCATACCTCCAATGGAGACGACAATGGCCATGATGGACGATGATGCACCCCCCACATGGTTCCATCAAGATGAAGATGACCACGACTTTGTCTTCGACACCTCACCTACAACACATGAGCGATGCTCTAAAGGTAACATAGGTGATGGTGCTTCTCTTGTCCCACTAGTGGACTATTTTACGAATGATTGCTTGCATGATGTTGACACACCTATACCCATGCTTCATGCTAGTGTGACTTCTTCATGTCATGACTTACCTATTTATGATAGATATGATGATGAGCATGTTGATTTTCCTAGTTGCGATGCCATGCTACATAGGATATCATGTGAAAATTCTATTGGTCACATCATGTTTGACAATCCATTAACCTTGTCATATGCTATGAGTGAGATATCTCATATTGCATCATTTCAATCTCAACATAGTGACTATGCATGCCCCATTCACATAAATCTCATTTGCACTTATGGCATAGATGACGAGATGATGGTCATTGGCTTTCGTTTCTCTTGCGATGATATTGCTATGCTTCATTTGCAAAAATTTCACAATTCATCTCATATGACATGCCATGAAAATTATTGTGTATCGCATGATTACATCCCTTGTGTGCACCATATGCATTCCATGAATAACAATGCTCTAGATATTTCCCATGATGCATTACACAATTTGAGTCTCCATTATGCTATACATAACAACAAACCTCTCATGATGGATGACATGTTTCTATATCACGCATCTCATTTGTTTGAGCATTGGATATTTTGTGCTAACCAACACAAGCACGTGCGCATCATGATGGATGATGTGTACATCTACCACGCACACACAATTTTCCTTTTGCCTTTGTTTTGTGTAGGTACTCATGTATACTCGTCAACCTCTCAATCCCAAGAGTTGATGAAACAAGATCTTGAGAGCAAAGATGACTTGGATCCCATGAACTATCCTTCCCACCGCTCTCTTCGCGCAATGACTACGCGCATCTCTCTCACTTGGCTCTCACATGACTATGGGCAATATACCTCTTGTCGCTTCATGCTCATTTTACCGTGTTCACTTTGCATGCTATGCTTGCTTCTATGCCTTTGCCATGCAATTGTGACCCTTGCTTGCATCTACCCATCATTCACCATTATGCTACTCCTATGTGTATTTGCATGCTTGGTGGAGATCCTTGTTGCTATTGCCATGTTTATCATGTGCCTCATGCTATCGATGCTATTTTGCTCATATCTTTCCTTCATGCTTGTGATATGTCTTGTGCATTATTCATGACCACTATTTGCACACATGACATACTTGACATGATACTCCTATGTGTATTTGCATGCTTGGTGGAGATCCTTGTTGCTATTGCCATGTTTATCATGTGCCTCATGCTATCGATGCTATTTTGCTCATACCTTGCCTTCATGCTTGTGATATGTCTTGTGCATTATTCATGACCACTATTTGCACACATGACATACTTGACATGATTCCTTCTAGTATGTTGTATCTTCGCACTACTAGCTTGCTTGCCTTGATTCATATGATTGCTTGCTTTGTCGCATCACCCATGTTCCATTATTACTTGCTTTCTTGGGTTGATGACGTATATGTTCATGCCTCTCGCGTGATACATCTTGTTCATTGCCGCTTGCCTCCAATTGTTGCATCTATGCTTATTGATCTTTGAGACTTGGACACTTTACTTGTGATGCATGCTTGCTTGATTGAGCCTATTGTATTTGGTTGTTCTCGCATCATATGCCTCCATACTATGAAATGCTCCCCTGTCCTTTCTTATGATGAGCATGATGCATACACTTGTTGGGTATTTTACCACACGAATGATAGGTTTTGCATCTCCGCTAACCTCATTTGTTTTTTCGAGTGTTTGTCATGTTCTTTCATGTTGAAGGATTTACAAGGCGATACCGTCATGACACAATTTGGTCATGTGAAGGCATACACGATGTGCAACACCAACATTTGCGAGAATCTCCTAAAGGTGAACTCCTTCCCTTTGAGCCATCCTCAAATATGCATATTGGATGGGTCACTCTTTCATTGTTGTTTCCTTCTTGTTGTCTACATGGTACATCTCACGAACGGAGGAGCGACATTGAAGATTGGCTCTATGGACCTTCACATTGAGGAGCGCTCGGACTTATTGGAAGCACCTTTGAACCTCCACTCACGCCACGACATCGAGCATTGGTACACCAACACCTCCATATTTGTTGATTGTGCTCACACATGTCATGCTGATTGGACATCTCACACACATGACAAATTTGCATCTTATGCATGGATTGACTCATATTATGATTGCCTTGTTGCATCTTGTATTCCCATGATATATGAGCTTGTGCATTTCCTTAGCAAATTTTGTGATCTACCTTGATGGCATATTCATACATCATGATCATATTGCCCATCATCAATTGCATGATCACATACTCACCTTGAGCATCCATTGCCATATTCATACTATTGATAAACCGTCTCTCTATGACATTATTTTGCACCGTGGTTGCATTGATCATATTCACAACACATTTGTGTGCGCCATGAATGCTTGTGCTCCCATGAATGCTTGTGCTCCCATGAATGCTTTGCATACCATTCCATCTCTTTTGGATAAGCTTCATGCACCTTGTCATGATCAATCTTGTTGCACGGACTCATTCTTACATGATGGACACTGTGTGCTCTAACCATTGCATTTCCAGGTGTTGTTTGTATTTGCTCTTTTTGCATGTATGCCACTCCAGTGACACCTTGGAGTACTTGGATTGCGCCATGCCTTCCACTCCGTCCAACTACAAGTCTGTCCACGACAATCATTTCCATGGTGATGAGGATCACGATCCGAGGTCTGATCTTTCCCAAGGGGGGAGATGATGCGGAGCATCCTACGATCATCCCCATGTCCACTTCGACCACTCCCCATGACCCAAGGGTACATAAGACGAGACCTCAAACATACGCCATTGGACATAAGGTGAACTCGCTCCTCTCCAAACTTTCACTTTCCACATGTGAGACATGGCTACTACCTCCAACGTGTGTGCTATGCATGATGAGGTACTTAGAGGAAAGCCACGAAGCCACCACATCCAATGGACGAGCTAGCGAGGATGCCAAGTACAAGGACCAAGAGAAGAAGCTCCAGCCACCGGATGACCGGTCTGGACTCGAAGTCCGACACCTGTAGACCCACCGGACGACGGGCCCGGACCGGACGACTGGCAATCCCGCACCCGATCCAAAAGAGCGGACGTCCAACGCCAGTGGATGACCCGCGACCGGACAACCGGCCACCACTGAAAATCCAGCACTCCAGCATCCGAGCCAGATCGAGCGGATGTCCGACATCTACCGGACGTCCGTCCGCCCGTGAGCCACCGGACGACCGGTCTTCAGCGGTCGCCCGGTACTTGTATGCGCACAGTGTTTGGGCCCGAGGCCCATGTACCCCTTCACTTCGCCCCCTTTTGCACTAAGACTATAAATAGACCTCCTCCTCCTCCTAGTTAAGGTTAGCGTTGGTTTAGCTCATGTTTAGAGATAGAGCTACACTCATCCACATCGGATCTACTCCTTGAGAGAGACCGCGGCCTCTTCAAAGAAGATCCCTTTGGATTCAAGACCTCCTCGCGGAGAAGAACATCAAGACCTCCTCACGGAGAAGATCGGCTACCTATGTATCGTCCCTAGTTGATCGTGTATCGTGTATCACTCTATGTATCCGAGGATCTAGCACATCTGTGACTTGCTCTTGTCCGTTTGAGTGTTCCTCTCATGTTTCCCCTTGTGTTTCCCTCGTTTTCCCCTTTGTGTTCTTCGTGTTCATCGCGGGATCCGCTCCTTTCGTGAAAGATCGGCCCCTAGAGTTCCTACCCTACATCACTCCCAATGTGCCGACAAATCACGATAGGAGTTGCACGTATCTCGTTCTCAGGGCACACCAGATGGGCCAAACGTCGGGTTGGCATAGACCCTGGTTGCCCAGGGGCGCCGGACATCGCCCAGTTTGGACCAACACTCAGAGGAGCACTGGCCCGGGGGTTTAAAATAAAGATGACCCTTGAGTCCGTGGAACCCAATGGAAAAGGCTTAGGTGGCAAATGGTAAAACTAAGGTTGGGCCTTGCTGGAGGAGTTTTATTCAAAGCGAACTGTCAAGGGGTTCCCATAACACCCAACCGAGTAAGGAACACAAAATCAAGGAACATAACACTGGTATGATGGAAACTAGGGCGGCAAGAGTGGAACAAAATACCAGGCATAAGGCCGAGCCTTCCACCCTTTATCAAGTATATAGATGCATTAAAGTAAATAAGAGATAAAAATGATATCCCAACAATATCCATGTTCCAAAGTCGAACAAACTTCATCTTCACCTGCAACTAGCAACGCTATAAGAGGGGCTGAGCAAAAGCGGTAACATAGCCAAACACCGGTTTGCTAGGAAAGGTGGGTTAGAGGCTTGACATGGCAATGTCGGAGGCATGATATGGCAAGTGGTAGGTAGCCGGCATAGCAATAGAGCGAACAACTAGCAAGCAAAGATAGAAGTGATTTCAAGGGTATGGTCATCCTACCTGCAAAGTTCTCAGAGCTGTCGAAAGCTTGATCCTCGTAAGCATTCTCAACAGGTTCCTCGGTCACGTACTCGTCTCCTAGCTCTACCCAAAGCAAGAACACAAGCAAAGGAACAACAATCAACCACGGTGCAATGCACAAACAACATGATGCAAAACATGGCATGATATGCGAGATGTGATATGCAATGCATATGCGTGCTCCGGAAGGAAAAGGATGATCAAGGCATCAACTTGGCAAACCAAGTTTGCCATTGGAAAGATGAGATGATTTCGGTTGAAATCAATATAAGGATCACCGGAAACGGATGCACGGTTTGCAAATGGCAAGCAAAACAAGAATGGCACGATTTTGTGATTAACAACACGATGCCACATAGAATGCAACAAGAAACTAAGCTACTGCACTCCAACATCGCAACAAAGCACATGGAAGTGATGTACACAAGATGCTTCACAAAACATGAATAATGAGCTATGACTATATCACACAATAGCAGGTCCGAACAAGCATGGCAAAAGTGCAAAAGATATCAGCTTCACAGACTTGGTGAAAATACTAACATGTCAGGAATAACATCATGAAGCCATGTTTAGAGCAAGCAAACAACATCCTACAGGAATATATCATAGCAATACAAGGCATGGAATGATTCTACTAAATGCATAGATCAAAAGTCTCTTACTGAACATGAGCCAAAAAGGCACAGAAGATATGATGGCACCCATGTAAACATAGCAAGTTTTATTAACAGTTTCAGACTTAGCAGAAAAATAGAGCATGGCATAAACAGAATTATGAAGGCATCTTTGCGAGCTCAAATCCCTCATCACAAAGCCTTGCATGAAAAAACAAGCATACTAACAGCAATATGACATGTTCATGAAGCTAACCATGGCAAGAGAAAGTTCATAGGATGAATGGATCATTAACAACAACCATGGCAAATTGATTAACATGTTAACATTCTGCCAGGAACATTTTATAGCAAACATAGAGCAATAACAAGACATGCTAGGGCACTCCCTAATTGCAAAAAGGGGCATGGATGGATAGAGCATAACCATATATACAAAAAATCATTACTGAAGTAACTCAAAACAAGCATGGATATCACTGTAGCATCATGTTTACATGGCATCAAAATAACAGCAGGAAAATGACTTAGCAAAATCCCAAGTCCCTGAAAACAGCAATATCACGAAGCCTAGTTTGCATGCTTGTGCTAGTCACCACATTGATCACAAAAATGCAAGACAAACTCCACTATAAATATGGCATGTTGTAGTTCAAAACACATGTAGAGTGCATGCTCATATGAAGCACACATCAAATGTGACAAAATGACAAAATGTCATAATCTGATAAGTAACAGCAGGAAACATTTTATAGCACTCTTGCATCAATGATTAGGGCATCAATATGAACTCAAACAAGCATGCCACAATGGAATGAAATGAAGAGTATCTCACAATGAACATTGTGATATATCATATGCAGGAAACGGAGCTACGGTCACGGAGATATGAGGTAAAGAACAGGAGCATAAAATGTTAGGGGAAAAGGACTTGGACGAAAATATACCCTCCGGATCTCAGATCTAGGGTTCACACGTGGTTTGAGGATCGCCGGAGAAGCACCGGAGTTGGGGCCGGAGACGGAGAAGGAGACAGCCGGAGTTGGATGGAGAGGTCGCCGGAGCCGTGGAGAGGCCGGATCCGGCCGGAGACGAAGACGAGGGGCGGCGGGGACGACTGGGCGCGGCGGCGCGGGACGCCGAAGTTGTGCGGCGGGCGGCGGAGATCCGGGTCGGCTGGCCGCGGTGCTGGGTCTCCGGGGCGGCGAAATGGCGAAGAGGACGGGCGGCGGCGGCGGAGATCCGGGTCGCGGGGGCCGGCCTCAGGCCCGGGTGGGCCGGCGGCGCGGGAGGCGGCGGGGGCGGATGTGGCAAGCTAGGATTGGTCCGGGTGGTAGCGGCGCGGGTGTCCGGCGCAGACGGACACATCCGGTGGCGGAGTGGGAAATTTTAGGGATTTGTCTGCGCGAAATTTCAAGGAGGGGTACCTATTTATAGGTAGGAGGAGGTAGGAGTGTCCAAATGAGGTGTAGTTTTCGTCCACACGATCATGATCCGGCGACGGAGGACATGGAAGTGGTTTGGATGGGTTATTGGGCCGTTTTGGAGGGGTGTTGGGCTGCAACACACAGAGGCCTTCGCGGTTACCCGGTTAACTGTTGGAGTATCAAACGGAATCCAAATGGAACTAAATTTGACAGGCGGTCAACCGGTGGTGTACCAAGGCCACTTGGCAAATATCGGCCCATTCTGAGAACGTTTAACACCAGCTCATGAAAAGAGACAAGAGGGGTGCACCGGTGCACGTGGGAGTGTCGGATTGCAAAACGGACAACGGGGAAAATGCTCGGGTGCATGAGACGAACACGTATGCAAATGCGATGCACATGATGACATGATATGAAATGCATGACATGAAGAAAATGCAAAACAAAGACAAAACCCAACCACGAGGGGAAATCTCATAACTTAAAGCCAAAAATGGCAAGAGTCGGAGTTACAAATATGGCAAGTTACATCCGAGGTGTTATAACACTCCACCACTACGAAAGGATCTCGTCCCGAGATATAGGACTGAAAGAACTCCGGATATTCAGAACGGAGGTGATCCTCGCGTTCCCAGGTGGCTTCTCGGTCGGAATGGTGTGACCACTTCACTTTCAGAAATTTGATAGACTTGTTGCGAGTCTTGTGCTCAGTTTCTTCAAGAATGGCAATGGGATGCTCATGATAAGACAAATCTTCTTGGAGATCAATCTCTTCGAAGTTGATGGTGCGCTCAGGAGTCTTGAAGCACTTGCGAAGCTGTGACACGTGAAACACGTCGTGCACGTTTGCGAAGTTGGACGGAAGCTCAAGTTGATAGGCGGGGTCGTCTCTTTTGCCAATTATCTTAAAGGACCCACGTATCTAGGGGCAAGATTCCCTTTGATACCGAAGCGACGAGTGCCTTTCATTGGAGAGATGCGGAGGTAGACATGGTCTCCGATCTCAAAAGCCAAGTCACGGTGCTTGCTATCATAGTAACTCTTCTGGCGCGATTGCGCGGCTTTGAGATTTTCACGGATGACTTTGCACATTTCTTCAGCTTCTGTGATTAAGTCATTGCCAAGAAGTTGGCGTTCACCAGTCTCTGACCAATTGAGAGGAGTACGGCACTTCCTGCCATAGAGAATCTCGAATGGGGCCTTTCCCAAACTAGCTTGGAAGCTGTTGTTGTAGGAGTACTCGGCATATGGAAGACAATCTTCCCACTTCATACCGAAGGAAATGACACAAGCCCTGAGCATATCTTCAAGGATTTGGTTGACTCGCTCGACTTGGCCACTAGTTTGAGGATGGAAAGCTGTGCTGAAGCGAATGTTGGTGCCCATGGCCTTCTGGAAGGAGTCCCAGAACTTGGAGGTGAAAATGCTTCCACGATCTAAAGATATCAATTGAGGAATGCCATGCAAAGAGACAATCCTGGAGGTGTATATCTCTGCCAACTGAGCTGCTATGATAGATTCTTTGATTGGAAGGAAATGGGCCACTTTAGTAAGCTTGTCGATGACAACGAAGATAGCATCATTTCCATGCTTGGACTTGGGAAATCCAGTCACGAGGTCCATCTCGATATGATCAAAATTCCATTCTGGAATAGCAAGAGGTTGGAGGAGACCAGCTGGCCGTTGGTGTTCTGTTTTCACCCTTCTGCAGACATCACATTCATTCACGAACTGAGCAATTTCTCACTTCATTCGAGTCCACCAATACGACTGCTTGACGTCATGGTACATCTTCGTACTTCCAGGATGAATGGATAGAAGGGAATTATGCGCCTCGTTCATAATGACTTTCCGTAGATCACCTTTAGGAACCACAATTCGATCCTCGAAAAATAGAGTGTCTTTGTCATCAATGCGATAGCACTTGTACTTGGGTTGGCTCTTGGCAATCCCAATTTTCACCTTCTTCACCATGGAATCCAGGAGTTGTGCCTCACGAATTTGATCTTCCAAAGTAGGGGAGACTTGGAGGTTGGCAAGAAAGCCTTGAGGAACAACTTGGAGATTCAGTTTGCGGAAAGCTTCACAAAGGTCCGGTTGGAAGGGCTTGAGAATTAGGCTATTGCAGTAAGCCTTCCTGCTCAAAGCATCTGCAATGACATTAGCCTTGCCTGGAGTATATTCGATACTCAGATTGTATTCTTGAATCATTTTGACCCAACGAGTCTGCCTGAGGTTGAGGTTGAGTTGAGTGAAGATGTACTTGAGGCTCTTATGATCAGTGAAGATCTCCACTTTCCTTCCCAACAAGAGATGTCTCCACGTTAATAATGCATGGACAACTGACGCCAACACTCAGATGCTTTTGCAACTCTTGCAAGAGTGCAACCAAGGGCAAGGCAACCAAGGAAATCAAGGCCAAGGAAACAATCAACCTCAGTTTGCTACCCTCAACCAGTTACTCGCAAACCAGTCGAAGTCATTCAGCAACTGTGTCGAGGCCACAGACGTCGACGATTGGCTCGTGGACATTTGCAAACATTTTGAATGTAGCAATGTCAGACCTGAGGACTTTGTCGAGTTTGCTTCATTTCAACTCAAGGATCAAACTGCTGAGTCGTATCAACAATACAAAGATTCCAGAGTAGGTCGTGTGATTACCTGGAATGATTTCTGCCGAGACTTCAAAGCTCATCACATTCCACAAAGTGTTGCTGAGAGCAAGCGTGAGGAGTTCCGCAATCTCAAGCAAGGCAGCATGTCCGTGTATCAATACAATATCCAGTTTCAGAAACTTGCTCGCTTCGCTAAACAAGACGTCCCTGATGAAAAGAGTATGATTTATCAATTCAGAGGTGGCCTCAGAGAAGATCTGCAATTAGCTCTCGTGCTTCTTGAGCCGACCGAGTTCGATCAATTCTACAACATGGCACTAAAGAAAGAAGCTGCTTAGCTCAAGTGTGAGGCATCTAAGAAGAGAGTCAGGGATGCAATTCAATCTTTTTCTTCATCACAAGTGACAGCTAAGCAACAGAAGTTCTGGTTGCCTCCTCCTCCTCCGTTTCGTCAGCCTTATCAGCAGAAGAGCAAAGGTGGTGAGGGAGTCCTAGATTAGGGGGTGTTCGGATAGCCGAACTATACCTTCAGCCGGACTCCTGGACTATGAAGATACAAGATTAAAGACTCCGTCCCATGTCCGGAAGGGACTTTCCTTGGCGTGGAAGGCAAGCTTGGCGATACGGATGTTCAGATCTCCTACCATTGTAACCGACTCTATGTAACCCTAACCCTATCTGGTGTCTATATAAACCGGAGGGTTTTAGTCCGTAGGACAACATACACATCAACAATCATACCATAGGCTAGCTTCTAGGGTTTAGCCTCTCTGATCTCGTGGTAGATCTATTGTTGTACTACCCATATCATCAATATTAATCAAGCAGGACGTAGGGTTTTACCTCCATCGAGAGGGCCCAAACCTGGGTAAAACTTCGTGTCCCTTGCCTCCTGTTACCATCCGGCCTAGGCGCACAGTTCGGGACCCCCTACCCGAGATCCGCCGGTTTTGACACCGACATTGGTGCTTTCATTGAGAGTTCCTCTTTGTCGTCACCGTCAGGCTCGATGGCTCCTACGAGCATCGATAGCGATGCAGTCCAGGGTGAGACCTTCCTCCCCGGACAGATCTTCGTCTTCGGCGGCTTCGCACTGCGGGCCAATTCACTTGGCCACCTGGAGCAGATCGAAAGCTATGCCCCTGGCCATCAGGTCAGATTTGGAAGTTTAAACTACACGACTGACATCCACGGGGACTTGATCCTCGGCGGATTCGAGCCACTGCCGAGTGCGCCGCACTGTCCCGACAAGCATGATCTAGCTCTGCCGCCGAACAGTGCCCTGGAGGCCGCACCCGCATCGGCTCCGATCCTTAATCCGGAGCCAACTGCGCCGATCGAGGATGGGCAGTTGGATGCCACCTTGGGGGCTGCGATCCCAACGGCGATTGAGCCGAACATCAGCCCCGCACTCCGCGAGACTCATGACTCCAAGGAGCCGGACCCCTTTCCAAACTCCGAACCCTCCGCGCCCCGGCCAATCGAATCCGATTCGGCGCCGATCGTGGAGTTTACTGCCGCGGACATCTTTCAGCACTCGCCTTTTGGCGATATTCTGAAGTCACTGAAGTCTCTCTCTTTATCAGGAAAGCCCTGGCCGGATTGCGGCCAGCAAGGAGGGGATTCGGACGATGAAGAAATTCAAAGCCCACCCACCACCCACTTTGTAGCCACTGTCGACGATTTAACCGACATGCTCGACTTCGGCTCAGAAGACATTGACGGTATGGACGCCGATGAAGGAGACGGTGAAGAACCAGCGCCTATTGGGCCCTGGAATGCCACCTCGTCATATGACGTATACATTGTGGACGCACCAAAAGATGACGACGAGGAGCGGAAGGACGCACTGAAGGCTTGTTCCGTCGAAAAGCAGTCAAAGCAGCGATGCAAGCGCCGCCCTAAATCCCGCCTCGACAGAAATAGCGATCACACAGACCCAATATTGGAGCAGGGCGAACCGCTGCCGGACAACGGCAATCCGGATAACTAAACCGAACAAACAAATCCTATCAAGGATAATGGTCCGGACGACATAACGCCGGACAGACACCCGGAGCAGCAGACTGCCCGTAAAAGGCTTGTTGCCACCGCGAGGAGTCTGAAAAAACAAAAGCAAAGGCTCAAGGCTGCGCAAGACACACTCCACATTAGATGGAGCAAAATACTCAACACAGCAGCGAGGTACGGCGACAATCGCCCCTCCAAGAGCTACCCAAAGCGGAAGCTGCTACCTGAATTTGATGAGGAGGCCGCAGACCCCCCCCCCCCCACAACCAAATATCAAAGCAGCCACCTGGTCAGATAGACGACCCCTCTACCAACACAGAGCGGCATACAACACCGCTCACAATACAACACGCGACCCAGGCGAGGGTTCGTACCCAAAGGACGGCGCAACAAGATCCATCTATGGACCACGCAAGCGCCCCCCAGCATACAATGCAACACAACAAGTATCTAAACAACGCGGCACACCCAGCTACAGGGGTGCCGCACACCCCTTGTGCTTCACCGATGAGGTGCTGGACCATGAATTTCCAGAGGGATTCAAACCCGTAAACATAGAGGCATACGACGGAACAACAGACCCTGGGGTTTGGATTGAGGACTATATCCTTCATATCCATATGGCTCGAGGAGATGATCTCCACGCAATCAAATACTTACCCCTCAAGCTCAAAGGGCCAGCTCGTCACTGGCTCAAAGGCCTCCCCGAAAGCTCCATTGGAAGTTGGGAAGAGCTCGAAGACGCCTTTCGGGTAAATTTTCAAGGGACTTATGTCCGACCTCCGGATGCGGATGATCTGAGCCATATAACTCAGCAGCCCGGAGAGTCAGCCCGAAAGCTTTGGAATAGGTTTCTTACTAAAAAGAACCAGATTGTCGACTGTCCGAACGCTGAAGCCTTAGCGGCTTTCAAGCATAGCATCCATGACGAATGGCTCGCCAGACACCTCGACCAAAATAAGCCGCGAACGATGGCCGCATTAACAAACCTCATGACCCGCTTTTGCGCGGGTGAGGACAGCTGGCTAGCCAGATGTAGCACCAGCGACCCCAGTACATCGGAAGTTAGAGATGGAAACGGGAAATCACGGCGCAACAGCAATAACAAACGCCGGAATAAAGAAGACAGCACGAAGGGCACGACAGTAAACGCCGAATTCAAAAGCTCTCGGCCAGGTCAAAAGCCACCCACTAAAGGCACCAGGGATGAACTGTCCAGCCTCAACAAAATTCTGGACCAAGTATGTCAGATCCACAGTACCCCGGGTAAACCTGCTAATCATACCCACAGAGAATGTTGGGTCTTCAAGCAGTCCGGCAAGCTCAACGCCGTACACAAAGGGGAGGACACACCAAGTGAAGACGAGGACGAGCCCCCCAAGCAAGACACGGGGGAACAAAAGAAATTCCCACTAGAAGTCAAAACAGTAAACGTACTACACATGATCAAGGGAAAAAACAATGCGGCACCCCCAGGAAAATATACCCAAGTGCCTGTCACCTCGAAGTCCTGCCAATGGTCGTATCAACCGATCACTTTCGACCATCGTGATTACTCAGCAAGTATCCGACACGCAGGATGGGCTACCTTGGTATTAGACCCAGTAATTGGCGGATATCACTTCACACGAGTCTTGATGGACGGCGGCAGCAGCCTAAACCTAATATACCAGGATACAATCCGCGGGATGGGGTTAGACCCAACACAAATTTGCCATAGCAATACTACCTTTAAAGGAGTAACGCCAGGCCCAGGGGCTCGTTGTACGGGCTCCCTCCTACTACAAGTTATATTCGGCTCCCCCGATAACTTCCGTCGCGAGCATTTAACTTTCCACATCGCTCCGTTTCAAAGTGGCTATCAAGCACTGCTAGGACGCCGAAGCTTTCGCTCGCTTTAATGCAATACCACACTACGCCTCCCTCACACTCAAGATTCCCGGTCCATGTGGCATCATTACAGTGCACGGAGATATCAAGCGCTCTCTGCGCGCCGAAGAGAGTGAGGCTGCCTTGGCATCCGAACATTAAAGACGTCCGGACCAGCGATCGAGTCCGGCGCCGCTATTTACACCGAATAAGTGATCACACCCCTATTCGTTAATACAAGGGGCTCAACGCGCGCAGACAAGTGGCAATTTCTTATCATCTTCAATTATACATGGTTTCTTTAAAAACTATTTTTTTGCACGACAACTCTTTCACTTAACTTCCTCTCTTTTATAGACGATCATCGTGCTACACCCGTCCAGGATACGGCACAACGGAGACACAGGCGCAGACGTGCAGCAGGGACCCGCTCAAAGGATTCTTTTTAGATTAAGACCCTGCGTAAACCTTTTTTACTGTCTCTTGTTGATACATATCCACCATTGTGAAGGATGCTGACGTCTTGGCATGTGGCCACGCCAGAACAATGCATGTACCTGGACACAAGGGGCTTCTTACAAAGGCCATTATTTAGGCTTATACCACAAAGACCGAATACCTTAGGGAGTGTTCGGCGTCGCGAGTTTGGCCCTATATGCATCAGCTCCGAATCATTGTCTTTGGTAAAATGTTGGGTTTGCCTGGCTCCTGTGTTTTGGTGCCTTACGTTCCGCTTTACCGGCTAAGGTAGCACCAGGAGAACTACTGCTATTGTGCCCTAGTTCATTCGGATGAGCACCTCAGTAGAGAAAGCCGAAAACTGGCTGTCATGATATAGCGTGAGACTGGTCAACCACTCGATGACCTGTGGGAATGTTAGAATTCCTCCGCCTTAACGAAGGGCCATTTTCCGGCTAGGCATATACGCACCCCGAGATCGGGATAGTGCGGAGCCACCAGGGGCTATCTAGTAGCCCCACTGTCAAACTCCTATGGCTAAGTGAAAGTGTTAAAGCATTATAGTCTGGTTGCCTCGCTCACTCCGCTATCACCTCCTTAATAGGACCAAGACGTTGGGTTAAGTGTGAACGCATGTTTTTCCTAGCACATCCGCATTATATGTGTGGGGGTTGAAGCCGACGACTGCAATCTTTCAGGTTATACACACGTGTACAAAAACGGCCGCCCAGGAGGCATCATATTACTTTTAGGCAAAAGTATAAAAATAGCCTTATAAAACTCTATAAAAGCATTTTGCTTACAATGAGATTACATATCACTCAAACATAATATTTTTTGAGCACTGGGTCTCTATCAAACGGGCACCCTCAAGAACTTCTTCAAAGTAGTGCTCAGCAGCCTTTCGACCTATGGCCGAATCCCGTGCTGCAACATTGGTAACATCCATCTCCGCCCAGTATGCCTTGACACAGGCAAAGGCCATCCGTGCGCCCTCTATGCACGCCGACCTCTTCATCGCATCAATGCGCGGCATCACATCGAGTAACTGCTGCACCAAGCTGAAATAGCTGTTCGGTTTTGACCCTTCCGGCCATAACTGATCCACAACAGACCTCATGGAGAGTCCGGACAACCTATTTAGTTCGGCCCATTCGGCTAATTGGTCAGTCAATGAAGGTGGACGTTCGGGAGTATGGAATTGTCTCCAAAACAGCTGGTCTACTCCACGGTCCGTCTGACCCTGGAAGCACTTGGCCGCATCGGCAGCGCTCGCCGCCAAATCCATATACACATCTTCCGAGCTCCACAGCCGATCCAGGGGGGCATACCGTGGATCTCCGAACTTCCTCCGCAACATAAAGGATTTCCCAGCTACAATATCCTCGGCTTCCCGCAGCTCCTCCTTCTTTGCCCTCATAGCAGAGCGGAGGTCCTTCCTCGTCGCAACAGCCTTCTCAAGGTCCGATGCCTTCGCCTGGTTTTCCTTTTCAAGAACCCAGCAACGGTCGGCGGCGGCTTTTAATTCTATAGCCATCTTGGCCATCTTATCTCAGCTCTCGCCATGTGCGGCCTTCTCGGCTTGCAACTCTTCGGCCGCCTTTAAAGCAGCCGCATTACCCAACCTCGCTTGTTCCTTGGCTCGGGCAAGTTCTGCCTGCAAGGCTTCAACATTGGCAGCCCCATCTGCAGTCACAACATATTAAAGATACTGGCATCATGCTACTCTTCCTATGTGACGTTCACTAGATAATGACACTTACCCTGTTCCTCGTCAAGCCTTTTGTTAACAAGCTCGATGTCGGCGTCTGCCGCATCCAACTGCCGTTCTAAATGGGCAAAGTCACTAGTCCGGCTAGCCACCGGAGATTCCATCACCTGCACATCGAGGCGGTATGGTTATTACCTGGGAATATGATCCTTTGTTCATCGTCGTTTCCGACGACAACCAGAGTCTCAGGGGCTACTATCTACACAGGGCACACCTAGTATGTGTAGGACTATCATACATTATTTTACGTACCTCAAACCCTGTCAGCAGACTCATAAAAGCTTTATGCAATCCGCTTTCGGCGGACGAGATTCTCTCCATCACCGTATTCATCAGCACATGGTGTTCATCTGAGATGGCCGCTCGCCCCACCAACTCCCTCAGAACATCCGACCGCACACTAGACGGTGCCGGACTCGTTTGTCTGCTCTCTTCGGGAGCCGGACACTGGGAACTTCGGGGGTCGACGGGATTATCTTCTGGCCTCGCCGGACTCGAAGAGGCCCTCCACGAGGACACTTCAGGGTCGCCCGCTTCCGGAGAGGAGGAGTCCGGAGGGGGCGTTTCGCTCTCCATCATCTCTGGAAGAAGATCCCCCGAAGACGAGCTCATTTGAGAGGGGCTAAGGCCCGAACTGCAAAGATACATGCAGCGGTTATCTTCTCAGAAGAAAAGACGACATATCTGTACTATTAAGGTATTTTGGGTCACTTACGACTCGTGGGAGAATTGATCCCCTCGCGGACTTTGTGCGGCAACGGCGCCCCCCGAGGTAGGACCCTCTGTGGGAGACTTATTCCCTCGTTTGGAAGTTTCGGCTTCCGAATCCCCGGGCGTAGTTCTTTTCCTCTTCTGGTCGTCTTCCTTCATGGAGACGCTCGCTCCCTCAGCTAGAATGGGCAGCGTTGAGGGCCCGCGTCCGCCCGCATTACCATCCATAGTATTTTCCTTTAAAGGCTCCGGGAAGGGTGCGGTCTGGAGCATCTTCTCCAATACCGGATTTCCAAACCCTCAGGGAGGGGGGCCGAACACCGAATCAACTTCGCCTTTGTTAGCCAGTCCTGGTCAAAAAGCGAACTCTCAGAAATAACTTCGTAACAAAGGAGAGATAGTATGTTCGGCCGGAAGATGCCTTACCTGTTTGGCGGCGCGGTTGCTACTCAGGCCCGCGTCCTCGGTGATTTCCAGACACTCCACCTAAGGTCCGAAGAACGACTTGTACATCTCCTCGTGCGTCAGGCTGAGGAAATTTTGAATGGCGCGTGGTCCCTCGGGATTAAACTCCCACAAGCGAAGAGGCCGGCGTTTGCAAGGCTGGACTTGGCGAACCAGCATAACTTGTGCTACCGCAACCAAACTGAAATATCCATTAAAGAGATCTTGAATGCGGCTCTACAGTATAGGCACGTCCTTGGCCGGACCCCAGCTCAATCCTCTGCTAATCCATGACATCAGTTGTGGTGGAGGCCTGGGCGGAAGACAGGGGCGGCCGCCCACTTGGCACTTCTAGGAGCCGTGATGTAGAACCACTCATGTTGCCACAATTCAGACACCTCTGGAATGGAACCTTTGGGCCATGCAGCTCCCGTCATCTTTCGTATTGAGGCACCTCCACACTCCGCATGTTGCCCCTCGATCATCTTCGGTTTTACTTCAAAGGTCTTGAGCCATAGGCCAAAGTGAGGGGTAACCCGGAGGAAGGCCTCGCACACGACAACAAATGTCGTGATATGAAGAAAGGAGTCCGGAGCTAGATCATGGAAATCTAGCCCATAGTAAAACATCAAGCCCCTGACAAAAGGATCCAGTGCAAGGCCTAGACCTCGGAGGAAGTGGGAGACGAACACGACGCTCTCGTTGGGTTCGGGGGAGGGGACGGCCTGCCCCCGGGGAGGCAGCCGATGCAGAATCTCGGCGGTTAGATATCTGGCCTCCCTCAACTTTTTGATGTCTTCTTCCGTGACGGAAGAAGGCATCCATCGGCCTTGAAGGCTAGATCCGGACATGACTGAAGGTTCGGAGCACCTGACCTGAACTTTGGGCGCTTGAGCTTGAGGTGGGGGAAGGATTCGATTGAGCACGGGAGGGAAAAATAAAAGGCCTCGTCCCTTTATAAAGAGGGTGGATATCGAGCGTCCTCCCCGTGTCCGTTTGGACTTGCCTATGATCTAGGAGTCCTAGAAGCGGTTGGGTTACCCACGCCCGTATTGATGAGAATCCCGGAATAAGGGGACACGATCTCTGCTTTGACAAGACGTGCCAAGGAACTATACCTTCAGCCGGACTCCTGGACTATGAAGATACAAGATTAAAGACTCCGTCCCGTGTCCGGAAGAGACTTTCCTTGGCGTGGAAGGCAAGCTTGGCGATACGGATGTTCAGATCTCCTACCATTGTAACCGACTCTATATAACCCTAACCCTATCCGGTGTCTATATAAACCGGAGGGTTTTAGTCCGTAGGACAACATACACATCAACAATCATACCATAGGCTAGCTTCTAGGGTTTAGCCTCTCTGATCTCGTGGTAGATCTACTCTTGTACTACACATATCATCAATATTAATGAAGCAGGACGTAGGGTTTTACCTCCATCGAGAGGGCCCGAACCTGGGTAAAACTTCGTGTCCCTTGCCTCCCATTACCATCCGGCCTAGACACATAGTTCAGGACCCCTACCCGAGATCCGCCGGTTTTGACACCGACAGGTGGCAATGGATCTTCCCACCCACCCAAGCCAGGCTATCAGAACAAAGCTCGGTCTCATACTCCAAGGTCAAGTGCTCCTTATCATCGTCCGCTCTCAGAGGTTACTTGCAAGAAGTGTCAGCAGAAAGGGCACTATGCAAACAAATGCTTCAACCAAAGGCGCCTTACGCCTCCTCCTCCTGTGAGATCTTCCAGCAATGCAGTGGTCAAGCATAATTCCAAATCGGCAAAGGTCAACATGATGAACGCAGCTCAGGCAGAGGATTCTTCAGAAGTGATCATGGGTAACCTTCCTGTTAATGATATTCCTGCAAAAGTATTTTTTGATACCGGTGCATCGCATTGTTTCATTTCAAGAACGTTTGCATCTAAGCATTGTAACACCCACAATGCGGCTATATCTCACACGTGTCGGGGCACGACTTAGAGGCATAGCCGCATGGTAGGCATGTCGCAATAGGGGTAATCTTTACACATCCCATGTACTGAATAAGAAAGGGGTAAAGAGTCGGCTTACAATCACCACTTCACATAATACATAAATAATCCATACATCATCCAAAGTACAATCAAAGGTCCAACTACGGAACCAAAATAAAGAAAGACAACCCCAAATGCTAGATCCCCGATCGTCCCAACTGGGCTCCACTACTGATCATCAAGAAAGGAAACATAATAGCGACCCAAGTCTTAGTCGAACTCCCACTTGAGTTCGGTAGCATCCCCTGCACTGGCATGATTGGCACCTGCATATGTTTGGAAGTATCCGTGGGTCACAAGGTGTCATGGAATTGTCACGGAAGATGTCCTAGAGCAAGGACTTAGTCGTAGGGCCATCGCACTAGGAAGCTTAAAGGGGTTAATCGGGACAAAGGACACGAGAGAGTTTTGTACTAGTTCGGCCCCTTATGATGAAGGTAAAAGCCTAGGTCTAGTTGGGATTGGTATTGCTGGGGTTTTGATCTCCAAGAGGCTCAACTCACCGGCTTGGTTATCGATTTGTTGTTTCTTGCCCTAAGCCGCCACTGGGTCATCCCCTTATAAACATGGGTTGACGTCTGGTGGCCTACAGAGTCCCGGCCGGCTCATAATCGTGTTCGTCTCGGTGACTTTCTTTACATGCCTTTCTTTACAAGTCTTTCTTTACATATGGCGGTTCATAATATCAGGCCTTAAACTGCCTTCAGGCCCTTGGGCCTTCTATAATACTTAATAAACTACAATCTTGGATGTTTACTGGGCTTCTTGCATAATCCTCCATTGGGGTTGACCCGGCCCCTCCTGGGCGGGTCTCAACTGATAGTAATATCCCCAACATTAGGCCCCAGGTTGACTTTGAACTTTGTTCTTTGTCAATCTTCCATACTT
Source organism: Triticum urartu (assembly GCF_056163025.1). NCBI lineage: Eukaryota > Viridiplantae > Streptophyta > Magnoliopsida > Poales > Poaceae > Triticum > Triticum urartu. The sequence goes on along the minus strand of NC_141875.1, from coordinate 384,399,015 downwards.
AGTAAAAAATCCATCTTCTTATCTTTACTGAAATTTCCTTGTAACCCGCCGTGACATCATCTCTTGAAAACGCAAAAAACTTTCATGGCGTCATCTTCCAATGGATCTTTTATCTTTAATGTTTCCCAAGAATCGAGGCACCTATATAGCTGGATAACCATTATTCGGTTCTCCCTTGATTTTCGCGCCCGTCTATTCACATCTTCCCTTATAAATAGGCTCGCCACGGCCTTCCTCATTCTTCTCTCTCTCTCTCCGTCTTCTTCCTCTCGCGACTCTGCTCACCGCTCGAGCTTCGCCGCCGCCGCGCCTCATCTCCATCGCCGACTCTAGCCGCTGCATCGACCTGAACCGATCCAGAGAACCCGCGGCGACCTCCGCAGTAGACCTGCAACCGTAAGCTTTCTTTCCTTCATGTCTCAGATCTTCATTAGGGCTTCCAAGCTCCTGCATGTTCTTCGTAGTTCATCATAGTTCTTCATAGTTCTTCCACTTTCTCCTCTTTCTGATCCAAAAGAGATGTATGTTCATGCAGTAGTTGTTTGGTGCCTCCTTTTGATACTAGCAGACCCCTTTTTCTGGTACAAGAGCTATTTTAGATCTAATGAACTCATCTAGACTGTATTTTTAGGTCCAGAAATTTTTTCATTTTGAACATCCATTTGATCTGAAATAATATCAAGCATTTGGGGAAACTTGTTTGTCCCAACACTTAGCTGAATCAACTTTCTGAAAGAATATGTAGTCATGGCAGCTTACCGCACCGGCTTTCTTTTCCTTATATGTCATTAGCCTTTAGTTAAGCCGCCATTACTTGTTTTGCATCTTCATCCTGTAACTGTTAACCTCACCGTAAAACTGAACTGGCATGTTGCTTTTCTTTTCAGTTCCTTACACAACATGCCGTCAAAGACACCAACCATCTGTAACTGGGTCCCCTCAACCATAACTGAAGAACGTTTAAAAGAGTTATTCATCATGGGATTTCTGCCATCAAAAGCCGTCATGTCCTATCGTGCCCCTGACCCGGAAGAAGAACGGCCCAATCCGAGAGATGGTGAGGTGATCGTTTTTACTGACCACATGAACCGTGGCTTCTCACTGCCCGGCTCAAAGTTCTTCAGAGAGGTCCTCCATTTTTTCAAGCTCCACCCTCAAGACATCGGGCCCAACTCTATATCTAACATCTGTAACTTCCAAGTGCTCTGTGAGGTATATCTTCAGCAAGAGCCGACCGTGGAGTTATTTAGAGAATACTTTTATCTGAACCGGCAGAATGAGTGCACCAACGGCCCTAGTTTAGAACTTGGAGGCATATCAATTCAGCGCCGGCAGGGTGCCGTCTTTCCCCTTATTGTCTTACCAAGTCACCCAAAGGACTGGAACCAGACTTGGTTCTACTATCAGGACACTTCACCAGCAAACGAGAAGCCCCTGCCGGGTTATCACTCCGAGTGTCTTGACTCCAAGTTCACGCTTCCTGATAAGATGACTGTCGCTGAACGCAAGAGGCTGCTTCCATCCATCAGAAGGATCAACGCTCTGTTGGGGAAAGGGTTAACCAGAGTTGATCTGACCCGCTGTTGGATCTCATGGCGGGTCATCCCTTTGAGCCGCCGGTCGAAGTTGATGTATGAGTATGGTGGAGGCCCTGATGACTCCCTTCGTCACAGCCCCGTTCAATTGACAGAAGAAGATATTGTCTGAATGTCAACTCTTCTGGTGAACGGGAAGTATGAAGATTGCAGTGTCGTCGGGTTAAACCCCTTTTGCCAGCTTAACCCGGTTCCAGAAGTAAGGATGTCATTATTTGTCCCCTTAGTATTTTTCCAGCCGTATTGTTTTAATACTTGTCTGACTTTTACCTTGTTTTTACCTGTTTGCAGGCCAATTCTGACTTCTGGAAAGTTAAGTACGACCACGAGGCGGCCAAGAAAGCAAAAGCCGCCGCCATGAATGCCAATAAAACGACCCGGAAGTCCAAAAAGAAGAAAAAGAGCACGGCTGAAGATCTAATGAAGCTTGATGATACATCTGACTCGAAGGTAGCCCTTGATTCCCTTGGCCAATTTTTTAACAATCTTATTGACACTAATCATTACCAGGATGACATACTAGGGCTAGTCAGGCCAGAGAAGCAGAGGTAACTATCAATTCCTCTGACTCAGAGCCCTTACCAAGACACAAAGTTCGACTAGTGATCCGTAAAGTAAGGTTTTCTAACCCTTTAGCTCACTTGGATCCCAACTTTCGTTTGAAAAGGCTGCAACATGAAAGCCGCCGTCAAGCTGGGATTGAAGATGAACCGGTTGTCGTTCTTCAACAAACTCCTCGGAAATGTCCGAATGAGGTTTACTTATTTCTGTCTTTAACTGTGTTTAATGGATCCTTCTCCTTGTATTTCTTTTAACTCTATTTTATCCTTTCAGGAGGTGTCTCGCTCTTCTGGCGACTCATCGCAGACACAATTCCCGGCTTTCAAGACTGCTCCCGGGTAATCAGAAATCCTCTTTTCCTGCAGGTTGCTCAATTGTATCCTTATACTGACAATCCTGCAACATTTTTCCTTAGTGGCCAAGCTAAATCCAAGAAAGCGAAGGCAGCTAAGCCGGCGGAAGACCCGCCGGTGCTGGCATCTGACCCGGCCAGGCCATCTTCTCAATTAACAGACGCTCCAGAAGAGTTGACACCGAAGCAAATCCTCCTGAGTCGTCATTTGATGAGACCACTGTGAACCCTTCCACAATCGGACCGTCAAGCTCAGCCAACCCGCCATCTCCGTCTGCACAAGATGTTCAGATTACTGGGAGTCGCTTTATTGAACCGGGGAACCCAACTATGCTGGCTCGATGTACAGCAAAACAAGAGGCTTTGGAGAAGCAGAAAGTTCGCTTTGATGTTGCAAGCTATGACCATCTAAATGCCAATGACATTTTATCCGGCTATCTCAGTCATGTACACTCCAGTCGCGATTCTGAGATTGAGATGGTCAAGCAGCTGCAGTTAAAATATGAGGTATGTTTTTCTGGCTTATCTGTATTCCTTCAGCCCCCAAGTCTTCAGATTATGAGAGAACCGGAATAACCTGTAGACTTTAAAATATAGGCCGAGACCTTTACCTTTGAATATTTTCTTGACTTTAATAGAACAAAGCTTCACCTGTAGTCCCCAAGGATCGGCTCATTTTGATCATAAATGAACCGGTACTTTAAATTGTTTTGAGACCGTATTCAAAATACTTAAGACTCCGGCTTAACCTTGATAATCTTGCTAAACTGCATACATTAGCCCCCAAGTGCCAAGTATTGTTACTTTGTAAGGTACTTGGGACTTAAATATGCCTATAGAGTCGTAGAAATTTGATTTGGCATACATTAGCCCCCAAGTGTCAAGTAGTTTTTGTAAAGTACTTGAGACTTGAATCTTGATTTTTGAACTTGAAACCAAATCTTGACTCATCTGAATGTTTTGCAGAATGCCTTATCTGAACTGAACTCTCAACTGATTGACGCGAAGACCCGGCTAGCGAGTCAGGAGACAGAAATCAAATCCGCTAACTCCAAACTGCAAATAAGTCTTTCTGCAACGGAAAATTTAAAGACCAGCTTCGCTGCCAAGAAGAAAACTTGGGAAGAGGGAAAAACGCTTCTGACCCAACGTGCTGAGACGGACGAGACAGCTTTGAAAGAGATTTCAACAGAGTTGAACGGGTTAAAGGGCCGGGTATCTCAAATGGTAGCTGCCATCTTTGGTAAGCCGTCTGATTTTAACTTTTGTTTGCTTTTTGCCGATCCGGAGTATAATCCGCCAACTGACTTTGCGTATAAAATTTATGCAGGCCCTCGAAGCAAAAATATGAGCCAAGACCCGTTGATTAAACTGAAGGCAGTATATACTTTGGTTGAACAATTGTATATTGGCGCACAGCGGGCTCTGGCCGCCATCTCTCCTGCTAATCAAGGACCCAACTGGCTTAGCGACGTCCTGAAGAAATTGTCCATCCTTCCTGCCAGGTTTCAAGAAGCAAAACGCTCCTGCGCGTGAGCCGGAGCTTTGACTGCCCTAAGCCGCTCCAAGGCTTGGGTGCCAGACCTAGACCCGGCAGACGTGGCAAGAGGCTACCCCACCGTGAAGGAAGACGGGTCTCCTTTTGATCAGGATGACTTCATGGCTTGCGTGCGCGGAGTCCGGCCTCAGGCAACTAGCCTTGGAGATGACACCAATGTTGATAAATACCAGCCGAGTTTTGATAGTGAGAATAAGAAGATGGCCACTCCCTCATACAAAGTAACAGATTTGATCCCACTAGTGAGAGAAAACACATTTGCTCCAGAAGTTGACCTGGTCGGCCTGATCGATGACGAAGCCGAATTTGTCGCCGTGAATGGTTTTGATTGGTCAAAACCCAACTTACAGCCAACAGAAGGTGGTGAACCGGCGAGGGAGGAACAATGATCATCTCCATGGGCTTATAAAGCCTTGTAATAACAGTTGTGAGAATACTGCATGCTTTGCTTATGCCATCGCGCATAAAAGACTTTTATGTGAGTCTGTGTTTCCTGATGCCAATGTATGCATCGTATTTAATGTTTGTTTCTGAAATGTTTGAATTCTGTTCCTGTAAATACAAAGAAAAGACTGGCTTGGCGGCTTAGAACCAAACGGGTTAAAACACCCGATTTATAGCCAATATGTTTACCACAGTAAGAACCAGAGACAGATATAAATGAAGGACAAGGGCTGAAATTAACTCTTTAGTTAATGCAGCAGGTAAGTGCGTATAAGTAATAACCATACCTTGTCCCTTTTGATCCTTAGACCGCCGGTTTAAATAACCCGGGTGATGAATTTGATAATTCAATCTTTATGAGAAGCCAATGTTTTTTTAATACTCAATGATTACTATACCTTGGTAGGTTGCACCTTTTGATCTGTAAGTCGCCGTGTGAATGACCCGGGCGGCTGTGTTGTCAAATAGTCGAGCCGGTGAAGAAGACCAGGCTAATTGTTTGTAATATTGAAACAACAAAAAACTAAAAGGCAAGCAATAGATAATAAGCATAATTTAATCCTGTATTCAAAAGGTGGAGGTTTCTGATTCGAATACGATCAGTAAACCGGACCAAAGGGGTTAAGCTAAGGTTCGAATACGACCATATAGCCCCCAGTGGCTTTGGCGTTGCGCCGATCAAGAGGGTACCGACAGCTATGTTCTCTTTGGTTTGAATACAACCTATGTTTGAACAGGAAGCCCCCAAATGACCTTGAGAGGTTTTTAACGGCCCTAATTTGAATACGATCCAAGTCGGACTCAAAAGGGGTTAAGCTATGATTCGGATACGATCAAGAAGCCCCCAAGTGAGTTTGGCCTTGAGCCGATCAAGAGGGTTACAACAGCTATGTTCTCCTTGGTTTGAATACGACCTATGTTTGAACAGGAAGCCCCCAAGTGACCATGAGATGTGCAGCTAGATTCGGATACGATCATAAGCTGGACCAAGAAGGTTAAACTTGATTCAAATATGATCAGCTCCTTAATAGTCATTTGAAAATAAGAAATAACAAAGATGCATAGTCTTTGAAAAGAAAAGAGACCGATGGTCTTACTTTATTGCTTATCGTGGTACAATGTTAACGTACGTACATAATGAGAGCCGGTGGCTCAGGTGTAGTATGGCCGAAGTTGAGCAATGTTCCACGGCCGGCGGGTCTCCTCCTCCGACTTACGTGAGTCTTTGTGCTCTCGAACGTCAATGGGGTAATATGACCCGTTGTTTAAGTTCTTACTGACCACAAAGGGTCCTTCCCAAGGTGGGGATAACTTGTGTGCATCTGACAGATCCTGTATGAGCCGGAGCACCAAGTCGCCTTCCTGAAAAGTCCTGGACTTAACCCGGCGGCTGTGATAACGGCGCAGGTCCTGTTGATAAATTGCTGACCAGGCCGCTGCTAAGTCTCTTTCTTCATCCAACAAGTCAAGCGCATCCTATCTGGCTTGTTCATTATTAGCTTCAACATAAGCCACCACACGGGGCGAGTCATTACGGATGTCACTAGGCAACACCGCTTCTGCTCCATAAACCATGAAGAAAGGTGTGTAACCTATAGACCTGTTGGGTGTGGTGTTGATACTCCACAACACCGAAGGTAATTCCTCTACCCAACAACCTGGCGTTCGCTATAACTGAACCATGAGCCGGGGTTTGAGCCCTTTCAAAATTTCCTGATTGGCTCTCTCAGCTTGACCATTGGATTGAGGATGAGCTACAGAAGAAACATCAAGCCGGATGTGCTCTCGTTGACAAAACTCCTCCATAGCCCCTTGGGACAGATTAGTGCCATTGTCGGTGATAATACTGTGTGGAAAACCAAAACGGAAGATCACCTTTTTCATGAACTGAACCGCTGTGGCTGCGTCACACTTACTCACAGGCTCCGCCTCAACCCACTTGGTGAATTTATCAACTGCCACAAAGAGATGTGTCTTTTTATCCTTAGACCTTTTGAAAGGTCCCACCATGTCAAGCCCCCAGACCGCAAATGGCCAAGTGATTGGAATCATCCGGAGCTCTTGAGCCGGCACATGCGCTCATCGTGCAAACTTTTGACATCCATGACATCTACTGACCAGATCTTCTGCATCAGCGTGAGCCGTCAACCAGTAAAAACCCTGACGAAACGCCTTGGCCACCAAAGATTTTAACCCAGCGTGATGACCACAATCGCCTTCATGGATCTCACGAAGGATTTCTTGACCTTCTTCGGGGGAAACACACCACTGAAACGCTCCGAAAACACTGCGATGATATAACTCTCCATCCGAAATCGTCATTGACTTAGACCACTGGGTTATCTGTCGAGCCAGGGTCTCATCCGCTGGAAACTCTCCCTGGGTCATGTAAGCCAAGAACGGTACTGTCCAATCTGGGATGACATGAAGAGCCGCCACCAACTGCGCCTCCGGGTCAGGAACAGCTAAATCTTCTTCTGTGGGCAACTTGACAGAGGGGTTATGCAAAACATCCAAAAAGGTGTTAGGTGGTACCGGCTTACGCTGAGACCCCAATCGGCTTAAGGCAGCAGCCGCTTCATTCTTTCGACGGTCAATGTGCTCCACCTAATAACCTTTAAAATGCCCTACAACGGCATCAACCTCCCGACGATAAGCTGCCATGAGAGGGTCCTTGGAATCCCACTTGCCAGATACCTGTTGAGCCACTAGATCTGAGTCGCCAAGACATCTGACCCGGCTCAAACTCATCTCTTTCGCCATTCGAAGACCATGGAGCAAGGCTTCATACTCTGCTGCGTTGTTAGTGCAAGGGAACATCAACCGTAACACATAACAAAATTTGTCACCTCCTGGAGAAGTTAACACAACTCCAGCCCCTGAGCCTTCCAACTGTCTGGACCCATCAAAGTGAATAGTCAAATACGTGTTGTCTGGTTTCTCTTCCGGCATCTGCATCTCTGTCCAGTCATTAATGAAGTCAACCAGTGCTTGAGATTTGATTGCAGTACGTGGCACATACTTCAACCCATGAGACCCAAGCTCAATTGCCCACTTAGCGACTCGCCCAGTGGCTTCTCTGTTTTGAATGATGTCTCCCAAAGGAGCAGAGCTAACCACAGTGATTGGATGTCCCTGAAAATAATGCTTAAGCTTCCGGCTTGCCATGAACACCCCATATACAAGCTTCTGCCAATGTGGATATCGTTGCTTAGATTCAATTAGCACTTCACTGACGTAATAAACCGGCTGTTGAACCGGATGCTCTTTGCCAGCCTCCTTGCGCTCTACCACAATAGCCACACTAACAGCTCGTGAGTTGGCAGCCACATATAACAATAGCGGCTCTTTCTCAATTGGAGCAGCCAGGACCGGCGGCTCAGCAAGTTGTGTATTCAAATCCTCAAATGCAGCGTTCGCAGCATCGCTCCAAACAAAAGCATATGTTTTCTTCATCATCAGATACAGAGGCATTGCCTTTTCCCCTAACCGGCTTATGAACCGGCTCAAAGCAGCAACACGACCCGCCAGCCGCTGAACGTCATTGATGCATGTTGGTTTGGCTAGGGATGTAATTGCCTTGATTTTCTCCGGGTTAGCTTCAATACCTCGGTTGGACACCAAAAAACCCAAGAGCTTGCCGGCTGGGACTCCAAAAACACACTTGGCCGGGTTAAGCATCATTTTGTAGACCCGGAGATTATCAAAAGTCTCTTTCAGATATGCGACCAAGGTTTCCTCTTTCCTGGATTTTACTACTATATCATCCACATAAGCATGAACATTACGCCCAATTTGATCGTGAAGACAATTCTGCACACACCGCTAGTAAGTCGCCTGGGCACTCTTAAGCCCAAAAGGCATAGACACATAGCAGAAAGCTCCAAAAGGAGTAATAAAAGCTATCTTCTCCTGATCCTTGACCGCCATCTTAATCTGATGATAACCGGAATAAGCATCCAAGAAACTCAAACGTGCGCAACCCGCCGTAGCATCAATGATCTGATCAATACGGGGGAGAGCAAAAGGATCAGCCGGACAAGCCTTGTTCAGATTGGTGTAATCCACACACATACGCCAGGTGCCATTCTTTTTTAGTACAAGCACCGGGTTAGCTAACCATTCAGGGTGAAAGACCTCCACAATGAACCTGGCTGCCAAGAGCCGGGCCACCTCTTCTCCAATGGCCTTGCGCCTTTCTTCATTGAACCGTCGGAGAAACTGTCTGACAGGTTTGAACTTTGGATCAATATTAAGAGTGTGCTCAGCAAGTTCCCTCGGGACACCCGGCATGTCTGAAGGTTTCCATGCAAAGATGTCCCGGTTCTCACGGATGAACTCGATGAGCGCGCTTTCCTATTTAGGATCCAAGTTTGCGCTGATGATGAACTGTTTGGATGAGTCGCCGGGCACAAAGTCAGCCATCTTAGTGTCATCAGCTGATTTGAATTTCAACTCCGGCTCATGCTCTATTGTTTGTTTCTTTAATGACGTCATGTCTGCCGGGTCAACATGATCCTTGTAAAAATTTAACTCCTCTGTTGCACAAACAGATTTAGCATAGGCAGCATCACCTTCTTCACACTCCAAGGCTATCTTCCGGCTCCCATGTACTGTAATGGTGCCCTTATGACCCGGCATCTTGAGCTGCAAATACACGTAACACGGCCGAGCCATGAACTTGGCATAAGCCGGCCGCCCAAACAGAGCATGATATGGGCTCTTGATCTTAACCACCTCAAAGGTTAATTTTTCCGCTCTGGAGTCATACTCATCCCCAAAGGCTACTTCCAGCTCAATCTTACCAACTGGGTATGCCGACTTACCAGGTACCACACCGTGAAAAACAGTGTTGGATTGTTTAAGATTTTTATCAGTCAATCCCATCCGGCGGAACGTCTCATAGTAGAGGATGTTGATGCTGCTGCCTCCATCCATGAGTACCTTAGTAAACTTGTATCCAGCAACTTGAGGTGCCACTAACAAAGCCAAGTGACCCGGAATATCAACCCGGGGCGGGTGATCCTCTATGCTCCACACAATAGGCTGCTCTGACCAACGTAGATAACGTGGAATCGCCGGCTCAACGGCATTGACGGCCCTCTTGTGAAGTTTCTGGTCCCTCTTACATAAACTGGTGGTAAATACATGATATTGCCCACTACTCAGCTGCTTCGGGTTGCTCTGATAACTGGATTGCTGCTGCTGATTACCTTGGCCGGGTTGCTGATTATATCCTCCTTGGTGACCAGGATAACCCTGACCGTGAAAACCTCCTCCACCTGAACCGGCGCCCGGGCCGTGGAAACCGCCTCCACCTGAACCGCCACCTGGGCCGTGACCTCCATCAAACGCATTTGAGTTTTTAAACACCTTCATGATCGTACAATCTTTCCATAGGTGGGTGGCTGGCTTCTCCCGGGTGTCATGCTTTGGACAAGGTTCATTTAACAACTGCTCAAGGGTGGGACCTGACCCGCCCGACCAAGGGGGCTGTCTGCCCTTGCGCCATTGATTACCACCCTGTGCATTAATGTTAGCAACAAACTCATCAGCCTTACGTTTATTACCTTCCTGATTTGCCGGGTTATGCTGGTGACCCTTGCCATTGCCGTTCTTCTTCCCCTTCGTTGCCTTTTCTTTGTTAGACACTGGGTCCTTGGTAGTATCAGAATCAGCATACTTGACGAGAGCCACCATCAACGTTCCCATGTCATTACAGTCACGCTTGAGCCGCCCCAGCTTCTGCTTCAGAGGTTGAAAACAGCAATTTTTCTCCAACATTAAAACTGCTGAGCCGGCATCCATCTTATCAGATGAATGTATTATCTCTTTGACCCGGCGCACCCAATGGGTTGTGGATTCACCATCCTCTTGCTTGCAATTGGTCAGGTCCACAATCGACATAGGCTGCTTACATGTGTCCTTAAAGTTCTGGATGAACCGGGCTTTCAACTCCGCCCATGAGCCAATAGAATTGGGTGGCAATCCCTTCAACCAAGTACGAGCTGTTCCATCTAACACCATGGTGAAATACTTGGCCATTGCAGCATCGCTGACCTCCAATAATTCCATAGCCATCTCGTAACTCTTAATCCAAGCCCCCGACTGTAGGTCAGCCGTGTAATTAGGCACTTTATGAGGCCCCTTGAAGTCCTTTGGCAAATGCTCATTGCGTATGGCCGGCACCAAGCAAGGCACGCCTCCGGTTCTTGTGGCCACTCCTGCCTCAACCGAGGTCGCTGGATAAGCCGGAAAGGTTTGATGAGCCGCCTGATCTGCTGCCATTTGAGCTGCCCGTTCCGCCTCTTGACGAATCCTCTCTTGATCTGCCAAGTTAAGGGCTCCAGCCCGCACCGGCTCATGCCTGTATGGCCGGTTGTGGCGTTGAGCATTGCTTGACATATCTGCGGACTCCATATTCCTACTGTAACTCGGGCTCCGGCTTGGGCGAGGAGTTGAATGGATCCTGTCCCGACTGTAGGAGTACGCATCCTATTGTGCCAGAGCCGTTTGAAGAAGTTCTCTTACCCTCCGTGTTTCAATTGTTGCTGGCGAGTCACCTTCCATTGGGAGAGCCGCCAAATGAGTCAACGCTGCTATGAGGTTTTCCAAGGGATTGGAGAAGTGAACCGGCGGTGTTGGCACGTAATGAGGTGGAGCGGTGAGTATACGAGGTGGCTCCATGGCACGTGGATGAACCGGTGCGCCGGGCGTCGTGATCCGGTTTGCCTCCGGCAGGTTGCTCCCCCCAGCCCCGGGTGTATGGAACAGGTTCCTCGGATCAAGCGTTAGAGGTAGACGAGATTGAGTTTTCTGATGCCTCCTCCTCATGACCTCATTTGATGCGTTAAGGTCCACCGAGAGCCGGAAAGTCTCTGCTTGAAGTTGTTGAGCACGAGCATTCAAAGCCGCTCGCTCTGCTGCCATCCGGGTTTCCTCTGCGGCTAGATTTTCCTTAGCTTGCACCATCTCCTCACGTACGCGTGCCACCTTTGCGTCGTGTTGGGCTTTATCCGCCGGCTCTACCATGGCGGTTAACAGAGTTGTCAGTTTATCCATGAGGTCCATTAGAATATGAGCCGGGGGCGCGCGGGGTCTCCTGACCCGGCTGCAGCCAACCCGGTAGCTGCTGCTACCGCTGCGGTAGAGTTCTGCCCGGGCTGTGTCCCTGCCATGAAGACTCCGGCCCAATTCGGCGGCACAAGGAGGTCCGGAATACTGCTGCCATCGGAACAGCCCCCGAGCATGCCGTCTTGTAGCTGGTACAAAGAGTCTGTCTCGCCCATTGATGATGCAGTGTCAGAACAGACGGCCGTCTCACCGCCCTCCACCGATCCTTCGGAGTATTCACCGCCGTGGATGCAGCCTACGAAAGCATGCTTCATGACAGATTGAACATGGGGTGGTCCTTGCGTGCTGAGCCGTTTTGATGAGGTTGTTGTGGACGTCCGGCTCAGGGCCCGACTCGCCGATCTGGCCGATGAAGACGTGAATTCCACCAAAGAGGACCCGGTACCCATACTTGATTGAGCCGGCCTCGGGGCCCCAGCCTTCGTCGTCGATGTAGAGCTTGTCGCGACGGCTCTTGGTCATCCGGCCCACAGCGTATCCCTTGAGCCCTTCAAAGTTGCCCTTCAAGAACTCAAATCCACCGTGCGCTGGCCCCACGGTGGGCGCCAACTGTCATGGAATTGTCACGGCGGATGTCCTAGAGCAAGGACTTAGTCATAGGGCCATCGCACTAGGAAGCTTAAAGGGGTTAATCGGGACAAAGGACACGAGAGAGTTTTATACTAGTTCGGCCCCTTACGATGAAGGTAAAAGCCTACGTCTAGTTGGGATTGGTATTGTTGGGGTTACGATCTCCAAGAGGCTCAACTCGCCGGCTTGGTTATCGATTTGTTGTTTCTTGCCCTAAGCCGCCACCAGGTCGTCCCCTTATATACATGGGTTGACGCCTGGTGGCCTACAGAGTCCTGGCCGGCTCATAATCATGTCCGGCTCGGTGACTTTCTTTACATGCCTTTCTTTACAAGTCTTTCTTTGCATATGGCAGTTCATAATATCAGGCTTAAACCGCCTTCAGGCCCTTGGGCCTTCTATAATACTTAATAAACTACAATCTTGGATGTTTACTGGCTTCTTGCGTAATCCGCCATTGGGGTTGTCCTGGCCCCTCCTGGGCGGGTCTCAACTGATAGTAATATCCCCAATACAAGGACTCAGCAATCTCACACCCGCAAGCACTAGCTTATATGGTGGCTAACATACGCAAAAGAGAGCGAGAAGAGAAGCAACGCACGGTCTAGAAGCTATAAGTGATCAAGAAGTGATCCTGAAGCTACTTACGTTCAAGCATAACACAAGACCGTGTTCTCTTCCCGGACTCCGCCGAAAAGAGACCATCATGGCTACACTCAAGTTCTCTACAACTGGATATTAACAAATTCCCATCTACCCATAACCGCGGGAACGGATTTCGAAAGTTCAAACCCTGCAGGGGTGTCCCAACTTAGCCCATCACAAGCTCTCACGGTCAACGAAGGATATTCCTGTCGAATTTCGGGTTCCGGCAGACCCTTGAGGTTCGAACACTAGGGTGCACGCGGAGATCTCTCCCCTACCGGTCTACGTCCAATCTCCTCGCGTGATCTAAGCTAGAAATAATGAAAAACACAGGGGACACGAGATTTATACTGGTTTGGGCCACCGTTGTGGTGTAATACCCTACTCCAGTGTGTGGCGTGGTGGATTGCCTCAGGGGCTGATGATGAACAGTAGAAAGGGAGAACAGCCTCGCGAGAGGTGTTCTTGAGCTGGTGCGATGAACTGCTAGGGTGAGTTCAGTCGCCTCTCTCTCTCTCTGCTAGGGTTCTATCAGATTTCTAGCTGTCCCTCTACTTTGTGGTGGCTATCTCTATTTATAGAGGCCCTGGGCCTCTCCCCAAATAATGAGCGGGAAGGGCGCCAACAATTGGACATTTTGAAGGGGAACATTTGGTACAAGTTATCCTGACCAAAGGTGGTCTTCGGCTGCCAAAAGTACTGGCGATGACGCCGTCTGGGGCTCCAAGGTGACCTCCGCCCTGCTGCTCTGCTGGTCTTGGTCTCGTTGCACTGGAATGGCAACCTTTGCTTGATGCCTTTGCCTGTGCTTGCCCCCTTTGCACCAAAGAGGAAACAAGGACACTGCGCAGGCCGGCGCCCGCCTGGCACCTGCCTGGCCTCGATCGTCATGGCTTGCGTCACGGGTTCCTCACGAGGTATCCCCGCCTTGATCTCTCCGCCTCCTCGCGAGCCTTCCTGAAGAGGTTGTCTTTGAGAAAGCTTTTGGTCATCCGCCCCGCGAGGCTTGGCCCCACACGAGTGTAACACCCTCGATGCGGCTATAGCTCCTACGTGTCGAAGCACGACTTAGAGGCATAACCGCATTGAAAGCAATGTCGGAAGTAAGGCAATCTTCACAACATCCCATGTAATATAGATAATAAAAGGGGAAGGTACATAGTTGGCTTACACTCGCCACGTCAAACAAAGTACATAAATAGCATTACATCATTCAAACACTCATGGCCCGACTACGGCGCCAAAATAAAAGATCAACCCAACATGCGACACGGTCCCGATCGCCCCAACTGGGCACCACTACTGATCATCAGGGAAAGACACATAGTAACGGCGTGAGTCCTCGTCGAACTCCCACTTGAGCTCAAGCGCGTCATCTGGAACGGAGTCATCAGGCCCTGCATCTGGTTTGGAAGTAAACTGTGAGCCACAGGGACTCAGCAATCTCGCACCCTCGCGATCAAGACTATTTAAGCTTATAGGTAAGGCAAGGTAATATGCGGAGCTGCACCAAGCGACTAGCATATATGGTGGCTAACCTGTTCGCAAAAGAGAGCGAGAAGAGAAGGCAAAGCGCGATCGAATAACTAGAGAACAACCTGCGGCAAGCATTACTCCAACACCGTGTTCACTTCCCGGACTCCGCCGAGAAGAGACCATCACGGTAACTCACACAGTTGATTCATTTTAATTAGGTTAAAGTTCAAGTTATCTACAACCGGACATTAACAAATTCCCATCTGCCCATAACCACGGGCACGGCTTTCGAAAGTTCAAATCCTTGCAGGGGAGTCCCAACTTAGCCCATGACAAGCTCTCACGGTCAACGAAGGAATAGACCTTCTCCCGAGACATTCCGATCAGACTCGGCATCCCGGTTCTACAAGACAACTCCGACAATGGTAAAACAAGTCCAGCAACACCACCCGCTGTGCCGACAAATCCCGATAGGAGCTGCACATATCTCGTTCTCAGGGCACACTGGATAAGCTAAGCGTACGGGAGCCAACGTAACCCAAGTTGCCAAGGGACGGCCCCGCACGGTGCTCTAGGTTGGACCAACGCTTAGAGAAGCACTGGCCCGGGGGTTTAAAATAAGATGACCCTTGAGTCCGCAAAACCCAAGGGAAAATACTAGGTGGCAAAAGGTAAAACCAAGGTTGGGCGTTGCTGGAGGAGTTTTATTCAAGGCGGACTGTCAAGGGGTTCCCATTATCACCCAACCGCGTAAGGAACGCAAAATCCAGGAACATAACACCGATATGACGGAAAACTAGGCGGCAAGAGTGGAACAAAACACTAGGCGAGAGGCCAAGCCTTCCACCCTTTACCAAGTATATAAATGCATTAAGATAACAAGATAATATAATGATATCCCAACAAGTAAACAATGTTCCAACAAGGAACGATCTCCAATCTTCACCTGCAACTAGCAACGCTATAAGAGGGGCTGAGCAAAGCGGTAACATAGCCATTCAACGGTTTGCTAGGACATGATGGGTTAGAGGTTTGACATGGCAATTTGGGAGGCATGATAAGCAAGTGGTAGGCATCGTAGCATAGGCATAGCAAAAGAGCGAGCATCTAGCAAAGCAAAGATAGTAGTGATTTTGAGGGTATGATCATCTTGCCTGCAAAGTTGTCAGAGTTGACTGGATCCTCGAAAGCAAACTCAACGGGCTCCTCGTTAGCGAAATCGTCTCGCGGCTCTACCCAAACAAGACAAACAAGCAAACGGAACACAAATCAACCACGTGCAAAGCTCAAACAACATGATGCAAACATGGTATGCTATGCGGGATGCGATATGTGATGCATATGTAAGATTTGACAAGGAATGAATGAACCTGGCCTCAACCTGGAAATCCAAGTGTACCACTGGAAAGGTGGGATGATTTTTCTTGAAAAAGATATAAAGATCATCGGAATCGGAGTCACGGTTTGGAAATGGCAAGCAATTCAAATATGGCACCGGTCTGCGATATACAGCAAGTAGCCATCTAAATGCAACAAGTTAAACATGCTATAGCACTCAATCATGGCACAAAATACATGGCAGGGATCCATTCATGATTCTTAACAAAAGGTGAACACTGAGCTACGGCCAATTCATCCATTAACAGGTTCAAACAAGCATGGCAAAAATGCATTTGGCAAACAGATTTCAGACTTTGTGAAATTAACACTTGTCTGGAATTTCAGATCAGGTAGCACACTTCGGAGCATGAAAACTATATGCTGCAGGTACTTAACATGGCAAAGTAAAGCATGGCATGGAGCTACTCAAAGAGCTTAACAAAAGTTCCTTAGTGGCCTTGAGCCAAAAGGGATCAGAAATTACAATTGCAAGCATGTGAACATGGCAAAAACATAATCAGTTCACAGACTTAGTGAAAACTGGAGCATGCAAAATCAGATTTCAAGTAGGCATGTTTACGAGCTCGACGCACTCACTACAGAGCAAGTCATGACAATCTAAGCTTACACCCATCAAGAATACACATTATACAAGCTAGAAATGGCAAGAACAATAACATAGCATGCACGGATCAACTATAAGATCCTCGGCAAAATCGCTAACAAGTAGACAATCTGCCCAGATTCACAAAATAGCAAAAGTAGAGCTCGATTGACTCAAGCTAGGCTGCTCCATAATTGCAAGCAAAGACATGGGTGCATAGAGCACTACAAGAATAACAAAACATCCTTACTGATCATCCTCAAAAGAGGCACGGATCACTAGGAAACAACATGAACATATGGCATATTGATATAAACAGATCAAGGACTTAGTGGAATTGCTAAGTCCCTGAAATCAGCATTAACGAATGCACCACTTTGCAAGCTTGTGCTAGTCCCCACACACATCACAAAAATACATGGGTTGCACCTCTGGAAACATGGCAAAGCATATAACGAAACTCATGAAGAGCTAAGGGGCATATCATGCACACATTAATAATGGCAAAAATGACAAATAGCTATTTGGAGCAGCAGATCTGACAATTATCTCAAATAGCACTCTTCCAACAGCATTTCGGGCATCAAGATTAACTCAAATGAAAATGATGCAATGAGATGAAATGATGTACTCTCTGAGGCGAACACTTTGATATGCTATACGCCCAAAATGGAGCTACGGATGCCGAGATACAACGTGATGAAAAACGCAAAATAGTTAGGGTTTCGGGAGGAAAGTCAACCGAGATATTTTCAGATCTGAGATTTGCACGCAATCCGAGGTTCGACGGGGTTCCTGTTCGCCGGAGTGGACGAAGCTCGCCGGAGAGAGGGGGTCGGAGCGAGGGGGTCGTCGCCGGACTTGGGCGGCGGCGCGGACGACGAGGGGGCGGCGGACGGCGGCGGTGGGCGGCGCCGGAGCGAGGCGGTCGGCCGCCGGAGCGGTGAGGCGCGGCGGGGTCGCCGGCGAGGTGGCGGTGACCGGTGCGGGCTCCGGGCCCCGGCGTCGAAGGAGAAAGGCGGCGGGGCGACCCGGGTGGGCGGCGGCGGCACGCGGGCCTCGGGGGCCCTCCCCGGGCCGGCGGCGGGAGCGGCGATGTGGGGCGCGCGGGCGCCACGTGGCGGCCTGCGGTTCATCGCGGGCGGCGGCGGACGTGTCCGGCCGCGCGGAGAGAGGTGGATCTAGGGTTTCGGACGAGGGGAACCGCGAATTTCGAGAGGGTGGTGTATTTATAGGCATAGAGGGAGCTAGGAGTGTCCAAATGAGGTGCGGTTTTCGGCCACGCGATCGTGATCGAACGCTCTAGATGATGGAGAGGGTTTTGGGCCAAATTGGAAGGGTGTTGGGCTGCAACACACACGAGGCCTTTTTGGTCCCTCGGTTAACCGTTGGAGCATCAAACGAAGTCCAAATGGTACGAAACTTGATAGGCGGTCTACCGGTAGTAACCCAAGGCCGCATGACAAGTCTCGGTCCAATCCGGAAATGTTTAATCCCCACACACGAAAGAAAGGTAGAAATGACCACCGGAGGAGAACGGAGCGCCGGAATGCAAAACGGACAACGGGGAAAATGCTCAGATGCATGAGACGAACACGTATGCAAATGCAATGCACATGATGACATGATATGAGATGCATGACAACGACAACAACACACGGAGACAAAAACCCAAACCCGAGAAAATAAAATAACTTAACGCCGGAAACGGCAAGAGTTGGAGTACATATTAGGTAAATCATATCTGGGGTGTTACAGCAAGGGTCTTGAGCTTGATTTGATGAAGATGGGTCGCGCTGGGCCCCCACTTGAGCCACACCGCAGGCCGCAGGTAGGCAAGTCTGGGGACCCTCGTTCCCAAAACGCCGACAGTAGCCCCCGGGCCCAAGGCGCGTGCGGGCTTGGTTTAGCAGGGAAGCGAAGGGGCAAGCGCGAAGCGCCATGGGCCCCAACAGCCTGCGGCCTTTGCTGGTGGTGCACCTTGTACTTCAAGTTTGATGGCGACGCCACCCTCTATGTGAGGGTGTTCGGGGAAGATGGTCGTCGTGCCGGGTGCTGCCCCGAAGACGATGACCGCGGCAGCCTGCCCAGCCCCGGCACTGACCAGGACGAGGATGGTGACTGGCGTGCAGGTGGCGGTGCTCAAGGTTCGCCGAGCTTCGACGACCCCCTCTCAGGCAGCAGCTCCTCCAGCGGCGGCCGCGACCAGCCCCCACGCTGCCGCGCCCGCCTGGGTGAAGGTAGTGGGTCAGCCCGCCGTCGCGCCCCGGTGAGGCGAGAGAAGGGATCCGTCTGAGCCTCAGGAGCTGCTCGAGTCTCCGCCATAGGTCGGCGTAGGATGGATCGCGCCCGTTTTGTTTTCTTTCTTTTCCTGCGCAGAAGTAGAAAGTAATGTAGGGCCCCGTGGGGGCGTGTTAAAACTACTGTTGTTTAACCATTGTGTTATTTCCGTTATTTATGAGTTGTGTTTCCGCGCCGTGCACCCATGTGCGGGGACTATTTTAGCTCGGTGGGGCTTGGCGCGGTCCTCACCTCCTGAGGTCATGGCCTCGTCGTGCGCTTCGTGCCCTGCAAGGATTAGTAGGAGGGGTAACTTACGGTCTCGGTTGTGGGGGCGATCGGCCCAGGTCTTGCGCTCGTGTCGCGATGCCCGTGGGGCACGGACCGGGAGGGGTGCTCCCGTAGAGGAATCGGGCAGGAAAGTTCCAAACGATCGGGGCAGAAAACACTCGCGAGGGCGCCCGTGAACCTCCCTCACGAGACTTGCGTGAGAGAAAAAAAAAGGCAAGCGAGCGAGAAAGACAAAGAGTCACAAGCCTGGAACGTCAGCAACTCCAACAAAACTTCAAACGAGAATAAACAAGCCAACTGCAGAAAGCAAATGGGAAAGCCGTGTCCGGCACCTATTCTAGTCTTCGACGTCTTCTCACCAGCGTGGAGCTAAGTGCTGCCACTGGGCGTGGGCGGGAGCCCCCGAGGCCCGAGGGCGGCACTCTGGAGACTCCGGGGCGTGTACAGCCCCACTCATTATTACGTGAGAGTATCACGGGCGGCGAGCTTCACAGGCATTGGCCTTCTTCACAGGCACCGGGCCTTTTCCAAAACGCGGCAGCTTCACAGGCATTCGCCTTCTTCACATGCACCGGGCCTTTTCCAAAACACGACAGCTTCACAGGCATTCGCCTTCTTCACAGGCACCGGGCCTTTTCCAAAACGCAGCAGCTTCATAGGCATTCGCCTTCTTCACAGGC
This sequence comes from Triticum urartu, assembly GCF_056163025.1. Classification (NCBI taxonomy): domain Eukaryota; kingdom Viridiplantae; phylum Streptophyta; class Magnoliopsida; order Poales; family Poaceae; genus Triticum; species Triticum urartu. The sequence continues at coordinate 384,379,445 of NC_141875.1, read as the reverse complement.
ATCGGGCCTTTTCCAAAACGTAGCAGCTTCACAGGCATTCGCCTTCTTCACAGGCACCGGGCCTTTTCCAGGCGCTAGGCCTCGCTCAGGGATAGAACCTCCGGAGATGCTGAATGTTCCACACATTCTGGATGGGTACCCCTTCCGCGGTCTCCAAGCGCGCGGAGCCAGGCCTAGAGACATGAACAACCTTGAGCGGGCCCTCCCACATGGGAGAGAGCTTGTGCAGCCCCTCCCTGGAGAGAACCCGTCTGAGTACGAGATCCCCTACCTCAAGAGTTCTGGGGCGGATGTTGCGGCAGTGGTATCGTCGCAGCGCATGTTGATACCTTGCCGCTCACAGCGCGGCTTCTCGACGGTGTTCCTCCCCCAACATGAGATCCATCTCCCGCAGGGCGTCCTGCTGCGTCTCGCCGAATGCCATAACCCACGCGGAGCGACGCCTGACCTCGTGAGGGAGGACAGCCTCCGCTCCGTAGACGAGGAAGAACGGGGTCTCGCCAGTTGGCTTGGTCGCAGTTGTGCGGATTGACCACAGCACAGACTGGAGCTCGTCGTACCATCCCCTGCCGCAGGCTTCCAGCTTCTTCTTGAAGGTCCTGGCTTTGAGGCCCCTCAGGACCTCCGCGTTGGCCCGCTCGGCCTGGCCGTTGCTCCGGGGGTGTGCTACCGAAGCGTAGCATATCTGCGTTCCAAGGTTAGCACAGTACATTTTGAAGAGATTACTGGTGAATTGCGAACCGTTGTCGGTGATGATGCGGTTGGGCACCCCAAATCGACTCACGAGGCCCTTGATGAATTTGACCGTTGAGCCTGCCGGGATTGTGCGGACGGCTTCCACTTCAGCCCACTTGGTGAATTTGTCCATGGCGACGTAGAGGTAGCGATAGCCCCCTGGCGCCCGAGGAAACGGGCCTAGAATGTCCAGCCCCCAAACTGCGAACGGCCATGAGAGGGGTATGGTCTATAGACCCCCCGCAGGCTGATGGATCTGCTTAGCGTGGAACTGGCAGGCCTCGCAAGCCTTCACAAGCTCAACGGCGTCGTTGAGCGCTGTGGGCCAATAGAACCCACTACGGAATGCCTTGCCGACGAGGGTCCGTGACGACGAATGGTGCCCGCAGTCTCCGCCGTGTATGTCCACCAGCAGCTCCTTCCCTTGCTCTCGGGAAATGCAACATAGGGACACGTCATTTGGTCGCTTCCTGTAGAGCTCTCCATCCTTGATGCAATAAGCTGTGGCCTGTCCGCGCCACACGCTCCGCTTCCTCCTCAATCTCCGGCAGAGTCCCTTGCATCAGGTAGTTCTTGAGCTCCGGGATCCAACACCCTTCCTGGGGCTCTAACGCCAGGAGCAAGCGTGCCCCTGAGGCCGGGCCGCAGACCGGGGCTCCTGAGGCAGGCGGCTGAGGGAGCTCCTCCCTTGGTTGCTCCGTGCTCGACAGTGACAGCACCGCTGAGGGTTTGAAGAGCCGCTCCTCGAAGACGCCAGGCTCCTGAGGCAGCCGCCTAGATGCCCTCTTGGCAATGTCATCAGCCTCCTGATTGGTGCCGCGAGGCACATGCTGCAACTCCAGCCCCCAGAACTGTTTCTCCATCTTGCGAACCTCAGCGAGGTAGGCTTCCATGTGCTCGTCCTTTGGCTCGTATATCTTGTTGGAGAAGTTGACGAGGAGCTGCGAATCGCCCTTGATGATGAGACGCTTCACCCCTAAGGCAATGGCGGCCTTCAAGCCTGCTATTAGGCCTTCATACTCCGCTATGTTGTTGGAGACCTTCTCTCCGTGCTGGAAGCAAAGTTGTATGGTGTAGTAGAGTTTGTCCTGGGTAGGGGATACGAGCACTGCGCCAGCTCCCGCACCATGTCGGGAGAACACCCCATCAAAGTACATGACCCAGCCCTCCGGTGCTTCACTTCCTGGGGAAAGTGATCGGTCTTTGGCTGCCTCGAGACCCGGCGCTTTTGTCCATTCTGCCACGAAATCCACAAGTGCGGCTCCTTTGATGACTCTGGTTGTACTGAATTCTAGCTGAAATGCCTGTAGCTCAATGTTCCATTCAGCAACCCTTCCAGCTGAGTTGGGGCTCCTGAGCACTCTTTCCAAGGGGTATGCTGAGACGACTTTGATGGGATGCCCTTGGAAGTAGTGGCGCAGCTTGCGTGAGGCCACTAGTAGCGCGAGAAGGAGTTTTTGGGGCATGGGATACCATGCCCTTGCGTCCCGTAGCACCGTGCTTACGACGTACACGGGATGCTCGACGAGGTTAAGGGTGCTGGCGCATCTCGCGTCCTCCAGAGGTCGGGGCGTCTCTTGAGACGATGGAGCCCCCAGTGCTTGGACGCCTGGAGAGGCTCTCCTGCTCCGGGTGCATTCTCCTGCTGCGGCTGTTCCTTTCCGGCTGCGGTCGCGGCCTTCGTGAGGCCCTCCTGGCTCTGCTTTGCCTCAGTTCGGACGGCCGATGCGGCCTTGGCACAGCGCTCCTCCCTGACCGCCACCAGGGCTACGCTAGCGGAGTAGGGGGTGGCCGCAAGGTAGAGCACCAGGGGCTCCCGAGGACGCGGAGCTACCATCACTAGTGGACTGGTAAGGTACCTCTTGAGGTCTTGGAATGCCTTGTCGGCCTCTCCAGTCCATTCGAAGGGGCCCTTTTTCTTCATCAGCTTGAAGAAGGGCAACGCTCGTTCCCCCAGCTTGGAGATGAAGCGCCCGAGCGCAGTTACACGCCCCGTGAGCTTCTGCATTTCTCTAAGGGTCCTCGGCGGGCTCATGTCTTCGACTGCCTTGACCTTCTCCGGGTTGGCCTCGATGCCCCTGTGGGATACGAGGAAGCCTAGGAGCTTGCCCGAGGGGACCCCAAACACGCACTTCTCTGGGTTGAGCCATAGGTCCACTTCGTTGAGGCTTGCAATGGTTTCTTCCAGGTCCTGTATCAGGGTTCTTGCCTCACGAGACTTCACCAAAATGTCATCGATGTAAGCTTCAGCATTCCTCCTGAGCTGCTGGCCTAAGGCGATGTGCATCAGCCGCTGAAAGGTCGCGCCCGCGTTGCACAACCCAAACGGCATGCACGTATAGCAGTACACTCCACACGGGGTCAAGAAGGCCATCTTCTCCACGTCTTCTACCGCCATCTTGATCTGATGATAGCCCGAAAAGGCGTCTAGGAAGCACAATAGGTCACACTCCGCGGTGGAGTCGACTATCTGGTCAATGCGGGGGAGCAGAAATGGATCCTACGGGCAGGCCTTGTTGAGGTTAGTGAAGTCGACACACATGCAGTCCTTTCCTCCCTTTTTTGGCACAACGACCAGGTTAGCCAGCCAATCAGGGTAACGGACCTCGTGGATAACTCATGCCGCTTCTAGTTTCCATGTCACTTGAACGATGAAAGCCTGTTTCTCTGTAGACTGCCGTCTTGCCTTCTGCTTCACGGGGCGCACATTGGGGCACACGTTGAGGTGATGCTCAATCACTTCCCTTGGGACCCCTGCTAACTGATCATGTTCCCACGCGAACACCTCCTTGTTCGCATGCAGGAACCTGATCAGGGCCTTCTCCTGCTCGGGCTCAAGGTTGGCCCCTATGGTGAAGGTGGCTCTAGCGGACCCATCCTCGACGACTGGTACCTGCTTGGTTTCCGCCTTGTCTTGGGTGAACAGCTGCTTCTTTTTAGCCGGCGCGGCCCCCTTGGGCTCAGGGGCGTCGGTGCTAGTGGGCTGCGCCACCGCGGCCGCCCTGAAAACAAGCCGGAGCACCTGCAGTGCATCCCTTGTGTCTCCCGACACGGTGAGGACGCTGCTGCTCCCAGGCATCTTCATGAGGTTGTAAGTCAGGTGAGTTGCTGCCATGAACCGAGCCAAGGCCGGATAGCCGAGGATGGCGTTGTAGGGGAGGCCAATGGGGGCGACGTCGAAGTCGATCATCTCCATGCGGAAATTGTCGTAGGTGCCGAAGGTCACTGGGAGGCGGATCTGTCCCAAGGAGGTGGTGGAACCGGCTCCGACGCCCGAGAAAGGCCTGCTGGGTTGGAGCCGCTCCAGCGGCACGTGGAGGAGGCTGAAGGCCTCCACCGAGAGCATGTTGAGGCTGGCACCACCGTCGATGAGGGTCCTGGTGACGGCCACTTGGCAGATGGTGGGGGTGCACAGCATCGGGAGTGTGCCCGAGCCGACGGGATTGAAGGGGTGATCCTCCGAGTCGAAGGTCAGATCGGCTTCGGGTGCCACCCAGCCCGAGGGGCTTCTCGGCGCTTGGAGGCGGTGCTGATCCGGCGGGCGAATGGCTTGACGTGATGGCTCGAGGGTGGTGCCTGGGAGCCACCCAGGAGAGCTGCGACGACGGGCGGCGCTGGTGCGGCGAAACGGGCGAGGAAGAGGTCGCGCAGCTCCTCGCGGGAGGTGACGAAGGTCGTCGGCAGGTGGAGGAGCCATGCACGCGGGACGCCGGTGAGGGCCATGGGTAGCCAGTTGGCCATCACCCGGTCGTCGCCCCCGACTCTGAGGACGGCCTCCTCATACGCCAGCAGGAAAATCGTCGGGTCCATCATGTCGTCGTAGCGCGGCGGTGTCTCGGGTCTGAACTTGAGTGGCCATTACACCCGTCGCAAGGCGGGGCCCAAGGCCCGGAGCCCCCTGGCCCCAGCGTCGGCAACCGTTGTTGGAGCGGGCGGCGCGTTGTCCGCCATGAGGGCGGGCTGCGACGTCGGGGGAGAGCGGGCCGTCAGGAGGGAGGACTCCGGCGCACCCCTACCTGGCGCGCCAAATGTCGGATTTCGGGTTCCGGCAGACCCTTGAGGTTCGAACACTGGGGTGCGCGCGGAGATCTCTCCCCTACCGATCTACGTCCAATCTCCTCGCGTGATCTAAGCTAGAAACAATGAACAACATAGAGGACACGAGATTTATACTGGTTCGGGCCACCATTGTGGTGTAATACCCTACTCCAGTGTGTGGCGTGGTGGATTACCTCAGGGGCTGATGATGAACAGTACAAAGGGAGAATAGCCTCGCTAGAGGTGTTCTTGAGCTGGTGCGATGAACTGCTAGGGTGAGTTCAGTCGCCTCTCTCTCTGCTAGGGTTCTATCAGATTTCTATTTGTCCCTCTACTTTGTGGTGGCTAGCTCTATTTATAGAGGCCCTGGGCCTCTCCCCAAATAATGAGCGGGAAGGGCGCCAAAAATTGGCCATTTTGAAGGGGAACATCTGGTACAAGTTATCCTGACCAAAGGTGGTCTTCGGCTGCCAAAAGTACTGGCGATGACGCCGTCTTGGGCTCCACGGTGACCTCCGTCCTGCCGCTCTGCTGGTCTTGGTCTCGTTGCACCAGAATGGCAACCTTTGCTTGATGCCTTTGCATGTGCTTGCCCCCTTTGCACCAAAGAGGAAACAAGGACACTGCGCAGGCCGGCACCCGCCTGGCCTCGATCGTCATGGCTTGCGTCACGGGTTCCTCGCGAGGTATCCCCGCCTTGATCTCTCCGCCTCCTCGCGAGCCTTCCTGAAGAGGTTGTCTTTGAGGAAGCTTCCGGTCGTCCGCCCCGCGAGGCTTGGCCCCTCGCGAGGTTCTTGAGCTTGAGTTGATGAAGATGGGTCGCGCTGGGCCCCCACTTGAGCCACGCCGCAGGCCGCAGGCAGGCAAGTCTGGGGACCCCCGTTCCCAGAACGCCGACAATTCCTTCTCCTAGGAAGACCCGGTTAGACTCGGAATCCCGGTTACAAGACATTTCGACAATGGTAAAACAAGACCAGCAAAGCGTCCCGATGTGCCGACAAATCCCTATAGGAGTCGCACGTATTTTGTTCTCAGGGCACACCGGATGGGCCAGACGTCGGGTTGGCACAGACCCTGGTTGCCCAGGGGGCGCCAGACATCGCCCAAATTGGACCAACACTCAGAGAGCACTGGGTCGGGGGTTTAAAATAAAGATGACCCTTGAGTCCGCAGAACCCAAGGGAAAAGGCTTAGCTGGAAAATGGTAAAAACCAAGGTTGGGACTTGCTGGAGGAGTTTTATTCAAAGTGAACTATCAAGGGGTTCCCATAACACCCAACCGCGTAAGGAATGCAAAATCAAGGAACATAACACCGGTATGACGGAAACTAGGGCAGCAAGAGTCGAACAAAACACCAGGCATAAGGCCGAGCCTTCCACCCTTTACCAAGTATATAGATGCATTAAAGTAAATAAGAGATAAAAATGATATCCCAACAATATCCATGTTCCAACATGGAACAAACTTCATCTTCACCTGCAACTAGCAACGCTATAAGAGGGGCTAAGCAAAAGCGGTAAGATAGCCAAACAACGGTTTGCTAGGAAAGGTGGGTTAGAGGCTTGACATGGCAATGTGGGAGGCATGATATGGCAAGTGGTAGGTAGCACGGCATAGCAATAGAGCGAACAACTTGCAAGCAAAGATAGAAGTGATTTCGAGGGTATGGTCATCTTGCCTGCGAATTTCTCAGAGTTGTCGAAAGCTTGATCCTCGTAAGCGTTCTCAACAGGTTCCTCGGTCACGTACTCGTCTCCCGGCTCTACCCAAAGCAAGAACACAAGCAAAGGAACAACAATCAACCACGGTGCAATGCACAAACAACATGATGCAAAACATGGCATGATATGCGAGATGTGATATGCAATGCATATGCGTGCTCCGGAAGGAAAAGGATGATCAAGGCGTCAACTTGGCAAACCAAGTGTGCCGCTGGAAAGATGAGATGATTTCGGTTGAAATCGATATAAGGATCACCGGAAACGGATGCACGGTTTGCAAATGGCAAGTAAAACAAGAATGGCACAATTCTGCGATTAACAGCACGATGCCACATAGAATCAGGCCCGGCCCTGAGGGGGGGCGAACGGGGCGACCGCCCCGGGCCCCCAGCGTCAAAGGGGCCCCCTCTTGGGCCCCAATTAGCGCACAACTAGGCATTGATCTAGGGTTCACTAAAAAAGGTTTGCCCAGGCTACGCGTATGTCGTTCGGCGGCGTTCGCCATGCGAGATCCCCTCCTGGTTTGACGCTTGAAATTGATCTCAAGGATCTCCTATGATGTTCGTGGCGCCACCATCTCCTGCCAAGATTTCCCCATCGTTGCCCCACATGGCGCTCCTCAAGCCCTCCACCTTCTCTTGCTACTTTAACCAATCGCCATTCAATTGAGCTCCGTGCAACACGTATATAACACCCACGATGCGGCTATATCTCCCACGTGTCGGAGCACGACTTAGAGGCATAACCGCATTGTAGGCAATGTCGCAAGAGGGGTAATCTTTACACATCCCATGTACTGAATAAGAGAAGAGGTACATAGTTGGCTTACAATCGCCACGTCACACAATAACATAAATATAGCATTACAAACATCCAGATACAATCAAGGTTCGACTACAGAACCAAAATAAAGACAACCCCAAATGCATAAGATCCCCGATCGCCCCAACTGGGCTCCACTACTGATCGTTTGGAAAGGAAACGTAGTATCGTCCTGAATCCTCATCGAACTCCCACTTGAGTTCAGTAGCATCTCTTGGAATGGTATCATCAGCACTTGCATCTAGTTTATGAAGTAATCTGTGAGTCACGGGGACTCAGCAATCTCACACCCTCGCGATCAAGACTATTTAAGCTTATAGGTAGGGAAAAGGTATGAGGTGGAGCTGCAGCAAGCACTAGCATATATGGTGGCTACCTTACGCAAAAGAGAGCAAGAAGAGAAAGGCAAAGCACGTTCGAGAATCTATGATCAAGAAGTGATCCTGGAAATACTTACGTTCAAGCATAACCCGAGATCGTGTTCTCTTCCCGGACTCCACAGAGAAGAGACCATCACGGCTACACATGCTGTTGATCCATTTTAATTAAGTTAAGTTTCAGATTTTCTACAACTGGACATTAACAAATTCCCATCTGCCCATAACCGCGGGCACGGCTTTCGAAAGTTCAAATCCCTGCATGGGTGTCCCAACTTAGCCCATCACAAGCTCTCACGGTCAACGAAGGATATCCCAGGCCGACCCGGTCAGACTCGAAATCCCGGTTACAAGACATCTCAACAATGGTAAAACAAGACCAGCAAGACCACCCACTGTGCCGACAAATCCCGATAGGAGCTGCACATATCTCGTTCTCAGGGCACACCGGATAAGCTAAGCGTACGGGAGCCAACGTAACCCAAGTTGCCAAGGGACGGCCTCGCACGGTGGTCTAGGTTGGACCAACACTTAGAGAAGCACTGGCCCGGGGGTTTAAAATAAAGATGACCCTTGAGTCCACGAAACCCAAGGGAAAAGGCTAGGTGGCAAAAGGTAAAACCAAGGTTGGGCCTCGCTGGAGGAGTTTTATTCAAGGCGAACTGTCAAGGGGTTCCCATTATAACCCAACCGTGTAAGGAACGCAAAATCAAGGAACATAACACCGGTATGACGGAAACTAGGGCGGCAAGAGTGGAACAAAACACCAGGCATAAGGCCGAGCCTTCCACCCTTTACCAAGTGTATAGATGCATTAAAGTAGACAAGATATAATAGTGATATCCCAAAATAAACATGTTCCAACAAGGAACAAACTCCAATCTTCACCTGCAACTAGCAACGCTATAAGAGGGGCTGAGCAAAGCGGTAACATAGCCAAACAACGGTTTGCTAGGACAAGGTGGGTTAGAGGTTTGACATGGCAATATGGGAGGCATGATAAAGCATGTGGTAGGTATCATAGCATAGTCATAGCAATAGAGCGAGCATATAGCAAGCAAAGATAGAAGTGATTTCTAGGGTATGGTCATCTTGCCTGCAAAGTTCTCCGAGTTGACGTAAACTTGATCCTCGTAAGCATACTCAACGGGTTCCTCGATCACGTACTCGTCTCCCGGCTCTACCCAAGGCAAGAACACAAGCAATGGGAACCACGATCAACCACAGTGCAATGCGCAAGCAACATGATGCAAAACATGGCATGATATGCGGGATGTGATATGCAATGCATATGCATGCTCCGGAAGGAAAAGATTGAATCAGGCCTCAACTTGGAAAACCAAGAGTGCCGCTGGAAAGATGAGTTGATTTCAGTCGAAATCTATATAAAGATCACCGGAATCGGATGCACGGTTTGCAAAAGGCAAGCAAAACAATAATGGCACAAAGCTGCGATTAACAGCACGATGCCATCTAAATGCATTAAGAAAAATAAGCTACTGCACTCTAACATATCAACAAAGCAAATGGATCCACTCAAGATGCTTGACAAACGATGAGCACTGAGCTATGGCTAATTCACTCAATAGCAGGTTCAAACAAGCATGGCAAAAGTGCAAAAGATATCAGGTTCACAGACTTGGTGAAAATAACATGTCAGGATTTAACATCAGGAAGCAATGTTTAGAGCAAGATAACAACATGCTACAGGAACATATCATGGCAAATCAATGCATGGCATGAAACTACACAAATCATATAACAAAAGTCCCTTACTGACCATAAGCCAAAACGGATCAGAAAATACAATGGCAACCATGTGAACATAGCAAGTTTCGTTAACAGATTCAGTCTTAGCAGAAAACTGGATCATGGCAAAACGGAGTTGCATAGGCATGTTTGCGAGCTCGATGCACTCACCACAAGGAATTGCATGACAAACTAAGCATACACCCAGCAAGAAGACATGATAAATAAGCTAACCATGGCAAGAACAAACTCATAGCATGCATGGATCAACTACAACAACCTCGGCAAAATTGCTTAACATGTAAACAATCTGCCAGGAACATTTTATAGCAAACGTAGAGCAAGATTGAGTCATGCTAGGGTGCTCCATAATTGCAAACAAAGACATGGATGGATAAAGCATAACAATATCTCAAAATCATCCTTAATGAACATGCTCAAAAGAGGCATGGATCACTCTGTAGCAACATGAATACATGGCATAAAAATATCATCAGGGAAATGACTTAGAAGAATTCTAAGTCCCTGAAATCAGCAACATCACGAGAGCTACTTTGCATGCTTGTGCTAGTCACCACAATGATCACAAAAATACATGGCATACCCCTGTAAAGATGGCATGGCATAGCCCAAAACACATGTAGGGCTCAAGTTCATAGGAGGCACACATTAAACATGGCAAAAATGACAAATGTCCATAATCTGTTAAGAAACAGACACTAACATTACATAGCACTCTTGCAACAGCATTTAGGGCATCAAGATGAACTCAAATGAACATGGTGCAATGGAATGAAATGAAGTGCACATCCAGACGAACAATTTGATATGCTACACGCCCAAAACGGAGCTATGGGTGCAGAGTTATGATGTGATGAACAATGCTAAAAAATATTGCAAACTTAGGGCAAAACAAGGTCAACCCTAATTTCGGATCTGGATCTGGGGCGCGCTTCCCGAGCTTCGACGCCGTCCTCGCCGGAGTTGAGCATGGAGGAGGAAGGAGAAGGCCGGAGTGGAGATCCGGCGTCGCGGAGCTCGCATGTGGGGGGGCGGCGCCGGTGAGGGCGGCGGAGGAGGTCTCCGGGCGGCGGGGCGGCGAGGCACTCGACGGGCGGCGGCCGGAGTGCTGGGCGGCACTGGCGCGGGTCGCCGGAGATGGTGGAGAGCGGCGCGGCCGGTGAGGTAGCGGATCGGCGGCGGGGCGAAGAAGCGAGGCGGCGGAGCGGATGGACTTCGCACGGGCCGGAAGGGCCTCCCGCGGGCTCGAGCGGGCCGGCGGCAATGTGGGTGCGGCTTGCCCACGTGGCAGCCCCTGGTTGGTCGGGCGGCGGAGCGGACTCGTCCGGCCGTCTCGGACGTGTCCGGCGGCGGCGGGGGAAAGAGGAGCTAGGGTTAGGGGTGGATTGATCCGAGATTTTTGGGGGAGATGCCTATTTATACATAGAAGGAGCCAGGAGGCTCCAAATTGAGCACGGTTTTCGGCCACGCGATCGTGATCGAACGACCGAGATGATGGAGGGGGTTTAGCTGGGTGTTGGGCCACTTTGGAGAGGTGTTGGGCTGCAACACACACGAGGCCTTTTCGGCTCCTCGGTTAACCATTGGAGTATCAAACGAAGTCCAAATGGTACGAAACTTGACAGGCTGTCTACCGGTGGTATACCAAGGCCGCTTGGCAAGTCTTGGTCCAGTCCGAGAACGTTTAACACCTGCACATGAAAAGAGGCAAAAGGGGACACCGGAGGACATAGGAGTGCCGGATGCAAAACGCACAACGGGGAAAATGCTCGGATGCATGAGACGAACACGTATGCAATGCGATGCACATGATGACATGATATGAGATGCATGACAAAGGCAAAAACAAAACAAAGACGAAACCGAACAACGAGGAATCTCATAACTTAGTGCCGAAAATGGCAAGAGTTGGAATACAAATATGGCAAATTACATATGGGGTGTTACAACGTACCTACTTAACAGCTTGAGGATTCAGACTATAGCCCAACCCCAACGTACTCAGTCCAGAAAGAGATGGTATTGGGATTTAAAATTTCTGAGTCCACCATGATGAACTCATGATAGGTAAGATCTGATTGAATTGATGATTTAATACCTTTGTAACTTCGTGTTAGTTTTCAGATACTGAATTTCTTCTTATTTAAATTTTAGCATTGCATGCCATCTAAATTGGATGTGCCCGACTTTGGTGCGTAGTACGAGCACTTGAAGAAATACAGGTGTGACATTTGTTTAGGGGACAACTAGGCTCTGCTTGGCATCTGTGTATCTGTATATGCTCGTATTTATTTTACAGGTGTATATCATTGGGCACCCAACAGAAGGAGGTGTGTATATTTTACATGGGTATAGCGTTGTGAAACGACAATCCAATGAGGGCCCTAGTGTTAATCCAGAAGACAAGGGCAATCAAAAGATGATAACAATGTAAGTGATTATGAGCAAATAATTAATTCATCTTCTATTGAATATCTATTATCCAAAAAATTGGGATGTGTTAATAATAGACAAAGAAATGGAAATAATAATGAAGAGGGGGGAGGCTATAGAAGATATTATGTAGAAATTGTTCCTGTGTTTATTAGTAACTATATCATGGGGCCCCATATTATAGTTTCGCCCAGGGCCCCCAAAATCTCAGGACCGGCCCTGCATAGAATGCAACAAGAAACTAAGCTACTGCACTCCAACATAGCAACAAAGCACATGGCAGTGATGTACACAAGATGCTTGACAAAACATGAACATTGAGCTATGACTAAATCACACAAGAGCTGGTTCAAACAAGCATGGCAAAAGTGCAAAAGATATCGGCTTCACAGACTTAGTGAAAATACTAACATGTCAGGAATAACATCATGAAGACATGTTTAGAGCAAGCAAACAACATCCTACAGGAATATATCATAGCAATACAAGGCATGGCACGATTCTACTAAATGCATAGATCAAAAGTCTCTTACTAAACATGAGCCAAAAAGGCACAGAAGATATGATGGCACCCATGTAAACATAGCAAGTTTTATTAACAGTTTCAGACTTGGCAGAAAAACAGAGCATGGCATAAACAGAATTATGAAGGCATCTTTGCGAGCTCAAACCACTCATCAAAAAGCCTTGCATGGCAAAAAAAGCATACTAACAGCAAGATGACATGTTCATGAAGCTAACCATGGCAAGATCAAGTTCATAGGATGAATGGATCATTAGCAACAACCATGGCAAAATTGATTAACATGTTAACATTCTGCCAGGAACATTTTATAGCAAACGTAGAGCAAGAACAAGACATGCTAGGGCACTCCATAATTGCAAACAGGGGCATGGATGGATAGAGCATAACCATATGTTCAAAACATCTTTACTGAAGTAACTCAAAACAAGCATGGATATCACTGTAGCATCATGTTTACATGGCATCAAAATAACAGCAGGAAAATGACTTGGCAAAATCCTAAGTCCCTGAAAACAGCAATATCATGAAGCCTAGTTTGCATGCTTGTGCTAGTCACCACATTGATCACAAAAATGCAAGACAAACTCCACTGTATATATGGCATGTTTTAGTTCAAAACACATGTATAGCTCATGCTCATATGAAGCACACATCAAATGTGACAAAAATGACAAAACATCATAATCTGATAAGTAACAGCAGGAAACATTTTATAGCACTCTTGCATCAATGATTAGGGCATCACGATGAACTCAAACAAGCATGCCACAATGGAATGAAATGAAGAGCATCTCACAATGAACAGTTTGATATATCATATGCAGGAAACGGAGCTACGGTCACGGAGATATGAGGTAAATAACAGGGGCATAAAATGTTAGGGGAAAAGAACTTAGACGAAAATATACCCTCCGGATCTCAGATCTAGGGTTCGCACGTGGTTCGAGGATCGTCGGAGATGCGCCAGAGTTGGGGCCGGAGACGGAGAAGGAGACGGCCGAAGTTGGATGGAGAGGTCGCCGGAGCCGTGGAGAGGCCGGATCCGGCCGGAGACGAAGACGAGGGGCGGCGGGGACGACCGGGCGCGGCGGCGCGGGACGCCGGAGTTGTGCGGCGGGCGGCGGAGATCCGGGTCGGCTGGCCGCGGCGCTAGGTCTCCGGGGCGGCCAAACGGCGAAGAGGATGGGCGTCGGCGGAGGGCGCGCTCGGGCGCGATCACCCGCGGGCGACGGCGGCGGAGATCCAGGTCGCGGGGGGCTGGCCTCGGGCATGGGCAGGCCGGTGGCGCGGGAGGCGGCGGGCACGGACGTGGCAGGATGGGATTGGTCTGGGCGGCGGCGGCGCGGGTGTCCGGCCCGGACGGACACGTCCGGTGGTGGAGTGGGCAATTTTAGGGTTTCGTTTGCGCGAAATTTCGAGGAGGGGCACCTATTTATAGGTAGGAGGAGGTAGGAGTGTCCAAATGAGGTGTAGTTTTCGCCCACACGATCGTGATCTGATGACGAGGACATGGAAGTGGTTTGGATGGGTTATTGGGCCGTTTTGGAGGGGTGTTGGGCTACAACACACGAGAGGCCTTCGCGGTTACCTGGTTAACCGTTGGAGTATCAAACGGAATCCAAATTGAACGAAATTTGACAGGCGGTCTACCGGTGGTGTACCAATGCCACTTGGCAAATCTCGGCCATTCCGAGAACGTTTAACACCCACTCACGAAAAGAGACAAGAGGGGTGCGCCGATGCACGTGGGAGTGTCGGATTGCAAAACGGACAACGGGGAAAATGCTCGGATGCATGAGACGAACACGTATGCAAATGCGATGCACATGATGACATGATATGAAATGCATGACATGAACAAAATGCAAAACGAAGATAAAACCCAACCACGAAGGGAAATCTCATAACTTAAAGCCGAAAATGGCAAGAGTCGGAGTTACAAATATGGCAAGTTACATCCGGGGTGTTACAGTTAGCTTAGCACGATGATCGTTTAGTTTGTTGCTATTGCTTTCTCCATAAGTTATATATGTTCCTATGACTATGAGATTATGCAACTCCCGAATACCGGAGGAACACTTAGTGTGCTATCAAACGTCATAACGTAACTGGGTGACTATAAAGATGCTCTACAGGTGTCTCCAATGGTGTTTGTTGAGTTGGCATAGATCGAGATTAGGATTTGTCACTCTGTATATCGGAGAGGTATCTCTGGGCCCTCTCGGTAATGCACATCACTATAAGCCTTGCAAGCAATGTGACTAATGAGTTAGTTACGGGATGTTGCACGGAACGAGTAAAGAGACTTGCCGGTAACGAGATTGAACTAGGTATTGAGATACCGACAACCGAATCTCGGTCAAGTAACATACCGATGACAAAGGGAACAACGTATGTTGTTATGCGGTTTGACCGATAAAGATCTTCGTAGAATATGTAGGAACTAATATGAGCATCCAGGTTCCGCTATTGGCTATTGACCGGAGATGAGTCTTGGGCATGTCTACATAGTTCTCGAACCCGTAGGGTCCGCACGCTTAATGTTCGATGACGATCGGTATTATGTGTTTATGTGTTTTGATGTACCGAAGGTAGTTCGGAGTCCCGGATATGATCATGGACATGACGAGGAGTCTCGGAATGGTCGAGACATAAAGATCGATATATTGAAAGGCTATGTTTGGACATCAGAATGGTTTCGGGTGAGTTCGGGCATTTACCGGAGTACCGGGGGGTTACAAGAACCCCCCGGGGAGTATATGGGCCTTATTGGACCTTAATGAAAGAGAGGAGAGGAAGGCTAAGGTGGAGGGCGCCCCCCCCTAGCCCAATCCGAATTGGGTGGGGCGCCCCCCCCTTCCTTCCCTCTCTCTCCCCCTTCCTTCTCTCCTACTCCAACTAGGGAAAGGGGGAATCCTACTCCCGGTGGGAGTAGGACTCCCCCTAGGGCGCACCATAGAGAGGACCGGCCCTCCACTCCTTTATATACGGGGGAGGGGGCACCCCATAGACACACAAGTTGATCTCTTAGCCATGTGCGGTGCCCCCCTCCACAGATTTCCACCTCGATCATATTGTTGTAGGGCTTAGGCGAAGCCCTGCGTCGGTAACTTCATCATCACCATCATCACGCCGTCGTGCTGACGAAGCTCTCCCTCGACACTCAACTGGATCTAGAGTTCGTGGGACGTCACCGAGCCGAACGTGTGCAGATCGCAGAGGTGCCATATCTTCGGTGCTAGGATCGGTCGGATCATGAAGACGTACGACTACATCAATCGTGTTGTCATAACGCTTCCGCTTTCGGTCTACGAGGGTACGTGGACAACACTCTCCCCTCTCGTTGCTATGCATCACCTAGATGGATCTTGCGTGTGTGTAGGAATTTTTTTGAAATTACTACGTTCCCCAACAACAATAAGTGCAGTAAGGTAGCTCAATCCTTTTTGTAGCAAAGGACATGTCAGAACAATCTCTTACAATAAGTAAAACGTTCTCGAGGACACATGGGAATTTCATCTAGTCACTTTCATTATGTTGGTTTGATTCGCGTTCGCTACTTTCATAATTTGATATGTGGGTGGACCAGTGCTTGGGTTATGTTCTTACTTGAACAAGCCTCCCACTTATGATTAACCCCTCTCGCAAGCATCCGCAACTGCGAAAGAAGAATTAAGATAACATCTAACCATAGCATTAAACATATGGATCCAAATCAGCCCCTTACGGAATAGCGCATAAACTAGGGTTTAAGCTTCTGTCACTCTAGCAACCCAGCATCTAATAACTACTCCACAACGCATTCCCTTAGGCCCAAAGATGGTGAAGTGTCATGTAATCGACGTTCACATAACACCACTAAAGGAATCGCAACATACACATCATCAAAATATCAAACCAATACCAAATTCACATGAGTACTTATGACAAGACTTCTCCCATGTCCTCAAGAAGAAAAGCAACTACTCACAAATAATATTCATGCTCAAGATCAGAGGGATAATAAATAGCATAATAGATCTGAACATATAGTTTTACACCAAATAAACCAACCAGCATCAACTACAAGATGTAATCAACACTACTAGCAACCCATAGGTACCAATCTGAGGTTTTGATACAAAGATTGAATACAAAAGATGAACTAGGGTTTGAGATGAGATGGTCTTTGGTGAAGATGTTGATGAAAATTGGTCCTCCCACGATGAGAGGGTTGTTGGTGATGATGATGGCTTCTATTTCCCCCTCTCAGAGGGAATTATCCCCCGGCGGAATCGCTCCGTCGAAGAGCAAAAGTGCTCCCGCCCAAGTTCCGCCTCAAGACGGCGGCGCTCTGTCCCGAAAGTCCTCTCCTGATTTTTTTTTCTAGGGAAAATGGGCTTATGTACCAGAAGATGGGCACCGGAGGCTGGCTAGGGGCCCCACAACCCACCAGGGCGCGCCAAGGGGCAGGCGCGCCCTGGTGCCTAGTGGGCACCTGGGTGGTCCCCTTTGGTATTTTTCTTTTCTTCAATAATTCTTATATATTCCAAAATAAATCTCCGTAAAATTTCAGCTCATTTGGAGATGTGCAAAATAGGTATCTCTGACATAGCTTTTCATGTCCAGAATTCCAGCTGCTGGTAATCTTCCTCTTTGTGTAAACCTTGCATATTATGAGAGAAAATGCATTAGAATTACTCCACAAAGTGTTATATTGAATGAAAACACTATAAATGACAATAGAAAAACATGATGCAAAATGGATGTATCAAAGCTGCAGCGATGAACACTCCGAGAAAAGCAACGGTGTCGCGTTGACGTCGACGATGAAGGACACTTGCCCGCCGGCGAGTGCGTGGGACTACGTTCCGAGCTGCTTTGAGGCGTAGTAGTACAGAGCCTTGTAATGCTTCTGCCATGGCGGTGTGTGCATGGTTGGCCACGGTAGCGGGGCCCCGCGTCCGCCACCTCCACCACGTCCACCACGACCGCCGCCTCCACATCCACCACCACGACCTCCACCTCCGCCTCCGCCGGCCTTTTGCTTCTTGAGCGGCGCAGCCTTTACCTTCACTTTGAGGCGGCGATTTTGCCGTGTCTCCGAGTTGATATTTCGAGCAAGCGTGATTGCCGGATCCTCCACCACTGTCGTCTCTGGCAGTTTCTCCTGCGGGTCCATGCGTTCGGGGCAACGAAAAAGGGCGGGAACTGGGTGAAGAGCGGCGGGATGAAAAAAGAAGAGTGGAGGATATTTTGCCACGGACAGTAACAAAAGCGCGGGTTCTGTCTTAGTTCTAGGTGAGCCGGGGGTGTCGAGTCCTACGTGAGTCGTGTCTGGACTCCCGCAATGCCCCCCTACCCTCCCCTCTACAGACCGATGGGAGTCGGTGTTGGATGGCGGACAGCCGTGTCCCGACGTATACGGGCGATTTGGGGGCGAGGGTAACCGTGGCCGTTTCCCTACATGCAATGCACACATTCAACTTGTTTTTTTAACATAGTACAGACGCAAGATCTCATACATACGCGCGTACACTCACCCCTATGAACACACACACGCACACCCTACCCCTATGAGCAGTTCTGCCTATGAGCACCTTCGAGAGACTGGGCCGACCGTAGGCGCCTCGTCGTCGACGGGAACAACTCCTCCCCCTGAAAGCGCATCGCCAGAAATCCTGAAATAGAATTTGAACACTGATGGGCTGGGGATACTACAGTCTGTCTAATCATCCAATCACATATTGGTTCGCCACATTCAACTTGTTAGTCGTATGCACGTTGGTGTTGACGCAGGATGCAATAGTTTAGCGAGTCCCCGCAAGACGTGGGTAAAGTCAAGAGCCAAGGGTTAAGTTATACAGGCGCATCCATTTTGAGGAGACATATTTTTTCCTTTTGCAGAGAGAGGCTGAGCGGCTGAGTGTCAAGGATTGCTTGACCTTGAGCTGGCCGTGGAAAAAGTCCCATCCAGCTAGCGCTCGCCATGCTGCAGGTGCGCATTCCCAGGCAACGCGTCACAAATCGACCGTCTCATCGTGAATGTGATGCGTTGGCAGCTTATTCAGATGGTACAACGGCTCAAACTCATTTTGGAGTCTTCAGATTCTTTCTTAGCTGTTATTCCGGTCAAGTGATTGATTAGTTGTTGCCGAGTTGTTGGCAACGGCAAGATGACAACAATTTCATTGAATCCACAGGGAATCGAATGATGAAACTTCTCATTATCGAATCCATCTTCTATATTTCATTCACAAATTAAAAACAAGAACAAATTAATAATGGGAGTAGAGAAGAATGAAGAAGAAGAAGAAGAAGAAGAAGAAGAACACACCAAGGATATTAACGGCATTGTTTCACCACAGCAAACTCGTATATGATCAGAATGTATGAAAAAAATCCCGAAAAGAATCAACTTCATGGCTGCCCGGCAGCCGGTGGAGGCGGCGACGAGTAGTCGTACGCCGGCAGCTTCCACGTCGTCGGTGGTGGCGGCGAGAGGTGCCGGTCCTCCGGTGACACCTCGTAGTTGGGCGGCGCTGGTAGGTCGTAGTGGGGCGGTGTTGTCGGCTCTTCGTACTCTGGAGGTGGCGGCGACAGGTACCGGTCCTCTGGTGACACCTTGTAGTAGGGCGGAGGTGGAGACTCTTGGTAAGCTGCGGGTGGCGGTGAGTGGTACCGGTCCTCCGGTGACACCTCGTAGTAGGGAGCTGGCACCTCGTAGTGGGGAGGCGTTGTCGGCTCTTGGTACGCTGGAGGTGGCGGCGAAAGGTACCGTTCCTCAGGTGAGACCTCGTAGTACGGAGGTGGGGGTGATGGAGACGGGGGTGGAGGTGAAGGTGGTGGAGGAGACGGGGTTGGTGGAGGAGGCGACGGCGGCGGTGGTGAAGGTGGCGGAGGAGACGGGGTTGGTGGCGGTGGTGAAGGCGGAGGAGGTGGCGGCGACGGCAGCACGAACTTCTTGCACCTGAAGGCGTCGCAGTTGACATGGTTGCTGTTGAAGAATTGGCACTGTTCGGTTGACCTCTGGTCAGGGCGGTTCGGGATGCAGTTCCGGCGATCGTCCAATGCCTTGACGTGCATGCACACCGGCGGCTCGCCGGTGATGTAGTTGTAGGAGTAGGTGAAGTTCTGGAGATGCGGCAGGTGGCAGATCCCCTCCGGCACGTCGCCGGTGAGGCGGTTGTGACCAAGGTCGAGCTGCTCGATGCTGTGGAGGTTGGCGAGCTCGGCGGGGATGGCGCCCATGAGCTGGTTGTGGCTGACGTCGAGCACGGTGAGGGCGGTGAGCATGCCGAGCTCCGGGGGGACGCAGGACTTGAGCCCGGTGTTCATGAGTATGATCTCATTGAGCGTGCCGGACATGTTGGCGACGGAGGCCGGGAGGCAGCCGCCGAAGTCGTTGTTGGCGAGCACGAGGACGGAGGCCGGCGAGTTGCCGACGTTGTCGGGGATCTGGAAGCGGAAGCGGTTGGAGTTGATGAAGATGGCGTCGAGCGGGAGGTCGAAGAGCTCTTTGGGCACGGGGCCCTCGAACTCGTTGTAGCGGAGGTCGAGGTACCTGAGGCTGGGCAGGCGGAGCACGACGTCGGGGAAGGCGCCGACGAGGCGGTTGTTGCTGAGGTCGAGCTCGTGGAGGAGGTGCATGGCGTGGAAGGAGGCCGGCACGAGGCCGCAGAAGCGGTTGGAGTTGACGTGGAAGACGGAGAGGTCGGCGAGCCTGCCGAGCGCCTCCGGGAGGTGGCCGGCGAGGTCGGCGTGGTTGAGGTCGACGGCGGCGACGACGGTGAGGTAGTGGTCCGCCTGGGACGGCGCGCAGAAGACGCCGTAGTAGGAGCAGACGTCGGGGCCGGACCAGGAGGCGGTGAGGTTGCGCGGGTCGGAGAGGATGGCGCGCTTCCAGGCCTGCAGCCCGACGTAGGCGTCGCGGAGGCGCGGGTTGGCGAAGGCGTAGGACGGGTCGACGAAGACGTCGCTGCCGTCGTCGGCGCCGTGGCTCTGGAGCAGCCGGCGCTGGTGGCCGGGCGTGGATGCTGCGGCGGCGAGGTGCGGGACGAGGAGCAGCGCGAGGAAGAGGAGGGTGGTCGGCATTGCCGTCTGTGTACGCATGGTAGCCCGCGGCGGGCTGTGTGTGGTGTGGCGTGGATGGATGCTCATGGGTTTGAGGGGGGGTGGGTTCATATGGGGGAGCAGGGGAGGCCAAATCGCGGCGCGGGAATAGAATAATGGCGCGGTGATTGGACCGGACGGCTGCGATCGCGGGCATGGCTTTGGTTGGTTGCGTGTGCGCGTGATGGACCAACGCTACGCTCCAGCCAACGGATCAACCGGCAGCTGGAAGAGGAGCTGCCTTCCACAACGTCGTCGGGTCGTTTGATCGCATTTTCTGATTTCTTTTTACGATTCTTCTTTTATTTTCTTTGGCGAGTCATCAATGAACGGTGTTTTCTTTTGCGCTCACCGAAAAAATGAAGGGAATAAATTATCAGGGTGAGGAGAAATTATCACCGGTAACAAAGAAAGCGATGCTAGCTGCGCTCCCTAGTAGAAAAAAAAAGGAAAATAGCTGCGCCGTGCTGTGCTGTTTGTGCTGTGTTGTGTTCAATGGCATGGTGTGGTAGTGAGGGCCCCGTCGCAACGTGCAGAGCATCCATGCCACTCCGACGAGACGACGACGACGCCGCCGACGCGCTTAGTGGGAATCCACACCTAGCCAAGCCAGCAGCTATGGCCCTTTGTTTTCTCCCTCCTCCGTAATACAACTAGAGTATTTCCGCGCGAATAAACCACCAGATAAATTATTTTGATTTTCGCCGACCGGCTAATCATGATTGATATACTAATATAATGTACGTATTGTTTATTTATTTTTTTGGTTCTGGTACACCTGCTGCTTTCAGACTGTTTTGCTGGTTTGTTTTCATCATGACGACATTAAGTAATGGAGCAGTAGTATAGCTATAGTCCTTGGAGGCGTTTGAGGGAGCCCACCATTTGAGGCTTGAAACACGGGAGACGCCTGTCATGTGACTATGTGAGTGACTAGCTCCTCATTCCTGACCACAATTAAGTAGGCGTAGTAGCATGCATCGGTAATGTCAGTAGGCTTCGTACGCTTGGCTGCATCGGTACGTAACCTGCACAGGATCATGCATCCGTCCAACTTGTCCATTACGGAACGTACGTGAGCACGCCATCGAGTAAACTTATTGTTTTTTCTTTTGCAAAAAACAAATTCAGATCTTCTATCATAAAATACGAAGCGTCTCAAACATAGTAAAAATTGAACCAGCGTCCACGAGCCGAAAAGTCGTGCCCCTAAGGACCAGCGTCCTAGAACCGTAGTTGTCGTCGTTAAACTCCTTAACAAGATCTGAAGCACCTGACACCAAATCTTGTCACATGACAAAAAATCATAATCTCACCGCTCCAAGAAGACGGCAGAAGTCTACGTCGTTAAACAACAATATGTTTGCCATGAATTGCCCCATGGGCTGCACCTCTATTTAATCTGATAGACCTTGTACAATAAGGATACAATCAATCTGATACTAATCAGATCGTAGACTATCATACACAGCAGATTACAATTGCTACATAATATCTCCATCATAATTACATGAGATATGACTGATACTATTCCATGTACGTTAACATTCCCCCTCAATCTCAACCGGCCACAAGGTTGAGATTGTGTCGTAATTTCTCCAGCATGATCTTTGTAGCAGGTTTAGTGAAGGCATCTGCTACTTGATCACCAGAAGACACAAAACGTACATTCAATGCTCCTTGTGCCACCTTTTCTCTCACGAAGTGGAAATCCACCTCAATATGCTTCGTCCTTGCATGGAACACTGGATTTGCAGTTAAGTATGTGGCACCTAAATTATCACACCATAAAACTGGTGGTCGCGGCAGAGGTACTCCCAGGTCTCTAAGCACAGACTGCACCCATGTGACTTCAGCTGCACCATTTGCAAGGGCCTTGTACTCCGCCTCGGTACTAGATCGTGACACTGTTGGCTGTTTTCTAGCACTCCAAGAAATCAGATTGGGTCCTAGGAAGACCACAAAACCACCTGTGGAGCGTCTGTCATCGGCACATCCCGCCCAGTCAGCATCAGTGAAAACACTCAGAAGTCTGGAGTGTGATTGACGAATCTGGAGACCAGTAGCCACAGTACCTTTAACATATCTTAGTATGCGCTTGACAGCCTCCCAATGCACATCAGTGGGTTTGGACAGATATTGGCACACTTTGTTTACAGCAAAAGAAATATCTGGGCGGGTAAGCGTGAGATACTGCAACCCTCCGACAATACTGCGATAGCTGAAGGCGTCATCACCATTGAGAGGAGTGCCAAGAGCTGCTGCCAACTTATCAGTGACGGACATGGGAGTAGAAACCGCCTTGCAATTCTCCATATGTGCACGGTGAAGTAGGTCATCGGCATACTTACGCTGAGAGAGCACCATTCCCCCTGAATTGTAGGTGGCTTCAATCCCAAGGAAGTAAGCGAGACGACCTAGATCCTTGATAGGAAAAGACCCGGCAAGAGTGCGAAGCAGTCGATCCACCGCTTTAGAACAGGAGCTAGCAATGACAATATCATCAACATAAACAAGCATGTAAATGACCACACGCCCTTTCCGAAAAATGAAGAGGGAAGTGTCAGCCTTAGAGGACTGAAAACCAAGTTGATGTAGTCGATCACTGAGGCGGGAATACCAAGCTCGGGGAGACTGTTTCAGCCCATAGATTGACTTCCGAAGCTTGCACACATGATGAGGGTAGCGAGGATCCTCAAAGCCCGGTGGCTGCTGCATATACACCTCCTCATCAAGAAGACCATGGAGGAATGCATTGCTCACATCAAGTTGTCGCAAACACCAACCCTGCGAAACAGCGAGTGAGAGCACAAGGCGAACAGTAGCTGGTTTGACAACTGGATAGTCAACACCATACTGCTGAGTGAACCCGCGAGCGACCAGGCGGGCTTTGTACTTGTCAAGAGAGCCATCAGAATGTTGCTTGACTTTGAAAATCCACTTACAGCTGACAATGTTGGTGCCGGAAGGACGTGGAACAAGCGACCACGTCGCGGTGTGCTGAAGGGCTGAAAACTCCTCTTGCATAGCGGCTTTCCATGCAGGATCAACGAGCGCCTGTCGGTACGTAGCTGGAGCGGCCACAACAGCACTGAAACCACGACGATACGGGTTGTACCGGACAGTGCCATCAATGGGGATTTTCGGGCGTTGTATGTTGTTCTGAAGACGCGTGCGTGTCCGCTCAACGGGGGGAGCCGCAGACCGAGCCGGCTGCAAGGCAGGAGGTGATGGAGGAGCGGCCGCCGGAGAGACCGACGGCGAGGCCGGTGGTGATGCAGAGGCACTCGTCGGAGAAGCCGTTGGCGAGGCTGGTGGTGATGGAGGAGCGCCCGCTGAAGACGCCGGCGCGTCTGGTCCGGCATCGACGCGCGCAGAGGCGTCAAGTGCAGGCGATCTACGCGCTGATGGTGAGGCCGGCTCGTCTATCTGGTCAGTACATGGCGTAGACGTGGTAGAGGCCGGAGTCGGCCCACCTGATGGAGAAGCACCACAGCCGGGGCCTGCTGCTGGACGTGTGGCACATGATGGCTGGGTGCATGGCGTTGTAGCATGCACGTCGCTATGGCCCTGTACAGCGCTCGTAGATACATGTCGTTCCTCTGTATCTGCAGGACACAAGTCAGGAAACAAAAACGACAAGTTGTAGTTTCTCACATTAGCATCCTGAACTACTGGCTCATTGGAAGGAAAGGATACAGGAGGATTTAAGCGGGACAAGTCGGGACACGCACTAGTTGCAAAGGGAAAAACATTTTCATCAAAGACAACATCGCGGGAGATATAGATGCGACCAGTGGACTTGTCAAGACACTTATAACCTTTATGGAACGGACTATATCCGAGAAAAACGCACATCTTGGAGCGGAACTCAAGTTTTCGGGAGTTGTATTTACGAAGACTAGGCCAACATGCACATCCAAATACACGAAGAAAAGAGTAATCGGGCGTGATGTGAAGAAGACGTGTGAGTGGTGGCATATTTTGAAGGGTCCGGCTGGGCATGCGGTTAATCAAATAACATGCGGTAAGAAAAGCTTCATCCCAATAACGCAAAGGAAGATTGGAGTGAGCGAGGAGGGCAAGCCCGGTTTCAACCAAGTGCCGGTGCTTCCGTTCAGCTATACCATTTTGTTGGGATGTATGTGGACAGGATATGCGATGAGAAATACCGACACGCTGAAAAAAATTTATGCAAGCGGTGGTATTCACCCCCCCCCCCAATCAGATTGAACCGCACGGATTTTTGCATTGAGGAGTCTTTCGACATGGGCCTGAAAATTATAGAAAACTTGTTCGACATCAGATTTATGTTTAAGAAGATAAATCCACGTAAAACGGCTAAAGTCATCAACAAAGCTAACATAAAACTTAAAACCTCCAGAGGAGGCGAGGGCAGGACCCCACACATCGGTATGAATAAGCTCAAGTGGTTTCGAAGAAACACGGGATGAATTATTGTAAGGTAATTGATGACTTTTGGCGCGTTGACATGCGTCACAAACGAAAGTATCATGACTCGACGAACAAGGGAGTTTATTTGACCGAACGACAGACTCAACTACATTATTTGATGGGTGACCCAAACGATGATGCCACTGACTCGATGAAGAACGGACTCCGGAGAGAGCTCGACGTGATGATGACGACGACGACCGACTATATGGGATGGGGTAGAGGCCATTGCGACTTCTACCGAGAAGAAGGACCCTCCTCGTGATTTTGTCCTTCACACAAAAGAAAAAAACGGTGAAATTCCACAAACACTTGGTTATCCGAAACAAGACGATAAACAGAAAGAAGATGTTTGTGAATTTCAGGGACGTGCAGAACATTTTTAAGGTGGATGGGATCACTAGAGCCAGCAAGTTTAGTATGACCAATATGAGAAATTTCCAAACCTGCACCATTTGCAACTTGAACTTGATCCTTTCCACCATAGCGCTCGTGCACCGTCAAGCGGTCGAGGTCGCTGGTGAGGTGGTCAGTGGCACCTGTGTCGAGGTACCAATTGTTGTCGCGGTGGCCGTATGTAGCCATGTTGCCGCTGCGGTCGTTGTAGCGATCGCGACAATCGGTGGCGTAGTGCCCCTCCTCGCGGCATATTTGGCACCTTGGAGGACGACGGTTCCTGCCGCCGCCGCCGTTGTGACGGCCACCGTTGTTGCCACGGTTGCCATTGGAACCATAGCGGCCACCATTGCCACCACTCCTGTTTCCATGGCCACCATGGCCACCATTGCTGTTCCGGTTGCCGTCGCGGGAACCGGAGCCATTGTCGTGGCGCACGACGTTGTTGGCTGATGAAGAGAAGTCGCCGCTGTTCGCGGCATGCTGCTCCTGACGCGCCTCGAAGCTGAGAAGGTAGGCATAAAAATCGGAGAGGCTTACTTCTCCTGTGAAGATGGAGAGCACAGTCATGAGGGGGTCATATTCCTGACCCAGCCCACCGATTATGTGCCCGATGATCTCGTCATCGGACAGTACCTCGCCGACGGTGGCCAGTGCGTCGGCATAGCCTGTCATCTTGTGGAAGAATTCTGCCGCTGACATGTCCTTCTTCGTCTGCGACAGCTGCGTACGGAGTTGGCGCACACTGGCCCGATTCTGGGCAGCGAACATAGCGCCGAGGGCAGTCCAAACGGCCGTCGCGGAGGTCGCTCGCGTCATCTGGGCGAGCACTTCCTCCGTCATGGAGGACAGGAGCGCGCCGAGCACGGCCTGGTCGGTCCTCCTCCATGGCTCGTACTCAGGGTTGGGCACGGAGCGCGCAGCATCGCCGGTGCCCTCGGTGATCGTCTTCGGCGGTGCTGGAACGGAGCCGTCGAGGTAGCCGAACAGACCGGCGCCGGTGAGGTTTGGGACAACCTGCGCCTTCCATAGCAGGAAGTTGGCGCGGGTGAGCCGGACGGTGATGAGGCCGGCGAGCGACGGCATGGTAGCGGTGTGGCCGGAGACGAGCGGGCCGGCGGTGGTGGTGACGAGTGCGCCGGAGGTGGTGCCAGCCATGTCGTGGAGAGATGGGATCGAGGCTCTGATACCACGTTAAACAACAATATGTTTGCCGTGAATTGCCCCATGGGCTGCACCTCTATTTAATCTGATAGACCTTGTACAACAAGGATACAATCAATCTGATACTAATCAGATCGTAGACTATCATACACAGCAGATTACAATTGCTACATAATATCTCCATCATAATTACATGAGATATGACTGATACTATTCCATGTACGTTAACATACGTCTATGCTCCATCGACTACAACCAGCTGAATGAACTCAAGAAGGATTAGATCCCGAAAGACAAACTCGGATAAGAAGCCTCATCATCCGCCCGACGCCATTTATGCGAGGACATAAAAAGAAAAACCCTAATCTAAACCACTAACCGGATCAGAGGAGCCGAAACCAGACGATACATACATGTTGCCGTTAGTAACGGTGATGATTGCGGGCGGGAGAAGGATCGCGATTTGGTTTTTAAGGTTTCTGGTGGGCCTGCTATACGGTACACGTCAACAACAAGAAGAACAAGAAAAGAGCAAGAGTAGAGGTTTGGTTCGCTTGCATGTGAGCGGGCCCCACACGCTGTCACCGCCTAACGCTGCCACCACCACCATCAACAGCATCGTTTTATCATCATCATCAGTCGAATCAAGTATCAAACCATGCAAGCAAATATGTGGAAAAGGGGATTGGCTTAGCTTAGGTTAGGGATGGATTGGATGGCCATGGCCAACGCCTGGCTGTGTGAGCGCGACCAATCACAACCAACGCAGCATTCCCTTTCCCTGCGTCGTCTCGCTGGGCAGCCGCAGGCCTGGCTGGCAACATGATATCATCCATTCATTCATTCATGCTCAGGTGCCTGTGGGTTGCCCGCCCTGATTGTGTTCCACATCGGCGGAAAAAAATTTCCCTCAAACGTGTCACCTCTCTTTTTACTCCTGCCTACAGCGTGCTCTGTGTCTGGGTCTGTGTCTGTGTTGCTATCCCTTTAAGGCGTTCTTTGGTTTGAAGGAATTTCATAGCAATTTTAGATGATAGGATTCTTATAGGATTTTTTCCTTTAGAGCCCTTTGATTAATAGGAATGAATTCCTATTCCTATATAGGATTGGTTCCTATCCTTCACATTTCATAGGAAAATAAAAATGAGGCTAGACTCAATGGAAAAATTCCTTTGATGTCAACCAAATGACATCTCGTTTTCTATTCCTAATTTGAGATACATGTCATCTTAGGCATTTTTTGGTTTGGAATTGAATCTTGTAGGAAATGAGATGACATGTATCTCAAATCCTATGAGTAGGAATAGGAAACAAGATGTCATTTGGTTGACATCAAAGAAATTTTTTCATTGAGTCTAGCTCTTTTTTATTTTCCTATGAAATATGAAGGATAGGAACCAATGCTATGTAGGAATAGGAATTCATTCCTATAAACCAAAGGGCTCCAAAGGAAAAAAAAACCTATAAAAATCCTATCCTCTAGAATTCCTTACAAAATTCCTATTCTTACGATAATCCTATCTTATAAACACGTTCCGCTCATGTTCTCTGCCTCAATACACCACCGTCAAGTCCGAAACCGGACCGGACGGGAGCATGTACGCGCCCTCCAACCAGGAGGAATCAAGTAAGGAGACCCCACCATCGTCAACGTCGCATCAGGCCACGGTTGCAAATCATCAATTTGCTTCAGTACAATGGATTACCATTGGCTGGTCACGCCCGTGAATACTGCTTGGCGGCTTGGCGCTCATGCCCTATTCAACTCTGGACTCTAGTGCCTTGTGAATATCTTACCCAAATCTCATCAATACAACACAACACTCTCAATCTCTCAAAGGCAAGGGGCTACCGCCCACGAACCGCCACAAATCTTGGGCCGCATTCTTCCAACGTGTCTTGTGCGTATCCCGGAGAAAACCTGCCTTGCCTTGGCAACCACTAGGCCAACACTGCATGACTTCCTGCCCCTAGTACATCAAACTGAATGCCCATGTCAAACCAATGCAATTACTCCTACCATTCTCTTATACAAGGCCATTTTATGTTTTTGTATCTAATTTGATCATTAATTTTGTCAACACAAAGTGAGTTATATACCACAAAAAGTATGTCACTGGATGCACATTTCAAAAAACTTTCCAATATGTTTTTTATGACATATAATCCATATTTTGTTGACCAAAATTTGACATGAAAAACAAAGTGGCCTTGTGTAAGGGAATATAGGAAGAGTATCTAATGGAGGCAAACTCGCCTTTCTCAACTTGATAATATCCTCGCTGAACAATATGCTACTCTTTCCATTCCAAAATAAATGTCATGATTTTAGTTTAAATTTATATTAAAACCACAACACCTATTTTGGATACGTGCAAACTACACCCTAGCCTACAAACTATTCGGCATAAGATGACACTTTCTATGTAGCAATACGGCCAATCTTGCAGAAAAATGCTCTTCTCTCGCCGTCTTATTAAGGGTTTGCAATATAAAGGGAAGATGGGCACTTGCCATCCTATATCTCAAACTTCAAAATAAAGGCCTTCTCCTCAAGCATTTGTAATCCGTTTGATTGGATAAATTAATTCGGAATTCTCGCGCATGCGTTGGATCATTCCTTTGCTTCATTCTGATGGTGGGATGCCCCAAAGTCTCCATTTTTACAACGGTTTTGCTGATCTTATTTGACCTACACTTAGTTAAGTCCCAGTCGATGACACGTGTCAGATTTCACAGAGATCCATAAGATTTTTCTTTTTAGTATTCTTTTCTCTTTCTTTGTATTCATTTGATTGATTTTATGTTTTAACTTTTTTTTGTGGGTTATTTTTTGTCTTTTTTTCCATGCCATGCGCAACTACAGCTCCGTAGATAAATAGTGTCCAATGCCATTGCATTTGTAAGGGTCGAAGTGCATATCAGTGGATATTCCTTAGCTTGTAAAAGAATAATCAATCATACTCTCTCCGTCCGGAAATACTTGTCAGAGAGATGGATAAAAATGGATGTATCTAACGACAAGTATTTATGGACAAAGAGAGTATGTTTCAGTTGTTTCACGGAAATCGAGTACTTGCCCTCTTGATATTGTGCACCATGAATTATCATCAGAGAATTGTTAGTCGGCAAGTGGCAACAGCTATGAGCGAGAGGCTGAGAGCTGGACGCCAGTACGCCACCCATTAACACCTCTCCAAGAAAGGTTAAAAAAACACCTCTCCAAGAAAAGAAAAATACATTGAAGAGCTTGAGTTCACATAGAATTGCAATTCCTGGTGTTCAAATCCAATTGAAACTCCTCTATGCCAAACACATACTAGCATTACTTCCTAAGAACTTAAAGAAGCGTTGTGAAGGAATATTGAATTTCTAAGCAGTCATGTGGGGTCAGACAGAAATCAGCTCTCACTTACTGAGAGATAATAAACTAGGTATAATATCTGCAATGTACAGCTTGCAAAAATCAAAATGTGCGAGAAAATTCGCATTATCAATCTCGCTAAAGAGCAATTTCAAGATATTGTTATCTAGTCATACAAATTGTCAAGCAGACACCTGTTTTCTATCACCATCCATAAGAGAGGAAGACTTGATACATGCCACAAAAAATGAGCTGACATCCCATTCCAATGGTGGTAGTTCAGAAGCCTCGCTCGCAATGTCATTTACCTATGGTGGTTCTACAGAGAGACCATGCATTACAACAGCAAAGATATTTGCAGGATTCAATAGTATTGGTTGTAAATCACACAACAAAGCATGCATCGCAGGTCTCTGTATTCCTAAGGGCAGATATTAACAAGCATCTCTTGGGGGGTAACAACAGTTGGAAACCACCTATACTCCTTTAGCCTCTGAGATTAAACACCTGAAGGAAGGATGAAATAATTAGAAGGCTGCTAAGTTGTGACTGGAGAAGATAGTTTTCAACAGAGGTAAACAGGGGGAAGTAACAGTGCACATGTACTGAGTTGAGTGGCGCCAAGTAAGAAAAGTTCGTTACTACTTAAGTTCTCAATGCCATTGTTCTCTTGTTCAAGAATCTAAACAGAGCTGACACCTTATTTATGATAATATTTGTCAAACAACAAAGAAGAAACGATCTTTTCACTCAAGGAAGTCAGTCATGCTGAAAAGGCTGGAAAACAATTAGATAAGCCAGGTCAAATAAAAAGTTTATTTTACATGGTCACATGTTCCTATACTATTTCAAATCATGAAAATGCTGTGAACCAGCAACGCATGCTTGTAGTTGTTTCCAATGGTTTTTGGCCTGGAAGCTTATGGACCCTAAACAGAGCTGAACTTGAATGGCCAGCAAGTAAGTTTATTAAACCATGAAAATCTAATTTTGAGCCCTCGAAATTTCCTGACTTCACATGCTGAGAAGTGAGAACAACTACATAGGTTTCGAGTACTCAGTGGGCCCAGCCCAACTTAATAGTTCTACCAGGTTTTTTCTGTTAGTCAAACACTATTGGTGCTCATTTGGCAAGATTTTAGTCAATCACTCGATCTATAAACGGGACTCAGTAGAAGCCTAATGCTCACTCATTCGGATCATATCATCAGCTGGACTAATAATGCAGTTTGGTCTGAACTTACGCTAGGCCATATGGTTTTCAACTTCTGTATGTAAGAAACTTTCTATGATAACAGCAGTTAAACTCACTAACACTACACTTTATAAGAAAGATGTGGATCATACAGTTCAGCAGACATGTTAGTAGAAAGAAGCAGTGGTCGATCACCATTTTAACGCTACTAAATTTCATGATTAGATGCCAGAACTGAATTAGCAAGATGCTGAAACCAGTGAGTGAATGAGAACTTGGTCCAAGTTGCAGCAAGCATTCTAACTATGCAAAGATTAAAATTCTGATGCATATCTCTGCTCCGAACTAAGTTTACCATCTGCTCAGATTGCATTGGGAAACATGAAATTTTTATAACTGGAACTACCATTAAATGTAGCCGTATGCCCGTATTTGCATAATTATTTTCATTTCTTTCATTTGTTTGCATACAGTTTGCTCAATATACAATTGCTTTCTTTCATTTTCTTTTAGTTAGCACCAATTGGCTTCGAGTTCAGTTTTTTTAGCCACGTCAAGTGTACGAGTTGTGACGCTCCAGCCCTGTCTGCCAAACAAAAAGGCACATTCCTGTGTGTCTATATGTGCTCAAACTTACTACAATCCTTATAAGTAGACAGCACAAGAACAGCAGAAAACTTTCAAAATATGAGAATCTGTGATGGCACAATATCTCAGTTGGTACTAACTATACTGAGCTTCAAGCCTAAAAAGGAATTAAGGACCACCAAAACTCATAGTCACATATGGACACAGGTAGGTGCCAAGTGGCAACATAAGATTTAGGATATTACAGAATCACCAACTAATCCAAACAATTTAATGTGCCATCCATTGCTTCAAAGTTCATTAGCAGATGTATTAACAACTTAGTCACTCTAATATTCAAGCTTAAATGAGACTCTTCGCTAAGCATACTGTAAGAGGGCTACATAGATAAGCAACAAAATGTACAGGACTCCTTATTTAAAAAGAGAACAATCATCTAAGGAAAATTAAATAAGACAAATTCATTAGGACAGAGTTGCTTACTTGCACGAAGCCTTACTGGAATATCTTTTAGCTCTCGCCTGATGCATAGGTATTCACCGAGGAGTGACATGATTGCCAAACCAACAATATTAACCACCCACCATGTACCTGAAGCTGGCCATCCACCATAAATAATGCAAATAAACAGATGGATGATGTAGAGGGTGGCTGCGAAGTCCAGGCACTTCTTGGCTCTCTCAATCACATAAAACATGAATCCAGCACTGCCCAAGGAAAGCATGGAAGCAAAGTTAAAACCGAACCATTTCTTGCAGAAAACATAGAAGGAACAATTAGATAACTGAAAAGGCTAAAGCAATCAATGAAGCCCATTCTCTTCATAGCTAACAAAGACCGAGTTCTTAGTGAAGGCTTACCAAGTTATCATCGGTAGCATGGTTTTGGTTTCTGTAGTTATTGTTGACAAGTACAGTGTGGAAACTGAAGTCTAATCCTAAATGCTAGACACTAACCTACTACGATGTAGGGCATTCTGCCTATTTAGATGGTTGCTTGAGAATTCTTCTTTGTATGGTGTTGTTGTGTTTGCTGCTACCATGTGTACTCGGTTGTTTCGGTGGTTGGCATTATCTATAAAGTGGGGCAAAATCCTTTCTCGGTCGAAGGTTCAGCCTAAGTACAAGGATATAAAATACAGGAAAACACAGTATGTGTTAGCAGAAAATTTTCATTTCCAAAAGGCTTGAAGCAGCAAAACCTAATTCCTATATATTATTTCTGTGTAAGTTCAGATACTTTAGCAAGTGCTTTCCTCGCACTGCCCACAAAGGATATGTGAATGGGGTGGATTAATTCCCTTATCCATCTGCTATTAGAATATCTGGCTCCAGAATATTTTCTAGAGATCAAACTCTTCTTGGTTGATTTGGAAAATGAGGATGGAAAGTGCTCACGACATCTTTCTGATTTACAACTGGAATTCCACAAAATAATTTACTGGCCTATCTACTGATGAGATGGCCTTCCTTCCAGTCATAATTGGGCGCCTACACCCTATGCAATACTATATGGCAACAAGAACAAGGTTTCCATAGCAGCCATCAATGACACTCTACTGAAAATCTTCTGATGTATCTACTGGTAAGCCGATATCACAATGCATCTATGTTACATGGCAGATTTGGCTTTATATTTCAGATACTTCACAGCTCTAGCAAGTACAAGTATACGACCAGACCCCTCTCTAGGCTTAATACATACCAACAAACTCAAGAAGCTTAATTACTGGTTGAAGAAATGGCTGTTACATTCCGCAAATTTAGAAAAAGATGTGGAAAACTACACGCTGCTGACAGGCAATTTACAGTCGATGCTTTTGGAACTCGAAGCAATTAGCACCTACAGCCATAACCAGAAGCAGTTACCACCAAGTGCAGGGGTCCAGCCGACCTATTCCGGGTCTTGATTCCTACAGAGGAACCCCGCACTGCTAAATGTTGCACATGTAGAAGCAGGTCGTAGCTTGGAGGAACCAATGGCTGGCGTGCCGGCGGGAAGGAGGAACGGAAATGGGAATGAGCAGTGCTGTTACCGTACCCTGCGATGGCGGCGAGGAGGAAGGAGGCGATGGCGCACCAGCCGGTGGTTGTGCGCGGGGTGAGGGTGGCAAAGTCAAAGAGGTAGAGGAGCGTGAGGCGCGGGACGCGGGTGCCGACGAGGAGCGCCATGAAGAGGCCGAGCCCGAGGTAGTAGAGGCACTGCAGGCAGACGATCTGCGCCACGATCAGCCACGGATCCCACACCATCGCCCCATAGAACATCTTCGCCTCCAATCCCCGCTCTCCGCCTCCGACGTCGCCGCCGCCGCCGCAGACGAGATCTGAGGTCGCCGGGGAGGCGGGCGAGGAGCGGTGGTTGGGTTTGGGGATTCGGCGGGATCTCTCGCGCGCGGCCGGGCTGGATGTTAGGTTGCTTCTCTCTGCTGCTGGAACAGGCGGAATATGCTCTGTTTCCTTGTGTTTTCTTGGCTGGAAATTTGGGGACTGGTTCTCTCTCTGGAGCGTGGGTCCAGGCGGTCCGACGTGGACGGTTTCTTATCCTCCAAGTTAATGTGCTAAACATGATTAGTAAGATCGGTTAATGCAAAAGAGTAATGACACATGTGGTAAGCAATCCAAACAATTTTAAAAAAAACGCAGCAGCGACGGCCACCACCGGTGCTCCTCTCGCTCCTCGCCCAACGCCGCTCGCTACTCCGGCGGCGGCGTCCACCTAGCTTCATACCGTCGGCCACTTCGGTCGCGGTGGCCACCCTCCCTTGTCGTCGGTCACTCCGACCCCGGCAGCCACACCCCTCCCCCCCACACACACCTCCCCCCGCAGCCCGACGCCCATGGATTTCAGTCCGCAATCGGTCACCTCCGGCTACCGTCACGTTGATGAGCGCCCGGTGGTCTCGGGGCTGGGGCTCTCCTCGAGTTCGGAGGCGCACGGCCCGGCACTGCACCCCTCCCCGGCGCCTCCTCGAAGGGTCAGTGTCGAAAATGCTTTTTTAGCACTCTGGAGATGCCCTAAGCGCCCCGATGTAGTTTTTGTTTTGAGGGGTATCATAAGTTTTATTACTCAAAATCCACATGATGTCGGATACAAAAGGGATCATGGGGTTGGACCAGCCAGACGTGTCACCACTGATTGAGAGAATGTGAGAACTTGGCTAACCTATCGGCATCGCTATTAGCAGCTCGACCTTCAAAGGAAAAAAGTACAATTAAACATTTGAGACCTCCTATTAA
Organism: Triticum urartu; assembly: GCF_056163025.1. NCBI lineage: Eukaryota > Viridiplantae > Streptophyta > Magnoliopsida > Poales > Poaceae > Triticum > Triticum urartu. Next base: position 384,344,533 of record NC_141875.1, on the reverse strand, counting down.
TCTCATTAATGATGTTCCCATATACTTTGTGGCTTCCTTTCTCTATATTCTTCACAATTTTCTTAAGCATAACATACTCTGCGAGAGATATAGCCTCTCGATAAGCAATAGCTTCCAATGTAAATGCATCATTTATGTCATGAATTACAAATGAGGAACTACCCATATAGTTTCCCTCTATACCTCGGCATACAGCCGCCACTGAGGCCCTCGCCTGACTCCTTATCGTGGCTGCGTTCACATGTATTTTCATGAAACTTGGTGGAGGTGCCTTCGGCCTCCCCATTGCTTTGCCCGTTACCACATTGATTCAGGGCTAATTTTTTTTAAATAATACATTTTTTATTAATTTTCAAAAATATTATGCCAATTTAATTTTTTTTAAATACATAGTTAGCCCTCAGGAGGCTGACTGGCCCTTGTCCACCAGTCGTTGGCCGGTTGCACCTCGTCGGCGAATCGATGGCTGACAGCTGGCCTATTGGCCACGTGTCGGCCGACGAGTGGCCAGGCCACATCGCGCGGGTAGTGATGAAGCTATGTATCTAGGGTAGGGTCATGGACCTGTCCTAACCGCCCTACCCAAGGACATCTCTAGAAGAAATCACCTTTCAATCGACTTGGGGGTGTTCCACTCGACAGACTCGAAGACACTCGACCAAGAAGCAATCACTCGACCAAGATCCAACCACTCGACGGCCAGGAGGCCTAAAGTCACTCCGCACGCTAACGGTCGGTCATTAAGTAGCTTTTATGGTCATCATGGCACTGGGGCGTTACCAGTAACGCCCGACCTTAATGTATTTGAAACCCTGCATAACTGAGGGCCGAAGGGGTCTGGCGAACTCTATATAAGCCACCCCCCTCCTCAGTGTAAAGGGTTCGCACCCCTGTAATTCATACACACATAATCCAGTCGACCGCCTCCGGGCTCCGAGACGTAGAGCTATTACTTCCTCCGAGAAGGGCCTGAACTCGTAAACCTCGTGTGCTAACAACTACTCCATAGCTAAAATCTTGCCTCTCCATACCTACCCCCCTACATTACTGTCAGACTTAGAACCACGATAGTTGGCGCCCACCATGGGGCAGGTGTCTTAGCGATTTGTTGGAGGAGTTGCGATCTTTTCCGATTCAAATCATCATGGTTTCTGGCGGAGTTTTGGTGGAGGGCCGCGAGATCCGTCTCGGCGCGCTCACGTTCATCGCCGACGACTCCGCTTGGCTTCAGGAGGCTCCGCTCGACGTCGACGCACTCCCTGTCCGCGGGCAACGCACTTTTGCGCGTGCGTTCGCGGCGTCCTCTTGCGGCAACCGTCAACCCATTATCGGTCGGCCCCTGTGTTGTCCTCCCTCCCTGTTTCCCGCCGACGCAAGCGCTCCGGTCGGTCGAGACTTCAGCGGTGGGTGAGACACGCGGTGGCACGCCAGTCGGTCACCTCTCAAGTCGCGGCGATCGAGCCTGACGAATCCCTCTACGGCCTGTTCGACTGGCTCCGCAGAGACCGCATCCGAGTGCGACAGCAGTGATCCGGCGGCGGAGGTTCTGATGGTCGATGGACCACGCGGTCCTCCCGGTTTTCCCCGCACCGACGGAGGCGTAGGTGGAGGCGACCCGTCGCATCCCCATGAGGAATATCTCCCCGAACCTCTCACGTCGCTGCAGATAGAAGAACTTCGTCGCCGGAACATGGATGCACTGCACACTCCTATCGTTGGAGAAACCCCCGAGGCTCGTGCCTTGGAGGACGCGCGCCTGGCAAACTTGGCTGAGCGCACTCGACTGTAGAACCTCCAGCGAGCACTCGACGAGCGTGCGCGACAACGGGTTCCAGAATCCAGTCGACGTCAGCTCTTTCCGCCCCGCAGGTATATCGAACTTCGATTCAGAATTTAGCAGCTGCAGCCCGTATAGCAGAGTCGATCCAGCCTTCCCAATCAGAGGCTGGCAGAGGCTTGCTGCAGATCAGAGCGTTACTCCGGGCAGCAGGAGACCAGAATTCCGCTATTTCTCAGTCGCGGAACAGGATTCATAGCAGATCCATTGCTGCAGACACAGTCCAGTCGGCTCATAGTCCAAGATCGCCCCCGAGGCGTGAGGGACGTGGAGACCGGCATGATCAGTATGGAAACCGTGAGCAGTATGATCACCGATTCGATCGTGACGATCGACGTCGAGTGCCCACCCCTCCCCCGAGGAGTGGATCGTATGTGCCTCGACAGCAGGATGACAGGCGCCCTCATAGTGTTGGGCAAAGGATTCCAGTCGACCCCAGGGAAACAGGCTTTGATGCGAGATCCATTCTCGCTCAAGGTTTGGTCGACAGGAACAGAGCTCACCGAGAAGGTGAAAGTGCTAGTGATCGACTAGAGGGGGGTGAATAGGCGATTTTTAAGAAAGTCTTCAAAACATGGAAGTTTCAAGGACAAATGATAGAAGTAAACCTATTACCACGCAGCGGAAGGTAGACTACACTAGGCAACCTTAGTCAAGTAACCAAAGAAGTGAAAGCACAATGACTAATAGCAGCTAGGCAGTAAGGATCAGGTAGGAAGATATTGTGAAGCCAATCAGAACAAGCAATCACTCAATGAAGACAAAAGATAATGCAATCATGCAATGACTTCACGAGGACCAACAGTAAGTAAAGGGAAGGGAAGGATGAAACAAGTGACTCGTTGAAGACAATGATTTGTTGGACCAGTTCCAGTTGCTGTGACAACTGTATGTCTGGTTAGGGCGGCTAGGTATTTAAACCTGAGGACACACAGTCCCGGACACCCAGTCCTGAACACGCAGCTCAGAACCCTTAGTCCTCACCGTATTCCCCTTGAGCTAAGGTCACGCAGACCTCGCCCAATCACTCTGGTAAGTCTTCAAGGTAGACTCCCAAACCTTCACAGACTTCGTTCACCGGCGATCCACAATGACTCTTGGATGCTCAGAACGCGACGCCTAACCGGCTGGAGGATTCACAGTCCTCAAGTGTAATAAGTCTTCAGATTACACAGACAGGACGACTTTTGTGATGCCTAACACTCTTTGGCTCTGGGTGGTTAGGACTTTATCCTCGCAAGAAATTCTCTCTCAAAGGCTTTGAGGTGGGTTGCTCTCAAATGACAATAGCCGTACTTTAACTCTGAGCAGCCAACCGTTTATGGTTGTAGGGGGTGGGCTATTTATAGCCACTAGGCAAGCCGACCTGATTTGTCCGAAATGACCCTGGGTCACTAAGGAACTGACACGTGTTCCAATGATCAGATTTCAAACACACACGACAACTTTACTTGGGCTACAAGCAAAGCTGACTTGTCCAACTCTGCACAAGATTCGCTCTCATAGTCTTCACTAGAAGACATAGGATTTTGGTTAAGCATCACTTCAGTCATTCTGACTGGTTCTCTTGGACCCCACTTAACAGTACGGTGGTTCCTATGACTCAACAAATAAGAAAAAGAACTACGAAAGATCTAAGTCTTCGCGCTCCATAGTCTTCATGCGACGTCTTCTCTTGTCATAGTCTTCAATGTGAATGTCTTCACATACCACCTTTGACTTCAATGTCTTCATACATTTTTAGGGGTCATCTCTGGTAGGAAAAGCGAATCAATGAGGGACTTCTACCTGTGTTATCCTGCAATTCTTACAAACACATTAGTCCCTCAACTAGGTTTGTCGTCAATGCTCCAAAACCAACTAGGGGTGGCACTAGATGCACTTACAATCTCCCCCTTTTTGGTGATTGATGACAAACTAGTTGAAGTTTTCAACGGGGAATATAATATGTGAAATTGTAAAGGATAAGGAATTGTCTTCATAAGTTGCAAGGGCTCCCCCTGAAGATGTGCATATAAGTAATTTGCTTTTGGAATGCAAATGCACATGGCAGGTTGTACTTGTGGAGATCCTCTTCAACTTATGATGATAGTTCATCATGCATGAAAAGTATGTGAAGATAATGACATGGATAATGAAAAATGGACGTCTGCAAAATGATCTAAGTGCGGAATTTATCGTCGCACATGCGGAATTTATCATCGCATCACAAAATAGCAAATAAGTAGCAGACGACCATCGAGTTTAAGTGTTACAACTCAAAGAACCAAATGTATCAAAACGAGAGTTGTGAACACTAGGCAAAACATAAAGTAACCGCCCATATGGACCCGCTTGAAGACTATCAAACTCATATGCTTCTCCCCCTTTTGTCAGTAAGGACCAAAAAGGTTTGAAGACATAGAGCATCTACTCATTCCCATGAGGAGTAGGTGAAGTAGCAAGGTCGTCGGTGTTGTTATGCGGTGCAGACGAGCTCGGGGCAGTGTCGATGCGTGCTGAAGAAGGGGGCGGTGAAGTAGCATCGTCTTCGTCCTCGATCACTCTGGCATTCACAGTTGCCGCAGAGGAAGAGAACTCAGAGTCTTCAAGAGAGGGAGTTCGTCACAGCACAGCCCTTCGGGGAGGTGTGGAGTCAAACTTGAAACGTTCAGAGAAGCCATCCTCTTGAAGATCATCCTCAGAGCACATAAGCATCAGCCCTTTCCATGTACGCCGACAGGTTTCATGGGCAACAAAGGCATTCTTGGTGGCAAGATTGCGAATACGGTTAACATCCACCAAGAGGCTTTGCATTTGGCGCTTCAGCCAGTCATGATGCCTATCATGTTTCTGATGAAGAGCAACCAGAAGCTCTCGGTCATTGAGAACACGAGATCGCTTCTTGGGCCGTTGGGCAATAGTGCTTTCAGTGGCTTCAGTGAGGGCACGATGAGGTGCACGTGTAGTACCAGCCAGAGGATAAACACGAGTGACTGCTTCAACTCCTTCAATGTTCTGAGAGAAACTTTGATGCTCCGATTTCTGAAGACTAAGAGGCTCCTTGGCAGGCTCTGGATAGATGGCTTCAACGGACATATCCACGTCAGGCAGGAAGATCCGATGATTGCGAGCAGAGGGATGATATGAGATCGCTGAGTGGAGTTTGATCAACCGCATTATCCATGGAGCGTAGAACTTCAAGCCAAAAAGATCAGATCCTGATGCAGCAAGTTGGCGGATGAAGAAGTCTTGCGCGTTGAAGCATTTGCCGTGAAGAATATAGAAGACCAAAGTCTTCATTGCACCTTCCAGCTGTGCATGTGGAGAGTGTCCTTTGATGGGCCAGAGAGTTCGCCTTATAATGTGATAGATAGTGCGTGGCAGATACTCAAGATCTTCAATAAGGAACTCCTTAGGATATGCAGCATCTGGAGGCAAAGACTTCATCATACTAAGCATCTGACTCATGTTCGGTTCAGGCTTCTGAAAGATGCTCTCCATAGCTTCACTGTGCAACTGACAGACAGGTTCATAGAGATCTCCAGGAGTGGGCAGACCAGTGAGCTCAATGATATCAAAGGCTTTGGCTTCATGATGAACATTTCCTGTCATCCACTCAAGGACCCAAGTCTTCGGATCTCTGTTGTAACCACGTATGTGAAGAGTGGCATAAAATTGGAGCAGCAACTCTTCGTTCCAGTGCTCTTGGTCGGTGACGAAAGGCAACAATCCAACCTCTTTGAAGCAATCCAGAGCTTCTTCCAAGCAAGGCAGACCAGCTATTGCTTCGGTGTCAAGACGCATATGTGGGAAGATGCAACCTTGATTGTACAGAATGCAGGAGTAATAGCTTCGCTGCGGATAGCTCCAAAACCGACCAGAAGATATTCGTTCCCTTGAGTAGGGGTTCTTGGAGCTATTGAAGAAGGTGTCGTCTGCTTTGAAGCCGTTGACATTGAAGGATCCAGGTGCTGATGCAGGACCTGGAAACCTGGGCAACCTTGGCATTGGCTTCTGTACCTGAGGCCTACACTCAATATGATAGTCAAACTAAGGACCAGCAGTAGGCGCAAGAACAGGAGCAGTAGCATCATTGGCTTCGCTGACTTCTGGTTCATGGGTCGGTGTAGGCTCCACATTTGCTTCAGCCATGACAACGTCGGTGGCTTCATTCGTGTTGGTGGTGGCAGCCTCAAGATTTTCTACCTCCACTTGATGAGCTGGAGGGTCGGGCACAAACACGTTCTCCTCAAGAACAGCTTCTTCAGTAGTTGGGGGAGTAGGGACACGTTCTTCTTCTTGGGTGTCATCGGCTGATGCAGCCGGAATGTCTTCAGCAGTTTTAGCCTCAGACTCGGAGACTTGAGACCTTGGTCCTTTGCGAAGCCTGCGTAACGCTGGCGACGCCTTTGGAGATGGAGTTGGCTGGGCCTCAAAGTCATCTTCTTCTTCTTGTCAGGGTGGTGTGACTTTGTTGTTGTGGGTGATTAGCCCATGATGCATCCGGAGCGATTGGCATCAGAGGACGACCAATGCAGATGAGTTTGCTATGCGTAAGCACAGGCGATGGTACCTGTTGGTGCTCGATCTGAGGAAGAACTACATCATCTTCAACATTGTCATGGTGACCAATGTCTTCAGCAGCGGTGGGATCAACTGTTGGAATGTCTTTAGTTGTATGAGCCTCTATGGAAGCAGGCTCATGGACAATCAGTTGGCGCTCTTGGTGTGTAGATGCAGGGCGAACCATTGAGATAGGTTCAACAGCCAGGGGCTCTATGGGAGCAGCCCGTTCCTTCTTGGTCTTCTGCTTCTTCTTGGAGGGAGAAACATCAGAGGCTTCAGAATGTTTCCTCTTTCTGGCTTCAGCCTCAGCAGTCCTCGTCTTCTTCAGTTCTGAAGCGGTTGACCTGGCCTTTGGCTTTGAGCCAGTCATGCTGTCTGGGAAGACAATGGGATGTGCTTCCTGCCTTGGTGCGTCGGGTGCGGCCACAGCTGTCTTCTTCTTCTGCTTTGCAGCCATCCTGGGGTCGATGCCAGGACGACCAAGGGCCTTGCGCTTCTCAGCCTCATTGTAGGCTTGCACACTCTTGTCAGCCAGGATCTTCATGCGCTCACGAGAACCTTGAGCTTCTGCATGTTTCTTGAGAAAGGCTTCTTTGAGCTCGTGCAACATAGTTTTGAAGTTTTTCACCTCTTGCACGCTGAGCTTGGCCATGTGCTTCTTGAACTGAGTTTTCTCAAAGTCAATCTTTTGCTTCAGTTCGACGATGCGCTGAGCTAGAGCTAGCTCTGAAGCAATGGCGCCATGGAAGGCGACACTGAGGCCAATTGGAAGTTGTAGATCTTCAAAGCTGAGGTTGGGCGTGTCAAACCACTCATCAATAAAGTTGTGGATGATTGCCACGTCAAAGAGAGCCAGATCATTGAAGATTTCTGCTTCTTCTTTGCTCTTGATCAGTTGCTCAAGAGCGTCATCTGCAAGATCTTCATCGCTGGACAGATCAATAGCGTCGTTGCACAGAATAGCAGCAGCAGTCAGTTCTTGGCTGGTGTGTTGCAAAGGCATCTTGACTTTCGAGGGCTTGGAGATGCGTACAAATCTTCAGACTGCACACTGTCTTCAGGAGGTGCAGTAGCCAGTGGCTTCGCCCGTGAGATTTTTGGTGCTGAGGCAGGCTTTGAAGCTTTAGGCTGCTTCAGTTTCTTTGGCTTCGGCGCTGCAGGCGCTTCATCAGATTCAGCATCATCTGCAGGCTCATCCACGGCTGTCCCTTGAACCACGATATGAGTGATGAGACCTTCCAGGTTGTAGAAGGGCCCAACAAGATTGGGTTCAGCTTCGCGGGTGCCATTGGCACGGGGAGCAGAGGGACCAGGGTTGAAGTCTAGTCCCAATGACTTCTTGTTCTGCTTCGCCGAATTCTGGGCAAACTGGAAGTTGCGGTTGAACAGATTGTCATCACGACACCATAGCAGTGACGATGGGTCAGCATCCGCAGGCTGTGGTCCACGGACCATGCAGGGATAGAAGCCTTGTTCAATGGCTTCATCTCTGGACCTGGGTTGAAGATTTCTGTATAGGATGTCTCCCCATGGTCGCTTGATGGCATTCTTCTCAGCATATTCTTTTGTCACAAACCTGTACTTGAACCACTGTTCTGCCCAATATCGTCGAATCCATTGGATTCGTGTCTTGCGCTGATTGTAATCCTCTTCAGGATCTGTCTTGTACAGCTCTGAGAGGTCATCGGGCCGATCTCTTGATGTTTCTCCTCGACGCTTTCTGCCACCCTTCCTTGCTAATTTCTCTGCAGCCATGAACTTTAAACTGAAGGGCTTCAATACGTTCAAAGGCTTCAAAGGCTTTCGCTTGCTGGACAAACAGGAACTGGCTTCGGGAGAATTTATATGATGTTGTAAGAATTCTGCAAATGAATGCAGACTATGAGAACCAAGGGATTCTCCCACGGACATGTACCTGTGACAGCATTAAGGTGTGAGGGAAGGGGAAGAGGTCATATGCATTCTCAGAAGATTTTGAAGATAAATCAGTTTAGAAGACATTGACCTCATCGTGCGAAGACATTCACTCATAGATAAGGAGTTGGTTCTAGATTTGTACGAATCCACGGATCAATACAAGTGAGGAATCTAACTACTTTGTGAAGCATAAGTGAACATACTAGGCATATTATGAGATGCAGTATGAAATAGATCCAACTTGTGTGAACAGAAACTGCTTGTGGTAGAAAATGACGAATCTATAGGATCAAAGTGGCCGTAAAAAGGAAGTTTTATTTACCACACGAAAAACTGCTAGACGGAGTGGAAGAGGAGGCCGAGCAGTTCGATCGCCCGTGCCCTAACTTGGCGACGGAGGACACCTACGGCGACGGCGGAGAAGACGATGTCCGCGGTCGGCGTGAAGACGGCGTCGGAGAGGTCGCAGCAGCTAAGCGCTTCATCGCCGGCGTCGTCGAGGGCTAGCGGTGGCGCTAGGGTTCGTGCGAGAGTGGAAGAAAGGATAATGACTGTGGTGAGGCGTGTATTTATAGGGACAGGGACGGCACGGTGTTATTACACAGGTGCCCCTGGCGATTCACATCTGAAGGACACGTGGCCATCATGCAACATATTGAAGGATGTTCCATGTTCCCACGCATGCCTGGATTGTCGGGTGGTCGTTCCCACTTCTTTGGGTTTCAGGTGAAGGAATTAGCATTGAAAGCGAACTTAATGTTTGTCTCTGTATCTTTTGCTGACAAGGACGCAGAGAAGACATTTGACAGTTTCAAGAGAATGCATATGATTTGGAGAGATAGAGTTTGAGATAGAAAGCATAGAGAGGTTAGGGTCCGATCACATTCACTTAGTTCAAAAGATTCAACAAGAAGACATAGCTATAAGTGAATGCTGTAGAGGACAATACACTAGTATATATATATATAATCAGCATAGTGAAGATAATCATGAAGACATGTTGAGATTGAAGCCAAACCAAAGGTGAAGACATATCGAATGTAACGCCATGGGTAAAACACTTCAAACAGAAGAATTTGGTGGTGGCGTTACCCACCGTATAGGAAGTATTAGACCCAGACATGACGCACAATTATCGTGGCGCTCCGAAGTCAAATTCCACATTAATGTATTCACACTTAGAGTGTATGTCTTCATTGATTGAAGATATACTTCACTTCGTGTGTTGCACATCTAAGTCATCAATATGCATAAGTGTTAGGATGTGTGCCTGATCACAGGACATTTGAGGATTCCAAGATATTTAGCTCACACCGTAACTTGCAAAATCTCTTCTCATCCAAGGTCTTGGTGAAGATTTCTGCCAATTGCTCTTCAGTGTTGACGTGTATGATATCAATATCTTCCTTCACAACATGATCTCTGAGAAAGTGATGACGAATTTCAATGTGCTTTGTCTTCGAGTGCTGAACTGGGTTGTTGGCAATCTTGATGGCGCTTTCGTTGTCGCAGTAGAGTGACACTTGCTTCAGATGAATGCCATAGTCTTTCAGTGTTTGCTTCATCCGCAAAAGCTGAGCGCGGCAAGATCCAGCAGCAATGTATTCAGATTCAGCAGTGGAGAGAGATACACAGTTCTGCTTCTTTGAAGACCAACATACAAGTGATCGTCCCAGAAAATGACATGTGCCTGATGTAGACTTGCGATCCACCTTGTCACCAGCATAATCAGCATCCGAGAATCCAATCAGATCAAACTCTGAGCCCTTTGGATACCATAATTCTAGGGTTGGGGTGTAAGCCAAATATCGAAGAATTCGCTTCACGGCTAAGTGATGCGATTCCTTTGGTGCCGCTTGGAATCGAGCACACATGCAAACACTAAGCATAATATCTGGCCTAGATGCACATAGATAAAGTAAAGAACCAATCATGGAGCGGTATACCTTTTGATCGAACTCTTTACCATTGTCATCGGGACCCAGATGATGTTTGGCTGGCATTCGCGTCGTGAAGCCTTTGCAGTCTTGCATACCAAACTTCTTCAGGCAATCTTTGAGATACTTCTCTTGAGATATAAAGATGCCGTTGCGTTGCTGACGTATTTGAAGACTGTCGTGGAATTGTCACGGCAGATGTCCTTAGTGTCAGGACTTAGTCACGAGGCCAACGCATCTATGTGGTAGCTTGAGAGGGGTTGAGCGGGACGAGAGATGCGAGGTTTTACCCAGGTTCGGCCCCTCGCGGTGGAGGTAAAAGCCTACATCCTGCTTCATTGATATTGATGATGATGATCATGGTTACAAGAGTGCTCTATCTCGAGAGCTATTGTCCAATCCTAACTTGTCCGACTTGTGGAACTTGTGAATCTTCCCCCCCTTTGAGGAGCCCTGCCCCTCCTTATATATGTTGAAGGGGCGGTTTACATGTGGAGTCCTATTAGGATTAGGACTAGTCTATCTCTAATACAAACTGGATACAAGTCCAGGTCTTAACTCCTTGTAAGATAAACGTTCCTCATGCCTTTCTTATTAAACCGGCCCACCATTAAACGTGAACCGGCCTTCTAGGCCTTGGGCCTTGTCATCCGTCTGTCCCACACGTTGGATCACCAGTGAGTCATAATGACCAGGTGGGTTGCTTGTAAACCGCCAGGTTAGGGCGGGTCGCCAGTAACTCGCCAAGTGTCAGCGGGGTCTTTAGATAAACCGCCAAGTCCTGGCCGGGTTAACTTGCGGCCGGTTTACGCCATGGGGTATATCCCCGACATTAGCCCCCAAGTTTAGCTTGGATTTATTCATGGTAAACTTATGCTGCAAAATAAACACAAGACCAGCTTCATAATCAATTTGCCGACCTTGGTTTGTCACCGAGAAATATCGTGAAGAATAACTCCTTTGACTCAGCTCCCAAAGCGCCGGTTTAAGAAACATGGATCTGAAAATACTTATCTGATATTCAACCGGTTTGAAGATGTAAAACTTGCCGGTTTAATATTACCAAAATAGCCGGTTTATAAATATTGATGGCGCCGGGTCATAATTGTTGTCGACACCGGGTCATGTAATTGATCTTCCTGATTTACTCAAAACTGATAAAATGAAGATGTTCCTCCTTTATATGCATAATACCTGTAGCCCCCAAGTCTTAAGAGGAGAACATAGTGATAACTTAAGACTTGCTCCAATAAGTGTTTCAACCTTGAAGAAATCCGGTTTGTTCATCTCAATCATATAAACTGAATGCTCCATATATGTAGCCCCCAAGTGCCGGGTTGTCATGCTTGCAGCAATCTGGGACTTGTAATTGCTTATATAAACTTCAATCAGTGTAGCCCCCAAGGGCCGGTTCAGTAAGATAATATTGAGCTGGGACTTTATATATACTTCATTGAAAATAACATCATATGATGTAACTCCCATCATGGGGCTTGAACCCACGTCCACAAGGTTAAGAGCTTTGTGCTTTACCAACTGAGGAGTGGACCCTTCAATATAATGGATAAAAACTTGTGTACCTTGAATTGTTGATAGGAGCAATTGGTAGCCCCCAAGGGCCGGCTCATTATAATATGACGAGTCGGGTCTTGAATAAGACTAAAAATGACTTGGCATTAGCCCCAAGTGTCATGATGCATGCTTGCAGCGACATGAGACTTGCATGTAATCTCGATTTGAATAATGTAGCCCCCAAGTGTCGGGTTGTAAGCCTGCAGCGACTCGGGACTATTCCTTCCATTGTAGAATAAATCATATCCTTTGATAAAATAGTAGACATTGCGCTATAGCGACTTTGAAAACTCAATAATACCGGTTATTAATAACCATAAAAATCTAGCCATGTTGGCTATTCAAGATAATATAATCAGGTGAAAACCTTATTCATTCAATATCATAATGAAAATTCAGCCAAGTTTGGCTATTTGAATAATATAACCCAATGATTTATAAGCACATAATTCCGATGGCGCAATCCAAATATATATATATATATACTGGCGACTTATAGTCCAAAAACCAGGCCGGTTTAACAAACACCGGATAATTTCTCATCATACCGGCGACTTATAGTCAAAAGCCAGGCCGGTTTAACAAACCTGTTTCTGCATACAACAAGTTTAAAGTGTCCTGGCGGTTTACCGCCGGACGGGTCATAATGCCCAACATATAACCCGGGTTTATAACCAAGGCTGCACTTAAAAACATGAAATATATCATTCCTGTGACATTGAATCACATCGTTGGCTTACCAACTTTTTTTAGTAAGAGTGATAACCCCAATCTTTGAGTAATGATAACTCCTTTCATATTGTACTGGTTTATGATAAAACCGTACCGGGTTTGTGATAAACCCTAGATTAACCATATATAATACTGGTGACTTGTAGTCAAACCAGACCGGGCTGATAGTCTCCGGATTATAACTTGATCATGTACTGACAACTTGTAGTTGAAAGCCGAGCCGGGTTGATAAACACCGGTTTACTCCATAATAGGATGGTAACAGAAAATCAAACCGGGCAGATAGCCTCCGGATTAAAATGGACCGTGTTCCGTCAATTGACAGTTTGAACCAGCTTAAAACTTTGTCGGTTTAAAAAAACGCAATAAAAAGAAAGAAATATCTTTCAAAGAAAAGTGTGAAGCAAAGGCAATGACAAAACCGTTTGCAAAAAAAGGTTTATTTGAGCTGATCAGATGGCGTTACCATGGCCGAACACGACCAAGCTCCCGATAGGTGTAACTATGGTTCTAGTCATCCAGGTCCCCAAATGAAACCGTGGCATTTATGCCGATCAAGTGGCATGGCAATGGTTCGGGTTCGACCAAGCCCCCAAGTGATTCCGTGGCCTTAGGCCAATCAAGAGGCATGACTGGTTCAGACGTGACCAAGTCCCCAAGTGATCTGGTGGCTCTCGCCTATCAAGAGGTATTGTATTGGTTCGGACACGACCAAACCCCCAAGTGATATGATGCTTTTGAAAAGCTAACTCAAGGGGTAAACCGGAGGCCACTTTAGAACAACTCCGTGTAACCACACATGATGTAAAAGAACAGATACCCCGCTTTATGAAGCAGAGGCCCCCATGTGATCAATAATATGTCAGGCCAGTAAGGCGGGATACCCATGCTTGAACCGGGATCTTGAACCGGATATTAAGAGCTTCAAAGCTTTGTGGGAAACATCTTTCCCTTGAACCGGATTTTAAACCGGAATCTTCATTTTCAGCTGGAAAATTTTCTGACGACCTTTAAACTCGAACTTGCGAGAAGTTAATTCCTTTTTGAACCGGAAATTCTTAAACCGGATTTGAGAGCTTCAGAGCTTTGTCGGGGAACAAATTTCCCTTGTACCGGATTGTAAACCGGAATCCTTTTCTGATGACCCGAAACTTCTTCATTGAGCCGGGATTTTGTAACTGTCATATACTTTCTAATCCGGAAATCTTCTGACAGCACGATGTGAATTCGGGACCGGGTTATCTTTCCCTCCAACGTATTGGGGTTCTTGACTTCACTGAAAACCGGCAACGTTTGCTAAGTCATATCATTATAGCCCCCAAGTCTCAAGGTGACTCGAGGAGTTGGCTTGAGATTCTCCATATTTGACCGTGATATAAACCGGCATAGCTTGTATATCATTGGTGTTGATAGCACGATGTGAATCCATAGAAGGTTGAGGTGACTGCGGCGGGTTGTAAATGATCCCGTATGAGCCGTGTCACTAACTCGGCCAATGGTTCCTTCCAATTGGTGATTTGAAGTTAACTAAACTGTAGTGGCGGCGATTTGTGCGCCTGCCCATTAAACTATCCAGTGCAGACGGTGACTGAATGATAATTTGCCTTCAATTTATTGAAAGAAATCCAGGCTACGCAAGTAGTGACTTGCTCATACTTAATAAACAGCTCATGCAGACAGGTGCGGTCCGGTATGTTGATGTAGACCGGGCCGCGAGAGACGGACGACAAAAACGACCGCAACATCAGAGGCAGCTCGGATAGATGAATCTGCCGCAGCATTGTACGCCGATGCAGACGGGAGAATCGGCCGCAGCATTGTACGCCGGTGCAGACGGGAGAATCGGCCGCATCATTGTAAACCGGCGTGCATGCGTGAACCGGCCACGAGAGCGGACGGGTGAATCGTTCGTGGAGTTGTAAGCTGGTGCAGACGCGTGAGTCAATCACAGGCGCAGTCCCGGCTAATTGACGTAGACCGGGCTGTACGGGCGGCAGCTTGTACGCGTCCATTCACCGTGTAGTGTGGCATGGATGTGTTGGAAATATGCCCTAGAGGCAATAATAAAAGCATTATTATTATATTTCCTTGTTCATGATAATTGTCTTTATTCATGCTATAATTGTGTTATCCGGAAATCGTAATACATGTGTGAATAATAGACACCAACATGTCCCTAGTAAGCATCTAGTTGACTAGTTCGTTGATCAATAGATAGTCATGGTTTCCTGACTATGGACATTAGATGTCATTGATAACGAGATCACATCATTAGGAGAATGATGTGATGGACAAGACCCAATCCTAAACATAGCATAAGATCGTATAGTTCGTTTGCTAGAGTTTTCCAATGTCAAGTATCCTTTCCTTAGACCATGAGATCGTGTAACTCCCAGATACCGTAGGAGTGCTTTGGGTGTACCAAACATCACAACGTAACTGGGTGACTATAAAGGTATACTACGGGTATCTCCGAAAGTGTCTGTTGGGTTGACACGGATCAAGACTGGGATTTGTCACTCCGTATGACAGAGAGGTATCACCGGGCCCACTCGGTAATGCATCATCATAATGAGCTCAAAGTGACCAAGTGTTTGGTCACGGGATCATGCATTACGGTACGAGTAAAGTGATTTGCCGGTAACGAGATTGAACGAGGTATTGGGATACCGACGATCGAATCTCGGGCAAGTAACATACCGATTGACAAAGGGAATTGTATACGGGGTTGCTTGAATCCTTGACATCGTGGTTCATCCGATGAGATCATCGAGGAGCATGTGGGAGCCAACATGGGTATCCAGATCCCGCTGTTGGTTATTGACCGGAGAGTCATCTCGGTCATGTCTACATGTCTCCCGAACCCGTAGGGTCTACACACTTAAGGTTCGGTGACGCTAGGGTTGTAGGGATATGTATATGCAGTAACCCGAATGTTGTTCGGAATCTCGGATGAGATCTCGGATGTCACGAGGAGTTCCGGAATGGTCCGGAGGTAAAGAATTATATATAGGAAGTGCTATTTCGGGCATCGGGACAAGTTTCGGGGTCACCGGTATTGTACCGGGACCACCGGAAGGGTCCCGGGGGTCCACCGGGTGGGGCCACCTGCCCTGGGGGCCACATGGGCTGTAGGGGGTGCGCCTTGGCCTATATGGGCCAAGGGCACCAGCCCCAAGAGGCCCATGCGCCTAGGGTTCAAGGAAGGGAAGAGTCCCAAAGGGGGAAGGCACCTCCTAGGTGCCTTGGGGAGGAGGGATTCCTCCCTTGACCGCACCCCCCTAGGAGATTGGATCTCCTAGGCCCCCCCCCCTTGGACTCCCTATATATATAGTGGGGAAGGAGGGCCTCTCATCCCACATCTTTGGTGCCTCCCTCTCCCTCTCCAACACATCCTCCTCCTCCATAGTGCTTGGCGAAGCCCTGCCGGAGTACTGCAGCTCCATCACCACCACGCCGTCATGCTGCTGCTGGAGCCATCTCCCTCAACCTCTCCTTCCCCCTTGCTGGATCAAGAAGGAGGAGACGTTACGCTAACCGTACGTGTGTTGAACGCGGAGGTGCCGTCCGTTCGGCGCTAGGATCTCCGGTGATTTGGATCACGTCGAGTACGCCTTCCTCATCCCCGTTCTTTGAACGCTTGCACGCGTGATCTACAAAGGTATGTAGATACAATCCGATCACTCGTTGCTAGATGAACTCCTAGATGGATCTTGGTGAAATCGGAGGAAAATTTTTGTTTTCTGCAACGTTCCCCAACAGGATGACCACCGGGCAGGACGTTGCCAGCGCGTACTCCGTACCCATGGCATAAACCATGTTTTATAATGAATAATTGTCATGCATATCATAATATCTAGTCCAAAGTAATTGTTCCCTTGATAAAAACAATATATACCAAGAAACTAGATTTAGATGGATATCACCTGATGTTTTTTGTTCGGACAACGGCTGATCTGTTCGACGCGGCCATGTCAGCGGCTTGAAGGCAAGGCAGGACCGGTAAAATAACGCTCCAGCGGATCAAGGGGTGCCTCTGCATCGACGCCGGGTTGAAGAGGGTTGGTGTGGTGGCCCTGGTAGCTCTGCCGCGGTGAAGACCCGGCAGCCGTGGCCGATTCATTGCGGTCGGCGCGGATGGGAACCCGCAAAGCGAGCCAACGTACAGCAGTGGTTTGAAGCGGAGGCGCCTCGGGGCCGGAAATAGCAGGAGCGATGGCGAGGCCAGCTCGTGGTGGTGGAGGTAACTCGGCGAAGCAGCGAGTCCGGGTGGCTGTTTTTGACGAATCCGGTTTACGGTGACTTGAAGGCACAGTTGGCCGCGGCGAAAACAGCACGGGGCGGCTCGGAGTCAAGCAAGACCGCAGCAGTTCGGCAGCGAGGACGCTCGGCGTCATGGTCCGCACAGGTTGCAGCAGAGGCGGACGGTAGAAATAATAGCTCAGGCGCAGGCTTGGTGCTAGAGAGAAGCTCGGGCATGGGGAAACGCTGCGGCGGGTTACCGAGGCTGTGGACGGTTCGGAGTTGCGGCAGCTCACAATCCGGCCATAGCAGAGGCGGACTCGGTCAGACGGCGACGGCGGCTCAGAGGCGGGAGGCAGTGGCTCGATGAGGCCGGCTACGGCAAGAGCGGCAGCGAGGCCAGCTCACGGCAGTGGAGGTGCCCCGGCGAAGCGGCTCAGCGAGACGAGGCTGCAGACGCGCGAGTCGCCAGATGGGTCAACGGTAGTTTTTGCGTTTGCTTTAGGTGCTCTGCTTCATACTAGGAGCAAGGGGACGTCCGGAACAAGGACGCTGTAGGTTGCCTCAAGGACCAGTCCAACGTGGCCATTTTTTTTCTCAACTCTGGAATTCATCTCCTCGTAGCTTCCTTGTAGCAATCAGAGTTGTCAAAGGAAAGACTAACTTGGCCTCTAATGATGTACGAACTCAAAGCGTACTCTCCTTGTCTTCCAGGGGAGTACTAGTACTTGAAAACATCAGGCTGATGCTTAAAGCGACGTAAGTAATGCACGTGTCTGCACTCTTTGATTTAATCAGAAGTAACAAGTCGGCGACTCTAACAAAACATCTGCAACTTGATGGTCTTCGGCGGTCAAACATCTGCAGCCATCGTGATGAATCCTAGTGTTTTCCAGATGGCTTGGAAAATGCATGACTTGACGGTGGTTCACCAAAAAATTATATCTGCCTTCCGGGTTGTGTGCGGCTGCACGTACGAAACCCTAACTTCTCAAACTTAAAACTTGCATCGATAACTCTTCCTCACCGGATGATCTCACAAGCTCCTCCATCCCTGAGAGAGATCCCTTCAAGAACTCAACACCACCGTGCGCAGGCCCCACGGTGGACGCCAACTGTCGTGGAATTGTCACGGCAGATGTCCTTAGTGTTAGGACTTAGTCGCGAGGTCAACGCATCTATGTGGTAGCTTGAGAGGGGTTGAGCGGGACGAGAGACGCGAGGTTTTACCCAGGTTCGGCCCCTCACGGTGGAGGTAAAAGCCTACATCCTGATTCATTGATATTGATGATGATGATCACGGTTACAAGAGTGCTCTATCTCGAGAGCTATTGTCTAAACCTAACTTGTCCAACTTGTGGAACTTGTGAATCTCCCCCCCCCCTTTGAGGAGCCCTGCCCCTCCTTATATATGTTGAAGGGGCGGTTTACATGTGGAGTCCTATTAGGATTAGGACTAGTCTATCTCTAATACAAACCGGATACAAGTCCAGGTCTTAACTCCTTGTAAGATAAACGTTCCTCATGCCTTTCTTATTAAACCGGCCCACCATTAAACGTGAACCGGCCTTCTGGGCCTTGGGCCTTGTCATCCGTCTGTCCCGCACGCTGGATCACCGGTGAGTCATAATGACCAGGTGGGTTGCTTGTAAACCGCCAGGTCAGGGCGGGTCGCCAGTAACTCGCCAAGTGTCAGCGGGGCCTTCAGATAAACCGCCAAGTCCTGGCCGGGTTAACTTGCGGCCGATTTACGCCATGGGGTATATCCCCGACAAAGACCAAGGAGGAACTTCAGCTCACCCATCATGGACATCTGATATTGCTCTTGCATCATATATCCAAACTCTTCACTGTATTTCTGATTGGTGCAGCCGAAGATAATGTCATCCACATATATTTGGCACACAAATAGTTCGCCATCATATGTCTTCGTGAAGAGAGTGGGGTCGAGGGAACCAGGTGTGAAGCCTTTGCTCTTCAGGAAGTATTTGAGTGTGTCATACCAAGCCCGAGGGGCTTGTTTGAGGCCATACAGTGCCTTGTTGAGCTTGTACACCATGTCAGGATGTTTTGGATCTTCAAAACCAGGCGGTTGTGCAACATACACCTCTTCTTCAATCTTGCCATTGAGAAAGGCACTCTTCACATCCATTTGATACAGAAGAATATTATGATGATTTGCATAGGCCAGCAGTATGCGGATAGCTTCAAGTCTAGCCACAGGAGCAAATGTTTCATCGAAGTCAATCCCTTCAACTTGAGTGTATCCTTGAGAAACGAGACGAGCTTTGTTTCTGACAACTTGACCATGCTCATCTTGCTTGTTGCGATATATCCATTTGGTGCCTATTATATTGTGCTTCCGAGGATCAGGACGCTTAACCAGTTCCCATACATTATTCAGCTCAAACTGTTGAAGCTCTTCTTGCATAGCTTGAATCCATTCAGGTTCCATGAAGGCTTCTTCAACTTTCTTGGGTTCTATTATTGAGACGAATGCGAAGTTCCCACAGAAATTTGCTAGCTGTGTTGCCCTTGAACGAGTGAGTGGACCGGGTGCATTGATGCTATCAATTATTCTCTCAATCTACACTTCATTGGCAACACGAGGATGTACAAGACGAAGATTTTGCTCTTGCTGATCATTGTCATTATTAGAGGGATTGTCTTCAGGCCGAGCATTGTCTTCAGGTTGATCAGGTGCGGAGATGATAAGTTCCTCTTCAGGTTGAGCTTCAGAAGGTATGATTTCTCCAGTTCCCATGAGTTTGATTGATTCACTGGATGGAACTTCATCTAGCACATTTGGCAGGTGCTCTCCTTGTGAGCCGTTAGTCTCATCGAACCGCACATCCACTGTTTCAACCACTTTATAATGAAAGAGATTGAAGACTCTGTAGGAGTGCGAATCCTTTCCATATCCAAGCAAAAAACCCTCATGTGCTTTTGGTGCAAATTTTGAAGTGTGATGTGGATCCTTGATCCAGCACCTGGCGCCAAATACTCTGAAGTAACTGACATTTGGCTTCTTGCCAGTAAGGAGCTCATAGGATGTCTTGTTCAGAAGCTTGTGAAGATAAACATGGTTGATTGTATGGCATGCAGTATCAATGGCTTCAGGCCAGAACTTTCTTGGAGTCTTGTATTCATCAAGCATCGTTCGGGCCATCTCAATAAGTGTTCTGTTCTTGCGTTAGACGATGCCATTCTGCTGTGGCGTGTATGGAGCTGAGAATTCATGTGTGATGCCCAAAGTATCAAGATATGTATCCAGGCCAGTGTTCTTGAATTCAGTGCCATTGTCACTTCTGATGTGTTTTATCTTGGCGCCATAGTTGTTCATTGCTCGATTGGCGAAGCGTATGAAGACATCCTGCACTTCAGTCTTATGGAGGATTATATGCACCCAAGTATATCTAGAATAATCATCAACAATGACAAAGCCATAGATACAAGCAGTAGTAGTAAGAGTTGAGTAATGAGTGGGACCGAAAAGATCCATGTGGAGCAGTTCGAAGGGTCGAGTCGTTGTCATGATTGTCTTCGAGGGATGCTTGGCCCTCGTCATCTTTCCTGCTTCACAGGCACCGCATAAGTGATCTTTCTTGAACTTGACGCCCTCGATGCCTATGACATGCTTCTTCTTTGCAAGGGTGTGCAGGTTCCTCATGCCAGCATGCCCTAGCCTCCGATGCGGCCAGCATTCTGAAGCTTTTGCTATAAGACATACGGCTAGCTGTGGTCCTGCTGAGAAATCTACCACGTACAAATCATCTTTCCGATACCCTTCAAATACTAGAGACTTGTCAGATTCCATTAGAACAAGGCAACGATATTTTCCAAACATCACAATCATGTTTAAATCGCAAAGCATTGAGACATACATTAAGTTGAAACCAAGGGATTCAACAAGCATGACTTTATCCATGTGTTGATCCTTTGAGATTGCAACTCTACCTAGACCTAATACCTTACTTTTACTAGTGTCAGCAAATGTGATGTGACTTTTGTCGGATGGACGTAAGGTTGAGTCCATAAGAAGGCTTCGCTTGCCAGTCATGTGATTGGTACACCCACTATCAATAATCCATTCTGAAGCAGCTGGTGCTGTACCCTAGAGTGCAGTTAGGGGGATAGGCTTCACGAAGAGAATTGTGAAGCAAAAACATTTGACGAACCAGTGGATTATGAAAGCTTAATCGAGATTTGAACTGATAAGGTGAGTAGCAAGCGATTCAGGAACAAAGTACATAATAAGACCATTTGGGCATTTGATCTTGCGCCCTACAAGATGTTTAAGGTCCCCAGCAATAGCGTCAGACGATTTTGGTTTTCTGCTGGAGACCTTTCCCTGCAAAAGAGAGTTAAGCTTTCTTAGCCACCCACATCTTCAAGGGTGGCTTTGAAGCAATGAGTCTAAGTGCCGCATCTGAGAACTTTGGCTTTGGAGCCCTAGCAAAAAGTCTTGTGGGTGGACAATAGTACTCATAAGAATAAGCAGAATAGTTCTTGGTCTTATGAACATGGCGGTTTGATGAACCGCGCTCATATTCATAGGCCTGAGTATGGCTTCCCTGCAAAACATTTGCGTTAGTGCGACTCCGGTGAGTCCTCTATTTGTATGAAGCCTTTGGACCGTATGAAGCCTGTGGACTGGGGTTTGTCTTCTTCACCTGTGGTGTCATGATGACATTCACAGGAAGATTCTCCAAACACCTTTTCGTGTAAAATCCCAAATTTTCAATTTGGAATATTATACATTAGATCATCAATGCATATCATATTTCTTTTGCATTCTGGTTGATCCTAGAAATTCTACGCAACTCAATGACCCATGGAGAGAGTTGGGGATTTCGATATTTTCATATTTGAATTCTCTCAAATTTTGAGAATAGGATCATTTGATTTTATTTATTTTATCATCAATTATTTCTATTACAAAAATATGAGAGAGGGAATAAAATGACTTTCCCAAAATAAAGAAATATTGAGGATTTAATAATAAAATCAAATAAGATTTTATTTTGGAGTTTTTCGGTGTTTTATTTGAATTTAGGAAAAAAGTGCGTTTTTCAAAATTGCACTTAGGTTCCAAATAAATGTTCACCTTGTGAGGCTTGATTTTAGAAGCCCGTGAAAATTTATTTCGGAATTTTTGGAGTCCGTTTAGTATTTCTTTTTATTCTTTTCTTCCGAGCGGAATATTTAAAAAAAACCCGCGCCCGACTGGGCCAAGGGCCCAGCCGAGCCAGGCCGGCCCAGCCGCCGCCGCCTCCCGCTCGAGTAGTCGCCGGACTCGGGAGGAGTCCGAGCCGGAGCCGCCTCGCCGCCGCCCGACCCCCTCCCCAAGTCAGCCCCCCTCCCTCTCTTAAATACCGGACCCCTGCCGCCCCTCACCTCACCCCGCCCCCGCCCCGAGCCGCCCGCCGAGCCGCCCCGCCGCCTGCGCTGCTGCCGCCGCCACCACGCCCCGCCGCCGCCGTTGCTGTGTCGCCCCGCCGCCCCGCATAGCCACCGCCGCCGCCGGAGCCCCGCCCCGCCCGCCGGAGTGCCTCGCCGGAGGTATACCCGCCGCCGTTCGTTTTTTAAAAACCGCCTCGGTTTATTTTTTTCGAAACCCTAGATCGGTTTATTTTTTTATTTACTGGTTTATTTAATTAGTGAACGTCCACCGATCCGTTCGTTTTAGCGAACGTGTTCACCAGTTAGTTTCTGTTAACGAACGTCCGTTCGATTAACTGTTCATTAGTTTTCTTTTCTCGGATTAAATCCGCGATTTTTCTGATCGCGATTTCTGATCCGATTTTCGTTTTAGTTTAACTTTTCGCTCGTTTATCAGAATCAGGCGATTCAAGCGCCTAGGGATTCGTCTCAAAACCCTCTATCTGCTTAACCAACTTGAACAAGATTTTGCTACTGTAAAATTTTCCCTAGATCCAGATTGCTAGAACGAAGTTGTTTTCTTCGCCGTTTGACTTTCGTTGCTTCGTTCGATTTGATTCTTTTGCCAATCGGAGTTCTTAAGTTGAACCTTCTGGTTAGATCTCTTATTTGAGTTTTACCTGTGCATTAGATGAGTACTTATTGTATGCTCGTTTGTTTGTTTGTGATAGAGTATCCGGAGTGCGCCGCCTGTTACTTCGAATCGCTAGGTTTCCCGGATCATCGGCAAGGCAAGTAACACTTTGATAATACCTTCTCTACTACCCAGTTTTATTGCATTAGATCAATCCTCACACATTGCATGATTAGGATCTAATTAAATTGTGGGATGGGAAGTAGATGAGGTAGTACCTATTACCAGTTTATTTTCAAACCTTTGGGAGTTACTTCTACGTTTGCTTATCATGCCATGCTATGCTAGTAGACGTGGATTGGGTGAGTGAAATCCATGACAGATGTGAGATTGTTAATTAATGGTTTATCTAAGGTGGCAACTTAAACACACATCTGGGTGGATTGAGGCACCTGGGTATTCCAGGACTTGCCTGTTTTCTTTTGGACCGCCACCCAGGCTCAAAGGGATCATGAGACTATTCATACTAGAAACTTCCGTGTGCAGCCACAAGCTATTATGGGCTCTAGCATAGTTGACTAAGTTGTGCGAACTCTTACAGTGGTAGACTAGCAGATGTAGGGAATGTAGGTGGTACGGTCTACTCGATCGTAAGGTGCTAGCGCTTCTGAAAGACTATGTCTCGATCATCCGTCCTCTCAAACACCCTGTAGTGCGAGAAACCAAACGGAGGCGATCGAGTCTTGTGGGGAACAGTGCGCAAACCTATGCAGAGTGTAACAAACTAATCATGATTAGCCGTGTCCCCGGTTATGGACATCTTGAGTATCTAGCACCTGGATTTTCATGTGAATCTCAACATGTTACTCTAAATTAATTTTGTTGGGTTATATTTAATGATGAGGCTTAATTGGGATTGAGAATGCTGTCAACCATTCTCAATGTTTAACAACTACCATGATAGTTAAATGAATCTATTCCTTTGAAGTAGGGAAAAATTGGCTTTGCGCAAAAACTGTAACCATAGAGCTTTCCACCAGCCAAATATGCATATAGTATAGCTGTTTTATTCCATTACTCTCTATGTGTTACATTGCGAGCATATTCCATGTGCTGACCTGTTTTCGGGCTGCAACGTTAATGTTGCAGACTTTTCAGACGACGATTAAGGAGTTTTTAGGTTGTGGTTCTATACTCAGTGATGCCGTTGGAGTTGATGGACTCACTTATCTTCCAAGCCTTCCGCTGTTATCGTGATTAGATGGCCTTAAGCCATATTTATTGTAATAAGTTCTCTTTTGAGACACTCGATGTAATAAGTGTGTGATTGCTACTCTGCTATAAATCCTCCGAGTACTGTGTGGTGTCAGCATTACTGATCCAGGGATGACACCGGAGCACAGAGATCAGACTGTTTGAGGTCTGGTCGCTACAGAGATGGTATCAGAGCACACGCTGACTGTAGGACACGACCACTAAGCTAAAAGACCTAGATCACTATTCACTCTCTTCTCTTATGACTTCTCATCTTTTCTATTCTTTAGGATGGCGGATGCAAGGAACAAGTTCACACAACCGGATGAAGATACACCCTTTGGACGACACTTGAAGGAAGTCACTAGATACCCGAACATAGGAGTACCAAGCTTCACGGGAACGTACAACGCCACTTTACCTGAAGAAGAGCGCTGGATGATTCAAGTTCAAGTTCCAGGAAGGACGTTCATGCCAGTCACTGAGCCCATAGAGTTTTCTTTTGATGCACCAACTTGGAGTCTAGGAAAGAGCATGGCAGCTCACATCGCCATGGGATGCATTGGAGAAGTCTACCGCAAGGATCTCAAGGATACTATCTACCAGATTTGTGGGCGCCGAGATGAACACTGGGAGATGATCAACACCAGGAAGGATAGATCAATCACATCTTTTATCCAGGAATTAAACCAGCACATTCGACGACAGGAGAACCAGATGTGTGCCGACATGATAGATCTGAAGAAGGCTAAGACTAGAATCAAGGAACTGGAGGAAGAACTCAAGGCTACACGTGAAGATTATGAAGAAGAAATTGAAGTATTGGTGGAAAAGAATGATGACCTAATCAAGAAGATTGGAATATTTATGGGAGGCCCTACACCAGTAGATGAAGACGAAGAACCCAAGGAGATTAACCCAGAAGACTACATCATCATCGACGGCACCGACTCGGAACCAGACAGTAGCGATGATGACTATGTTGATGAAGCTGGAGCAGATATCATGGAGTCAACGACCGAAGAATATTTCTAGTAGACCACCTCCTCAGTAGTAGTAGTCCACCATGTAAATATAGTGGTCCGAGCACTTTTGCGATAGTTAGATCGATTGTATGCCTTTGTTTGATTGATTGAAGTGAAGTGTTTGTTTTTGCCTCATGTGCATATGGGTAGTGTTTTCTCTTTAGACCCCTCTATTCCTATATCTCATCTTTTCTAAACCCACAGATGCCTCCGAGACGTGACCCCAGATTTGTCTTTCCACCGGAGCTCACCCAATTGATCCAGCAGCAGAGCACATTGATGCAGTTGCTAGTCCAGAATCAGAATCAGGGGAACAACAACAACAACCCATCACCACCACCACCACCACCTGTTGACCACTTAGCCCGTTTTCTTAGGCTGAATCCGCCGGTGTTTTCCAGTAGCACCAAGCCGATAGTAGCAGATGATTGGCTCCGCAAGATAGCTAGGGAGTTGACCACAGCAGGATGCACAGATACGAAGAAGGTGAAGTTTGCCGCACATCAGCTAGAAGGACCCGCATCATCATGGTGGGAGAATTTCACAGCCACTTTTCCTGTAGACACTGTCACATGGGACCAGTTTCAGCAGGCTTTCCGTACTGCCCATGTTTCAGCAGGAGCTATGGCCATGAAGAAGCGTGAGTTTCGCAACTTGCGCCAAGGAGGACGGACAGTTGGCCAGTATATGGAGGAATTTAGTAAGCTAGCACGTTATGCCCCAGATGACATCGCTACGGATGCAGCTAAGCAGGAGAAGTTTCTGGAAGGACTGAATGATGAGTTGAGCATGCAGTTGATGGTAGCCACCTTCAACAACTACCAGGAGTTGGTAGATCGTGCTCTTATGATTGAAGGGAAGCAGCAGCAAATTGAGAATCGTAAGAGGAAGTATGGACAAGGAAAGTACAATTCAGGAGCTCAGCAGAAGCCACGTTTTACCCCTAGACCAGGAGGACATTTTCAGCATACCCATGGAGGAGGTAGCTCACACAATCACAATGGCACCAAGAATGGTAATGGCAATGGAGGAAGCAACGGCCAGAACCGCACTAACCCCTCAACCCCAGCCAAGAAGGACTTGAGCCAAGTCACTTGCTTTAAGTGTTCGAAGACCGAACATTATGCCAATGAATGTCCTGAAGGCCAAAATGGCAATGGAAGTTCTGGGAAGAAGCCGAACCCTTTCAACAGGGGACAGGTGAACCACGTTAGCGTGGAGGAGGTTGAAGCTCAGCCCGATGCAGTAATAGGTAAGTTTTTGGTTAAGTCATTTACTGCACTCGTTCTTTTTGATACTGGTGCATCGCATTCATACATCTCAAGGGGATTTGTGGATAAGTATAACCTACCAACCCAAGCCCTTAGGTCACCCATGTTAGTAACCTCGCCCGGAGCAGAGTATGTGGCTAGTCTATGGTGTGACCGGTTACCATTAAGGATTGGTAACTATGTTTTTCCCTCAGACCTAATAGTATTGGAATCTCAAGGATTGGACGTGATATTAGGCATGGGTTGGTTATCAAAGTATGAAGGGAATATTGAGTGTGCTAGTAAGTTAATTTTGCTTACCACACCAGAAGGGAGAAGGATCAAGTATGTATCCCGGCATGTGCCAAAGAGGACCCAAGTAAATTGCCTAACAGGAGTCGTGCAGGAGGAAGTACCAGTGGTAAGGGATTTCCCTGATGTATTTCCAGAAGAGTTGCCAGGCATGCCACCGGATAGAGATATTGAGTTTTTGATTGAGCTATTGCCAGGCACAGGGCCAATATCAAAGAGACCATATAGGATGCCAACAAAGGATTTGGTGGAAATTAAGAAGCAGATTAAGGAGTTACTAGATAAGGGATATATTCGCCCAAGTTCTTCACCTTGGGGATCGCCAGTACTACTAGTGGAGAAGAAAGATGGATCGTTAAGGATGGTTGTTGATTATCGAGGATTGAATGAAGTAACGATCAAGAACAAGTACCCACTACCAATGATCAACAATCTGTTTGATCGATTGCAAGGAGCTAAGGTATTTTCCAAGACCGATCCGCGATCAGGATACCACCAGTTGAAGATTCGAGAACATGATATTCCGAAGACAGCTTTTACTACCGGATATGGGCTGTATGAGTATACCGTTATGTCATTTGGTCTGACTAATGCACCTGCCTATTTTATGAACATGATGAACAAAGTGTTTATGGAGTTTTTGGATAAGTTCATCGTAGTGTTCATTGATGATATCCTGGTTTATTCGAGGAATGAAGAGGAACATAAGGAGCATTTGCGTTTGGTACTTGGAAAACTCAGAGAACATCAACTATATGCCAAGTTCAGAAAATGTGAGTTTTGGTTAAAGGAAGTAGGATTCCTCGGACATGTTATATCTGGTGAAGGTATAGCAGTAGATCCCGCTAAAGTTGAAACCGTGACCACGTGGGAAGCCCCAACAACAGTTGGAGAGATCCGGAGTTTTCTTGGACTCGCAGGATACTATCGGAGATTTATTGAGAATTTCTCAAAGATTGCGAAGCCTATGACAGAGTTATTAGAGAAGGATACCAAGTTCATATGGACAGAGGAGTGTGAGGCTAGTTTCCAGGAGTTGAAGAAACATTTGGTTACCTCACCAGTGTTGATTTTGCCAGACCAGACCAAAGATTATGAGGTGTACTGCGACGCTTCACGTCGAGGACTTGGAGCAGTGCTTATGCAGGAAGGGAGAGTTGTTTCATATGCCTCAAGACAACTGAAGCCCCATGAGTTGAATTATGCCACGCATGATTTGGAGTTAGCAGCCGTAGTGCATGCTTTGAAAACATGGAGACATTTTCTCATTGGTAATCATTGTGAGGTGTACACGGATCATAAGAGTTTGAAGTACATTTTCACCCAGAAGGAGTTGAATCTCAGACAAAGGAGATGGTTGGAGCTTATCAAGGATTATGATATGAAATTGCATTATCACCCCGGAAAGGCTAATGTAGTAGCTGACGAATTAAGCTGTAAGAGCCATGTCAATACATTAATGATGGGAGAAATACCCAAGGAGTTAGCGGATAATCTTCATGAACTATGTGTGGAAATAGTTTCGAGAGGCTGTGTAGCAGCATTGGAGATTCAGTCAACTTTGATGGATAGAATCAGAGAAGCTCAGAAAACTGACAAAGAGATTGCCGCTATAAAGGAGAAACTGAGCAAAGGAAAAGCTAAAGGATTTCGTGAGGATGAACACGACACCCTATGGTTTGAAGACCGCGTTTATGTGCCCAATGACCCGGAAATCAGGAAGTTGATTTTGCAAGAGGCACACGATTCACCATATTCAATTCATCCAGGAAATACCAAGATGTATCTGGATTTGAAGGATATTTTCTGGTGGACCAGAATGAAGAAGGATATAGCGGAGTTTGTAGCCGTTTGTGATGTATGTCAGAGAGTAAAGGCAGAGCATCAGAAGCCAGCGGGATTGTTACAACCATTGCCGATACCCGAATGGAAGTAGGATAAACTAGGCATGGATTTTATCACGGGATTGCCCAGGACTCGTTCAGGCTATGACTCAATTTGGGTTGTAGTTGATCGATTGATGAAAGTAGCTCATTTCATCCCAGTAAAGACCACTTACACCAGTGCTAAGTTGGCAAAGATATACATGACCAGGATCGTATGTCTGCATGGAGTTCCAAGGAGTACCGTATCAGATAGAGGAACCCAGTTTACCTCAAAGTTCTGGAAGCAGTTGCATGAAACTTTGGGTACCAGGCTAGAGTTTAGTACAGCTTTTCATCCACAGACCGATGGACATACCGAGAGAGTCAATCAAATTTTGGTGGATATGCTGAGAGCTTGTGCGCTAGATTATGGATCTAGTTGGGACGACAATTTGCCATATGCAGAGTTCTCTTACAACAACAGTTACCAAACTAGTTTAAAGATGGCCCCTTTCAAAGCCTTGTACGGAAGGAGGTGCAGGACACCGTTGTCATGGGACGAAGTTGGAGACCGTCAGTTGTTTGGTCCTGACTTGATTAAAGAGTCTGAACAGAAGGTGAAGTTGATTCACGATAGGCTCAAGGTAGCCCAGTCTAGACAGAAAAGTTATGCAGATTCTAAACGCAAGGAGACAGTTTACGAAGTTGGAGATAGAGCTTATCTTCGAGTATCTCCACTTCGGGGAACAAAGCGTTTTGGAGTTAAAGGGAAGTTAGCACCACGATTTGTAGGACCATATCGAGTTTTGGAACGTATGGGGGAAGTGGCCTACAAGTTGGAATTGCCTGAAGGATTGTCAGGAGTTCATGATGTGTTCCACGTTTCTCAGCTGAAGAAGTGTCACGTGGAGATGGCTGACATACCATTGAGAGATACAGTGCCTTTGGAAACTATTCAGTTGGATAACGATTTGACCTATGAGGAGAAGCTAGTAAAGATCCTCGAGTTTGCCAACCGAGTTACTCGCAGCAAGGTTATCAAGTTTTGCAAAGTTCAGTGGAGCCACCACTCAGAGGATGAAGCCACCTGGGAGCGAGAGGAAGATTTGTTCAAGCACCACCCTCACCTATTTTCTAGCCAACCCGAATCTCGAGAGCGAGATTCATCTTAAGGGGGGTAGGTTTGTAACATCCCAAATTTTCAATTTGGACTGTTATACATTAGATCATCAATGCATATCATATTTCTTTTGCATTCTGGTTGATCCTAGAAATTCTACGCAACTCAATGACCCATGGAGAGAGTTGGGGATTTCGATATTTTCATATTTGAATTCTCTCAAATTTTGAGAATAGGATCATTTGATTTTATTTATTTTATCATCAATTATTTCTATTACAAAAATATGAGAGAGGGAATAAAATGACTTTCCCAAAATAAAGAAATATTGAGGATTTAATTATAAAATCAAATAAGATTTTATTTCAGAGTTTTTCGGTGTTTTATTTGAATTTAGGAAAAAGTGCGTTTTTCAAAATTGCATTTAGGTCACAAATAAATGTTCACCTTGTGAGGCTTGATTTTAGAAGCCTGTGAAAATTTATTTCGGAATTTTTGGAGTCCGTTTAGTATTTCTTTTTATTCTTTTCTTCCGAGCGGAATATTTAAAAAAAAAACCCGCGCCCGACTGGGCCAAGGGCCCAGCCGAGCCAGGCCGGCCCAGCCGCCGCCGCCTCCCGCTCGAGTAGTCACCGGACTCGGGAGGAGTCCAAGCCGGAGCCGCCTCGCCGCCGCCCGACCCCCTCCCCAAGTCAGCCCCCCTCCCTCTCTTAAATACTGGACCCCTGCCGCCCCTCACCTCACCCCGCCCCGCCCCGAGCTGCCCCGCCGCCTGTGCTGCTGCCGCCGCCGCCGCTGCTGCGTCGCCCGGCCGCCCCGCATAGCCACCGCCGCCGCCGGAGCCCCGCCCCGCCCGCCGGAGTGCCTCGCCGGAGGTATACCCGCCGCCGTTCGCCGTTCGTTTTAAAAAAAACCCGCCTCGGTTTATTTTTTCGAAACCCTAGATCGGTTTATTTTTTTATTTACTGGTTTATTTAATTAGTGAACGTCCATGATCCGTTTGTTTTAGCGAACGTGTTCACCAGTTAGTTTCTGTTAACGAACGTCCGTTCGATTAACTGTTCGTCAGTTTTCTTTTCTCGGATTAAATCCGTGATTTTTCTGATCGCGATTTCTAATCCGATTTTCGTTTTAGTTTAACTTTTTGCTCGTTTATCAGAATCAGGTGATTCAAGCGCCTAGGGATTCATCTCAAAACCCTCTATCCGCTTAACCAACTTGAACAAGATTTTGCTACTGTAAAATTTGCCCTAGATCCAGATTGCTAGAACGAAGTTGTTTTCTTCGCCGTTTGACTTTCGTTGCTTCGTTCGATTTGATTCTTTTGCGAATCGGAGTTCTTAAGTTGAACCTTCTGGTTAGATCTCTTATTTGAGTTTTACCTGTGCATTAGATGAGTACTTATTGTATGCTCGTTTGTTTGTTTGCGATAGAGTATCCGGAGTGCGCCGCCTGTTACTTCGAATCGCTAGGTTTCCCAGATCATCAGCAAGGCAAGTAACACTTTGATCATACCTTCTCTACTACCCAGTTTTATTGCATTAGATCAATCCTCACACATTGCATGATTAGGATCTAATTAAATTGTGGGATGGGAAGTAGATGAGGTAGTACCTATTACCAGTTTATTTTCAAACCTTTGAGAGTTACTTCTACGTTTGCTTATCATGCCATGCTATGCTAGTAGACGTGGATTGGGTGAGTGAAATCCATGACAGGTGTGAGATTGTTAATTAATGGTTTATCTAAGGTGGCAACTTAAACACACATCTGGGTGGATTGAGGCACCTGGGTATTCCAGGACTTGCCTGTTTTCTTTTGGACCGCCACCCAGGCTCAAAGGGATCATGAGACTATTCATACTAGAAACTTCCGTGTGCAGCCACAAGCTATTATGGGCTCTAGCATAGTTGACTAAGTTGTGCGAACTCTTACAGTGGTAGACTAGCAGATGTAGGGAATGTAGGTGGTCCGGTCTACCCGATCGTAAGGTGCTAGCGCTTCTGAAAGACTATGTCTCGATCATCCGTCCTCTCAAACACCCTGTAGTGCGAGAAACTGAACGGAGGCGATTGAGTCTTGTGGGGAAAAGTGCGCAAACCTATGCAGAGTGTAACAAACTAATCATGATTAGCCGTGTCCCCAGTTATGGACATCTTGAGTATCTAGGACCTGGATTTTCATGTGAATCTCAACATGTTACTCTAAATTAATTTTGTTGGGTTATATTTAATGATGAGGCTTAATTGGGATTGAGAATGCTATCAACCATTCTCAATGTTTAACAACTACCATGATAGTTAAATGAATCTATTCCTTTGAAGTAGGGAAAAATTGGCTTTGCGCAAAAACTGTAACCATAGAGCTTTCCACCAGCCAAATATGCATATAGTATAGCTGTTTTATTCCATTACTCTCTATGTGTTACATTGCGAGCATATTCCATGTGCTGACCCGTTTTCAGGCTGCAACGTTAATGTTGCAGACTTTTCAGACGACGATTATGGAGTTTTTAGGTCGTGGTTCTATACTCAGTGATGCCGTTGGAGTTGATGGACTCACTTATCTTCCAAGCCTTCCGCTGTTATCGTTATTAGATAGCTTTAAGCCATATTTATTGTAATAAGTTCTCTTTTGAGACACTCGATGTAATAAGTGTGT
Organism: Triticum urartu; assembly: GCF_056163025.1. Lineage (NCBI taxonomy): Eukaryota > Viridiplantae > Streptophyta > Magnoliopsida > Poales > Poaceae > Triticum > Triticum urartu. The sequence continues at coordinate 384,312,245 of NC_141875.1, read as the reverse complement.
GATTGCTACTCTGCTATAAATCCTCCGAGTACTGTGTGGTGTCAGCATTATTGATCCAGGGATGACACCGGAGCACAGAGATCAGACTGTTTGAGGTCTGGTCGCTACATTTCGGCACCCAGATCTTCTTCATAGGCGGTCCATTCCTGCAGTTAGTACCAATATACCTAGCAAACACTTCACCATTCTGATTCTTAAATAGTTTGTAGTTTGCATCAAAGGATTCATCAATAACAATGGGATTAGCACAAGTAAAGCCAGATAGGGTGTATGGATCGGATGAAGGTTCCTTTGCAGCAACCCATGTGGTTTTGGGGTACTGCTCAGGTTTCCAGTAAGAGCCATCGGCATTCATTTTCCTTTCGAACCCAACACCCTCTTTCCTAGGGTTTCGGTTCAGGATCTGTCTTTTGAGGACATCACATAGTGTCTGATGCCCTCTGAGACTTTTGTACATCCCTGTTTCAAGCAGTGTCTTCAACCTAGCATTCTCATCAGCAATAGCAGTGGTATCCTCAGCAGAGGGGTTAGTTACCACATCAACAGGTGAAGATATTGCAACAGTAGCAGCAGCAGAACATTCAGCAACAGAAGTAGCGTTATCACGCTCAATGCATTTAAGACATGGTGGTTCAAATCCTTCCTGAGCTGAACTGATCTGTTTGGCATGAAGTGACTCGTTTTCCTTTTGAAGATCTTCATGAGTCGCTCTCAATTTCTCAAGATCTTGCTTCCTTTGAAGATAATCATGGGAAAGCCTTTCATGAGTTGTTGAGAGTGTTTCATGACGACTTTCAAGTTCCTCATACTTAACGTGAAGATTTTTATGTCTTCAATTAAGGACTGAGATCGAGTCATTTCAGCGTCTAACAGATCATTGCTTTTGTCTAACAGTTTTTGAATGTGTTCCATAGCTTTCTGCTGTTCAGTTGCAATTTTAGCAAGTGTTTTGTAGCTAGGTTTGGAATCACAATCAGATTCATCGTCACTGGATGTTTGATAGTGAGTAGTGCGTGTGTTTACCTTGGCACCGTGTGCCATGAAGCAGTAGGAAGGAGCGGAGTAGTCCTTGTCATTTGCATCGGTGTCGGTGATGAAGTCATTGTCTTCAGTGTTGAAGATGGACTTGGCAACGTATGCTGTAGCCAGACTCGCAACGCCAGAATTGGACTCCTCCTCAGACTCTACCTCCGCCTCCTCAGAAGCAGACTCCTCCTCAGAATCCATTTCCTTGCCAACAAATGCACGTGCCTTGCCAGATGAGCTCTTCTTGTGTGATGAAGACTTTGAGGAAGACCTGGAATAAGACTTTGAGTATTTCTTCTTCTTGTCGTCAGAATCATACTCTTTGCTCTTCTTCTTCTTCTTCTTCTTGTTCTTGTTCTCATTGTCCCACTGTGGACACTCAGAGATGTAGTGGCCAGGTTTCTTGCACTTGTGACATGTTCTCTTCTTGTAGTCATGAGGAGAAGCTTCATCATTCCTTGGGCTTGATCGTGAGGACTTTCTGAACCCTTTCTTCTTGGTGAATTTTTGGAACTTCTTCACAAGCATAGCAAGCTCCTTTCCAATGTCTTCAGGATCATTAGAACTGCTGTCAGATTCTTCTTCAGATGAGGAGACAGCTTTTGCCTTCAAGGCACGAGTTCGCCCATAGCTGGGACCGTAGATGTCTCTTTTCTCAGAAAGCTGAAACTCGTGTGTGTTGAGCCTCTCAAGTATGTCAGACGGATCGAGTGTCTTGAAATCAGGGCGTTCTTGAATCATCAGGGCTAGGGTGTCAAACGAACTGTCAAGTGATCTCAGGAGTGTCTTGACGACTTCATGCTTGGTGATCTTAGTGGCGCCGAGGGCTTGAAGCTCATTTGTGATGTCAGTGAGTAGATCAAACGTGAGCTGGACATTCTCATTGTCATTTCTCTTGAAGCGGTTGAAGACGTTGCGAAGGACACTGATTCTCTGATCTCTCTGGGTGGAGACGCCTTCGGTTAACCTTGGAGAGACAGTCCCAAACTAGCTTGGAAGTCTCCAACGCACTCACACGGCCATACTGTCCTTTGGTCAGATGACCACAGATGATATTCTTGGCAGTAGAGTCCAGTTGAACGAACTTCTTGACATCAGCAGCAGTGACACCTTCTCCAGCCTTGGGAACGCCGTTCTTGACGACATACCATAGGTCGACATCAATGGCTTCAAGATGCATGCGCATCTTATTCTTCCAGTAGGGATATTCAGTTCCATCGAAGACGGGGCACGCAGCGGAGACTTTAATTATCCCTGCAGTCGACATAGCTAAAACTCCAGGTGGTTAAACCGAATCACATAGAACAAGGGAGTACCTTGCTCTGATACCAATTGAAAGTGCTAGTGATCGACTAGAGGGGGGGGGGTGAATAGGCGATTTTTAAGAAAGTCTTCAAAACATGGAAGTTTCGAAGACAAATGATAGAAGTAAACCTATTACCACGCAGCGGAAGGTAGACTACACTAGGCAACCTTAGTCAAGTAACCAAAGAAGTGAAAGCACAATGACTAATAGCAGATAGGGAGTAAGGATCAGGTAGGAAGATATTGTGAAGCCAATCAGAACAAGCAGTCACTCAGTGAAGATAAAAGATAATGCAATCATGCAATGACTTCACGAGGACCAACAGTAAGTAAAGGGAAGGGAAGGATGAAACCAGTGACTCGTTGAAGACAATGATTTGTTGGACCAGTTCCAGTTGCTGTGACAACTGTATGTCTGGTTAGGGCGGCTAGGTATTTAAACCTGAGGACACACAGTCCCGGACACCCAGTCCTGAACACGCAGCTCAGAACCCTTAGTCCTCACCGTATTCCCCTTGAGCTAAGGTCACGCAGACCTCGCCCAATCACTCTGGTAAGTCTTCAAGGTAGACTCCCAAACCTTCACAGACTTCGTTCACCGGCGATCCACAATGACTCTTGGATGCTCAGAACGCGACGCCTAACCGGCTGGAGGATTCACAGTCCTCAAGTGTAATAAGTCTTCAGATTACACAGACAGGACGACTTTTGTGATGCCTAACACTCTTTGGCTCTGGGTGGTTAGGACTTTATCCTCGCAAGGAATTCTCTCTCAAAGGCTTCGAGGTGGGTTGCTCTCAAACGACAACGGCCGTACTTTAACTCTGAGCAGCCAACCGTTTATGTTGTAGGGGGTGGGCTATTTATAGCCACTAGGCAACCCGACCTGATTTGTTCGAAATGACCCTGGGTCACTAAGGAACTGACACGTGTTCCAACAGTCAGATTTCAAACACACACAACAACTTTACTTGGGTTACAAGCAAAGCTGACTTGTCCAACTCTGGACAAGATTCGCTCTCATAGTCTTCACTAGAAGACATAGGATTTTGGTTAAGCATCACTTCAGTCATTCTGACTGGTTCTCTTGGACCCCACTTAACAGTACGGTGGTTCCTATGACTCAACAAAGAAGAAAAAGAACTACGAAAGATCTAAGTCTTCGCGCTCCATAGTCTTCATGCGATGTATTCTCTTGTCATAGTCTTCAATGTGAATGTCTCCACATACCACCTTTGACTTCAATGTCTTCATACATTTTTAGGGGTCATCTCTGGTAGGAAAACCGAACCAATGAGGGACTTCTACCTGTGTTATCCTGCAATTCTAACAAACACATTAGTCCCTCAACTAGGTTTGTCGTCAATGCTCCAAAACCAACTAGGGGTGGCACTAGATGCACTTACAGAAGGTCACGACAGAGATGCACCTACCAGCAGGAGAGTACATGTTTCAGGGCCAGAGTGCTTTAGTAGAGCCATCAGGGCCGCTGTGATTCCTCCCAACTTTAGGTTGGCGACTGGAGTCAGTAAGTTCACTGGTGAGTCCAAGCCCGATACTTGGCTTGAAGACTACCGAGTGGCTGTCCAGATTGGCGGTGGCAATGATGAAGTGGCCATGAAGCACCTGCCTCTCATGTTGGAGGGCTCGGCCAGAGCGTGGCTGAATCAGTTAGCACCCAGCAGTATTTACACTTGGGAAGATCTCGCCCGAGTGTTTGTCACTACATTTGAAGGAACATGCAAGCGACCGGCAGGACTGACGGAACTGCGGTCTTGCGTGCAGAAGCTGAATGAAACCTTGAGGGATTACATCCAGAGATGGATCACGTTACATCACACGGTAGAGAATGTGCCTGATCACCAAGCAGTCTGTGCCTTCAAAGAAGGCGTCAAGTATAGAGAATTGAATCTGAAATTCGGTCGAACCGGAGACATGTCTCTGAATCGGATGATGGAGATTGCCTCCAAGTACGCTAATGGTGAAGATGAGGATCGACTCCGGAGTGGCAAGCACAAGTCAGTCGCCCAAGAAACCTGAGGAGGAAATTCCAATCGGAAACAGAAGCAGAAAGCCGAGCCAGCTGCTCCTGGGGAAGCCTTAGCTGTAACTCAAGGAAAGTTTAAGGGGAAAGCCAAAGGGCCTTGGAACCCCAAGAAAGTTAAAGATCAAGACGGAAATGATGTGTTGGATTTGCCATGTCACATCCACACCAAGAAAGATGAAGAGGGTAAGCTCATTTACCCGAAACATACCACTCGACAGTGTCGGCTCTTGATCCAGCAGTTCCAGGGCAAACAACCCAAAGATAAGGAAAAGGAGTCGGACAAAGTTGAGGATAAGGAAGACAGTGATGATGAATACCCCCAGGTCAATTCCACCTTGATGATTTTTGCTAATGTTGAAAGCAAAAGTCGACTGAAAGTTATCAACCGTGAGGTGAATATGGTTGCTCCGGTGACACCCAGTTATCCGAAGTGGTCTCAGACTGCCATTACATTCGACCAGTCTGATCACCCAACGCACATTGCCACCCCTGGGAGGCAAGCTTTGGTGGTCGACCCAGTTGTTGAAGGCACTCGACTGACCAAAGTCTTGATGGATGGTGGCAGTGGTTTGAACATACTGTATGCTGAGACGTTGAAAGGGATGGGCATTCCGATGTCCAGACTCAGTACCAGCAACATGAGTTTCCATGGAGTCATTCCTGGGAAGAAGGCTGAGTCACTCAGCCAAATTGCTCTTGATGTAGTTTTCGGTGATTCCAAGAATTACCGCAAAAAAAGGTTGACATTCAAAGTTGTGGATTTCCAGAGTGCTTATCACGCTATTTTGGGCAGGCCAGCTTACGCACGCTTCATGGCTCGACCATGTTATGTGTATCTCAAATTGAAGATGCCTGGTCCCAAAGGTGTGATCACTGTTACGGGCAATAGGAAGAAAGCAGAAGAGTGTTTTCAGAAAGGCTCAAAGATCGCTGATGCTCAGATGGCAGTGGTGGAGCTGCAGGAGTACCAGAAGACTGCAGACCTGAGTGATTTGTTGCGAGCCAAGAAGCCCGCTACAGAATCAGCTTTTCAGTCGTCTGGTGAAACGAAGCCGGTTCACATTCACCCGACCGATCCTAGTGCTGCTCCGACTCATATCTCAACAACACTCGACTCCAAATAGGAAGAAGCGCTCATCCAGTTCCTCCGTGAGAACTGGGACATCTTCGCATGGAAGCCTTCTGACATGCCGGGTGTTCCCAGGGGGCTGGCTGAGCACCGCCTACGAGTCGACTCAAAAGTGAAACCCGTCAAAGAACATCTCCGACGGTCCGCCGTCCAGAAGAGAAAGGCTATTTGTGAGGAGGTGGCTCGGCTCTTAGCAGCGGAGTTCATCCGAGAGATTTACCACTCCGAGTGGCTCGCCAATGTTGTCATGGTCCCCAAGAAGGACAAATCACTTTGCATGTGCATTCACTTTAAACATATCAATCGGGCCTGCCCGAAAGATCATTTTCCTCTCCACCGCATCGACCAGATAGTCGACTCGACTGCGGGATGTGAGCGACTGTCTTTTTTAGACGCCTATTTCGGGTACCATCAGATCCGTCTGTATGGACCCGACGAGATCAAAACAGCTTTCATCACTCCATTCAGGTGCTTCTATTACGTTACCATGCCATTCGGCCTCAAGAATGCCGGAGTCACATTCATGAGGATGATTCAGAAGTGTTTGCTCACTCAAATCAGTCGGAATGTGGAAGCATACATGGATGATATTGTGGTCAAGTCACAGAAGGGTTCCGACCTGCTGACTGACCTTGCTGAAACCTTTGCCAACCTCAGGAGGTATGGTATCAAGCTTAATCCATCAAAGTGCACATTCGGAGTTCCTAGCGGAAAATTACTCGGTATTCTTGTTTCCGAACGGGGAATCGACGCCAATCTAGAAAAAGTCGGTACTATACTCCGGATGAAACGTCCTGTGCGAGTGCACGACGTCCAGAAGCTTACTGGTTGCTTGGCCGCTTTAAGTCGATTCATCTCTCGTCTCGGTGAAAAGGCAGATGAAGAAGTCAGACAAGTTCGAGTGGACTCCTGAAGCTGATGCAGTGTTTGCAGAGCTCAAAGCTCTGCTCTCCACCCAGCCGGTGCTTGCTGCCCCAATCAGCAAAGGGCCTTTGCTGCTTTACATCGCAGCCACGGGACAAGTCGTCAGTATGGTACTTACGGTCGAGCGGGAAGAAGAAGGAAAAGCCTTCAAAGTTCAGCGCCTAGTACATTATGTTTCTAAAGTTTTGACCCCGTCGAAGCAAAGATATCCTCATTATCAAAAGCTTGTATATGGGATTTATATGACCACAAAGAAGGTTGCTCACTACTTCTCTGATCATTCCATTACAATCGTCAGCGACGCTCCATTGTCAGAGATCCTGCACAACAGAGATGCAGCTGGTCAAGTGGCAAAATGGGCGATTGAACTCCTTCCTCTAGATATCAAGTTTGAGGCAAAGAAAGCTATCAAGTCCCAAGCAATAGCAGATTTCATCGCCGAGTGGATTGAACAACAATTGCCGACTCAGGTTCACTCGGAGCATTGGACCATGTTCTTTGACGGTTCCAAAATGCTGAATGGTTCCGATGCCGGAGTAGTATTGGTCTCCCCTCGAGGAGATAAGCTCATATATGTTCTTCAAATCCACTTTGATTCCTCCAATAACGAAGCAGAATACGAAGCACTTTTATATGGGCTGCGCATGGCCATTTCACTCGGCGTCCGTCGCCTCATGGTCTATGGCAACTCAGATTTGGTGGTTAATCAAGTGATGAAAGAGTGGGACGTCAGAAGTCCGGCCATGACTGGTTATTGCAACGCAGTGAGAAAGCTGGAGAAGAAATTTGAGGGGTTAGAACTTCATCACATACCCCGACTGAAAAATCAAGCAGCTGATGATTTGGCAAAAATAGGTTCCAAAAGAGAAGCCATTCCCAGCAATGTGTTTTTGGAACACATCCACACACCATCAGTTCAGGAGGATCCCTTCACTGAAGAAGCCCCGCAGCCAAAAAGTGCCACGGATCCGATTGAAGTTGAAGTTCCAGCTGTGGTCGACCTGATCATGGAAGTTTTGGTCATCACTCCTGACTGGACGGTACCGTACATCGCATACATCCTAAGGAAAGAACTCCCAGAGGACGAAGAAGAGGCTCGACAGATCGTCCGTCGATCCAAGGCCTTTACAGTCATAAAGGGACAGTTGTATAGAGAAAGCGCAACTGGAGTCAGTCAGAAGTGTATAACACCAGAAGAAGGTCAGACAATCCTTAATGATATCCACTCGGGGACCTGTGGTCATCATGCGTCCTCTCGGACCATTGTGGCTAAAGCATACCGAGCGGGATTCTACTGGCCAAGAGCGAATGAAATGGCGAAAGAGATAGTCGACAAATGTGAAGGATGTCAGTTTTACTCCAATATGTCGCACAAACCCGCGTCAGCCCTGAAAACCATTCCACTCGTCTGGCCCTTCGCTGTTTGGGGACTGGACATGGTTGGACCACTGAGAACGGGCAGGAGCGGCTTCACTCATGTGCTAGTAGCAGTCGACAAGTTCACCAAATGGATTGAAGCTAAGCCTATCAGGAATCTTGATGCTTGCACTGCTACCAGTTTCATCAGTGAGTTGATATTCAGATATGGAGTTCCGCACAACATCATCAGTGACAATGGGTTAAACTTCGACTCCGACAAATTCAGAGCCTTTTGCGCCTCTCAAGGCACACGAGTCGACTACGCTTCAGTCGCTCACCCCAGTCGAATGGACAAGCGGAAAGAGCAAACGGCTTAATTCTGAAAGGACTGGAACCCCGACTGATGCGCGATCTCAAGCACGCAGCAGGTGCATGGGTCGACGAGCTTCCATCAGTTCTTTGGGGATTGAGGACAACCCCGAACCGATCGACTGGAAGAACCCCATTCTTTCTGGTCTACGGAGCCGAAGCAGTTTTGCCGAGTGACCTGCTTCACAACGCACCCCGAGTCGAGCTCTACTCTGAAGATGAAGCAGAACAAGCCCGGCAGGACGCAGTCGACCTCCTGGAAGAAGAAAGAGAAATGGCCATGATCCGATAAACCATCTATCAGCAAGACTTGCGTCGATTCCATGCCAGAAATGTGAAGAGTCGAGCCTTCCAGGAAGGAGACTTGGTCCTCCGAGTGGATCAACAGAAACCACACAAACTCGCTCCTACTTGGGAAGGTCCCTTCATAGTCACCAGAGTCCTCCACAATGGAGCGTGCCACCTTTATAATGTCGATCACCAGATTGATGAGCCACGAGCCTGGAATGCGGAGCTACTCCGCCCCTTTTATACTTAAATTCTCACTCGGATGAGATGTAATAAGAAAAACTTATGTAGTTCATTTATCAAAGACAAGAGCGTTATAATTTTCCCAGTGATTGTTATTGTTTTTGTTTGCGTGAGAAATCCCCTAGTGGGTGGCTTAGCTGCGAATCAGTTTCGCCTAAGTTTGTAAAAATAATTTCCTACCGAGTGGTGAGCCAGCCTCTCACTCGGAGGCTTAGCTGCGAACCCGTTTCGCCTAAGTACTTGAAAATCCTACCGAGTGGTGAGCCAGCTCCCACTCGGAGGCTTAGCTACGAACCCGTTTCGCCTAAGTATTTGAAAATCCTATTGAGTGGTGAGCCAGCTCCCACTCGGAGGCTTAGCTGCGAACCCGTTTCGCCTAAGTATTTAAAAATCCTACCGGGTGGTGAGCCAGCCTCCCACTCGGGGGCTTAGCTGCAGTCCAGTACTCGCCTAAGTATTTGAAAATCCTACCAAGTGGAGAGCGACCCTCCCACTCGGGGGCTTAGCTGCAGTCCAGTACTCGCCTAAGTTTGAAAAATCCTACCGAGTGGAGAGCGACCCTCCCACTCGGGGGCTTAGCTGCAGTTCAGTACTCGCCTAAGTTTGAAAATCCTACCGAGTGGAGAGCGACCCTCCCACTCGAGGGCTTAGCTGCAGTCCAGTACTCGCCTAAGTTTGAAAAATCCTACCGAGTGGAGAGCGACCCTCCCACTCAGAGGCTTAGCTGCAGTCGAGTACTCGCCTAAGTACGAAACACATCCCAATCCGCAAGGACGATGAGGTGCAGGTCGACTGACACCTTCTCCTTCGGAGCTTCGCCACAAATACAACGTGCGCTCCATCCCAATCCGCAAGGACAACAAGGTGCAGGTCGACTGCCACCTTCTCCTTGGGAGCTTCGCCACAAATACAACGTGCGCTCCATCCCAATCTGCAAGGACGACGAGGTGCAGGTCGACTGCCACCTTCTCCTTCGGAGCTTTGCCACAAATACAACGTGCGCTCCATCCCGACCCGCAAGGACGACGAGGTGCAGGTCGACTGCTACCTTCTCCTTCGGGGCTGCGCCACAAATACAAAAGTTGTCTCGAGTGAAGAACGAGTTCCACTCGACGGAGAATTCGTGAAGATATTCAACGATAAACCAAGTTCAGATAAATCCTAAAGGTTCCATACCGCAGATCGAAGTGCTCAGGCATTCAGCCCGAAAGAGTTTAACGGTTACAAAAACCACTCGGCATTCCGAGGCAAATTTAAGGTGGGGCATAAAAGTTTGTTCACTTCGTAGGAGGAGGACTCGCAGGCTCGACGAACTCGTCCAGGTCGACGCCGTCGGCGATCCGAGTGGCTGCAGCAATAAAAGTCTCCATAAAAGATCGGAAGTCATGCCTCTGGGTGTTGGCGACCTTGATTGCTGCCAGCTTATCTTGTCGCACCTCCTTGCAGTGGACACGAACCAAAGACAGAGCCACATCAGCACCACACCGGGCAGAAGATTTCTTCCACTCCTGCACTCGACCAGGGATCTCGTTAAGTTGAGTCATCAGAGACTCGAGATCATTCTGGAGCGTGGCCCCTAGCCAAAGTGCCGTGTCGATCAGTGACGTGGTGACCTTCAGTCGAGCCAAGTAGTCCACAAGACCGTCGATGCGGGATTCCAGTCGGAGCAGATTCATGGCAGTTTCATCTTTCATGGGAGAGTTGATGGGGTCCAAACCTGGCTCAATCCGCCCAGTCTCCTCCTCGAAGTTCTGGCAAAACTCTGCATTCACGATCCAAGGATAAGTCAATTTTTGTATGCTGAGTCGACAAAAAAAAAACATCAGTCGGAACAAAATGTATACCTTCAAGCTTGATGAACAACTTCTTGGCAAGGCTCCTCAGATAACTCTCCAGATCGTCCCTCGTGCAAGCGATGCCTTCCATCTTCTCGTACAGGTTAACATTGTTTTTCTTCAAGCGCGTGCACTCCTTGTTGGCTTCGTTCAGGGTAGATTTCATCTTGGCGTTCTCTTCTTCCAATTGGCCGACTGAAGCCAGTTTCTGTTTAGCCAGAGCGGTTCTGTCGTCAGCTTTCTTTTGAGCAGCAGCCAAATCCTGATCCTTCTTCGCTAGAGCTTCGTTCAGTTTTTCTATAAAGAAATGGTGCTTGATTCAGAAAGAGCAGAAGGGTACTCAAGCCTAAGACAAACCAGTCGACAAGCTCGTCTTACCATTGGCGTCGTCCTTGGCCTTTTGCAGCTCTGTCTTGGCCAATTCCAAGTCAAGGTTTAGCTGGATCTGCTGTTTCTCCAAGTCAGCAAAGCGAGCTCCAAGATCGCAAGATTTCTACAAACAGGGAGGGGAAGTTATTTTACAGCGAAAAACGACAAAGACAATCAATACTAAGACTACGGTCGACTGCCCGCAGTCCACCATAGTCTTGGGGACTACAACCAGTGGGTGCACTTTGCGTGCCCCCACCAGTTTGGTTTACACTCGACACGGCCAGACCAGATCGAGCGAAAGAATCAAAATACAAAGACTACAGTCGACTGCCAGCAGTCCACCGTAGTCTTGGGGACTACGCGTGCCCCCACTAGTCCAAAAATTCAATCGACACACCCAGTGGGTGTACAGATGCAAAGATTTTCGGAAAGAGAGTCTCCAGATAGCATATCCTAACAGAACAAGCGGTGACCAGCTAACCTGAACATTGCTTTGGAGAGCCAAGCTGGTGTCATAGGCGGCCTGACTGGCGTCCCGCACCATCTTCACCTTCTCGATCATAATGCCCGCCTGGCGAATGGCTTCCTTGGCAGCATTCACTTCGTCCTCTGGGACATGATGGATCGCAAAAACTGAAGGTGGGTCGGCAGGAGCTTGAGCAGTCGACGAAGAAGGCAGGGCACTCGACAATGGTATGGCGAAGGTAACAGAACCCCGATTGGCATCACCAGCGTCCTGAACGACTGGTTCCGCCATCGGGGTCGACTGTGGCACCTTGCTTGCAGGAGCTTTCCTATTTTTCCTCGTCAAAGGCCTCTCAGGCTCTTCATCATCATCATCATCGGGGAGGTCAATAATGTTAGGAGCTGTTCAAAGATCAATCGCCAAAATCACATCACCCAATGGTACACATTGCAGTTGAGTTGACCAAATAGAGACAGAATGACAAAAATCATACCCAGATTGGAAGTGACTGCATCGTCCATTACCTCATCCTCATCTCTGTAAGCTGAGGTCCCGGAAGTAGCAGCGCTGCCAGTTCCAAAGTTCATCTGGTTAAATCAAGAAAAAATAAACTGCACGGAGCGTCGAGTGAATACAAAGGGAGACACTCACGCAGAAGCGACGGGGGTGTCAATCTTAATCTTCGGCAACGCCTTCCGAGGCTTCTGCTCTGCAACTTTGAGATGCTTTAACACTTTTTCAGTTGGGGTTGGTGAAGATGTCCGAGGACGCTTTGAAGACTGACCAGTCTGAGCAATCGCCTTTTCACGGGCGCTCGGTCATTCTTGGTCAAGCTTGGATCGCCTCTCCCTGCGAGGAGGCGACTCGACTTCTTCTTCGTCACTTGAGTCGTCGCTTTCTTCGTCCTCTTCTCCGTCAGAATGCCATTCGCCACTGTCGCCGCCGCTCGCCTCTCCTTCCGGATCTTGCTCTTGCTCTCCGTTGGGCACCGAGTACATTTCGATAAGGGCCTAAAAGAAAGCAAGAAGAATAAAGTCAGTCGACGCAGTATAGATAGCTGCGCGAGTGAATTCAGATTATAATCAAAAGCTCAGAATCGGACCTTTTCTGGTTCGTGGGACTGGTCGAATGGAGGAACTCTCCTGGCTCCCCTGGGGTTGTCCTTGTTTCTGGTGATGCCCGACAGCCACCCCTCCAGTGTGTCATCATTGACCTCCTCCGGGTGAATCTGAGTGGTGTCGTCAAGACCCGAATACATCCACATCGGATGGTCTCGAGCTTGAAGAGGCTGGATGCGCCACCGAAGGAAAACCTCCAAGAGATCCATACCAGTGACCCTGTCACGGATAAGCTGGACCACTCGTTCGACCAGCACCTTAACTTGCGCCTTCTCCTCCGGGAGCACCTTCAAAGAGGAGGGTTTCCTCACTCGGTCCATGGTAAAAGGAGGGAGGCCAGTCGACTGCCCTGGCATCGGCTGGTCTTTGCAGTAAAACCAGGTCAACTGCCATCCGCGGACCGAGTCGGGAAGAATCATGGACGGAAAGGAACTTTTCCCTCTCATCTGAATACCAAGACCCCCACACATCTGAATCACTTGTGTTCTCTCGTCACTCGGATTGGCCTTTTTCACCGTCTGAGAACGACAGGTGAAAATGTGCTTGAAAAGACCCCAGTGAGGCCGACAACCCAAGAAATTCTCGCACAAAGACACGAAAGCAGCGAGATACACGATTGTGTTGGGAGTGAAGTGGTGGAGTTGTGCCCCAAAGAAATTCAGAAATCCCCGAAAGAAAGGGTGAGGAGGCAAGGAAAATCCACGGTCGACGTGGGTGGCAAGGAGAACGCGCTCACCCTCCCGAGGTTGCGGCTCGGATTCCTTCCCCGGAAGCCGCGCCGATCCATGGGGGATCAGTCCTCCGTCGGCTAGGTCGTCGAGATCTTCTTGGTGGATCGCCGAGCGGATCCAGTCGCCCTAGATCCAGCCCTTCGGCAGGCCGGCTCGTGAGGAAGATCCACCCCAACTGGTTGCCTTCCCCTTTGCCTTTGCCGTCGCCTTCTTCGCCCGCTGCAGAGCCGCCGTCTTCTCCTTCCCCATCGTCGCTGGCAAGACGCGTACGGAGCGGCGGCGCTGGGGCGAGAGCGAGCACGACGAAGAAGCCTGAAGAGGAGAAGAGGAAATGAGAACGCACTGTTCAAGAAACCCCGGTCCGACGCCTTATATGAGGTCGCTTCCGAGTGGCTAACTGGTAGGCCCGGACGATCCTGTCAAATCCCGTAACAATCGCACGCGCGATACATGGCGAAAAAGGTGGTGCGGAGATCGAGGCGGCTCCGCCCTATCCCATCCGATTACTGCGGCCTCCCTCGTCCCGTGTGCTTCCCAAAATTCAAATCCCGTGAAATATGCGGGCAGCAGAACAACTTGTCAGACGGAAGATCGCCTCCACACCGTCACTCAGAGCTTTTCTAGTAAAGAAACTCACTCGACAAAAAACTAAGAATGGATCAAGGCGACTGAAAAGGAAGTTGCTGTCATCACTCAGGTTCATTGATCCGAAACAAGATATGCTCATGGCATGAAAAATGAGTCGGAGAAGTTCTCAACTCCTTCCCCACTCAAACCTCGATCCATTCGGGGGCTAATGATGAAGCTATGTACCTAGGGTAGGGTCATGGACCTGTCCTAACTGCCCTACCCAAGGACATCTCTAGAAGAAATCACCTTTCAATCGACTTGGAGGTGTTCCACTCGACAGACTCGAAGACACTCGACCAAGAAGCAATCACTCGACCAAGATCCAACCACTCGACGGCAGGAGGCCTGAAGTCACTCCGCACGCTAACGGTCGGTCATTAAGTAGCTTTTATGGTCATCATAGCACTGGGGCGTTACCAGTAACGCCCGACCTTAATGTATTTGAAACCCTGCATAACTGAGGGCCGGAGGGGTCTGACGAACTCTATATAAGCCACCCCCCTCCTCAGTGTAAAGGGTTCGCACCCCTGTAATTCATACACACATAATCCAGTCGACCGCCTCCGGGCTCCGAGACGTAGGGCTATTACTTCCTCCGAGAAGGGCCTGAACTTGTAAACCTCGTGTGCTTACAACTACTCCATAGCTAAGATCTTGCCTCTCCATACCTAGCCCCTACATTACTGTCAGACTTAGAACCACGACAGGTAGCACTCGGTCACAGACAACCCTGTCGGCCACCCGTAGGCCGACAGGTGGCCAGCCGCACCGTGCGCTGTCTTCTTCCTTCCCTTCTCCTTCTCCTTCCTTCTCCCCGCGATGCTCTCTATTTTTCTTCTTTCCTCCTCTTTCCACTCGACAACTCTCCAATTTCTACACCAAATTGAGCCATTTTTTTGCCAATGAGACACATGCCTACTCTATTTTAGTATGTATGAGACATGACTATCTAATTATGTATGAGACTTTGTCTATCCAGTGTCGTGCGCCAACTACAACCTCGTATTTAGATAGAATATACTGATACTACAATAAGACAGTACAAACAGCTGGATACAACTACATCTAAATTAAACGATAGGTAGGACTGAACTTACAACATACAGCTTAAAAACTACATGAATGAAGGAAATATGCCCTAGAGGCAATAATAAAGTTGTTATTTATATTTCCTTATATCATATGATAAATGTTTATTATTCATGCTAGAATTGCATTAACCGAAAACTTGATACATGTGTGGATACATAGACAAAACACAGTGTCCCTAGTAAGCCTCTACTAGACTAGCTCGTTAATCAAAGATGGTTAAGTTTCCTAACCATAGACATGTGTTGTCATTTGATGAGCGGGATCACGTCATTAGGAGAATGATGTGATGGGCAAGACCCATCCGTTAGCTTAGCATAATGATCGTTAAGTTTTATTGCTATAGCTTTCTTCATGACTTATACATATTCCTTTGACTATGAGATTATGCAACTCCCGAATACCGGAGGAACACCTTGTGTGCTATCAAATGTCACAACGTAACTGGATGATTATAAAGATGATCTACAGGTGTCTCCGAAGGTGTTTGTTGGGTTGGCATAGATCGAGATTAGGATTTGTCACTCCGAGTATCGGAGAGGTATCTCTGGGCCCTCTCGGTAATGCACATCATAAGTTGCCTTGCAAGCAAAGTGACTAATGAGCTAGTTGTGGGATGATGCATTACAGAATGAGTAAAGGGACTTGCCAGTAACGAGATTGAACTAGGTATGAAGATACCGACGATCGAATCTCGGGCAAGTAACATACCGATGACAAAGGGAACAATGTATGTTGTCATTACGGTTTGACCGATAAATATCTTCGTAGAATATGTGGGAGCCAATATGAGCATCCAGGTTCTGCTATTGGTTATTGACCGGAGAGGTGTCTCGGTCATGTCTACATAGTTCTCGAACCCGTAGGGTCCGCATGCTCAACGTTCGATGATGATTTTATATTGTATGAGTTATGTGATTTGATGACCGAATGTTGTTCGGAGTCCCGGATGAGATCACAGACATGACAAGGAGTATTGAAATGCTCGAGAGGTAAATATTCATATATAGTATGATAGTATTTGGACACCGGAAGTGTTCCGGAGGTACCGAGTACGTATCGGGTCATCGGAAAGGGGTTTCGGGCACCTCCGGCCAAGATATGGGCCTTATTGGGCCTAGGGCGGGACAGACGAGCCCCTAGTGGGCTGGTGCGCCCCATACATGGCCAAATAGGGGGGGGGGAGGAAATCTAGGGGAGAGAAAGGAAGGGGGCAATTCGGCCTCCCCTTTCCTTCTCTCCCCCTCCTCTTTCCTTCCCCCTCCGGAAAACATGGAAAGGGGGGAGGCCGAATAGGATTAGGCCCAAGTAGGATTCCTCCTACTTGGGGCGCGCCTCCTGCTGCTCCCTCCCCCTCCCACCTATATATATGTGGGGGCACCGCTAGAACACACAACATTGTTTCTTAGCCGTGTGCGGTGCCCCCTCCACAGTTTACGCCTCTGCTCATATTCTCGCAGTGCTTAGGCGAAGCCCTGCACGGTTAACTTCATCATCACCGTCGCCACGCCGTCATGCTGACGGAACTCATCTACTTCCTCGACGCTCTACTGGATCAAGAGTTCGAGGGACGTCATCGGGCTGAACGTGTGCAGAACTCGGAGGTGTCGTACATACGGTGCTTGATCGGTCAGAACGTGAAGAAGTTCGACTACATCAACCGCGTTGTCAAATGCTTCTGCTTTCGGTCTACGAGGGTACATGGACACACTCTCCCCTCTCATTGCTATGCATCTCCTAGATAGATCTTGCGTGTGTTGGAAATATGCCCTAGAGGCAATAATAAAATGGTTATTATTGTATTTCCTTATTCATGATAATTGTCTATTGTTCATGCTATAATTGTATTAACCGGAAACCATAATACATGTGTGAATACATAGACCACAACATGTCCCTAGTAAGCCTCTAGTTGACTAGCTCGTTGATCAATAGATGGTCATGGTTTCTTGACCATGGACATTCGATGTCATTGATAACGGGAGCACATCATTAGGAGAATGATGTGATGGACAAGACCCAATCCTAAGCCTAGCACAAGATCGTATAGTTCGTCTGCTAAAGCATTTCTAATGTCAAGTATCATTTCCTTAGACCATGAGATTGTGCAACTCCCAGATACCATAGGAATGCTTTGGGTGTACCAAACGCCACAACGTAACTGGGTGGCTATAAAGGTGCACTACGGGTATCTCCGAAAGTGTCTGTTGGGTTGGCACGAATCGAGACTGGGATTTGTCACTCCGTGTAAACGGAGAGGTATCTCTGGGCCCACTCGGTAGGACATCATCATAATGTGCACAATGTGACCAAGGAGTTGATCATGGGATGATGTGTTACGGAACGAGTAAAGAGACTTGCCGGCAACGAGATTGAACAAGGTATCGGGATACCGACGATCGAATCTCGGGCAAGTATCATACTAGTAGACAAAGGGAATTGTATGCGGGATTGATTGAATCCTTGACATCGTGGTTCATCTGATGAGATAATCGTGGAACATGTGGGAGCCAACATGGGTATCCAGACCCTGTTGTTGGTTATTGACCAGAGAGATGTCCCGGTCATGTCTGCATGATTCCCGAGCCCGTAGGGTCTACACACTTAAGGTTCGATGACACTAGGGTTATAGGGAAGGTATGTACGCGGTTATCGAATGTTGTTCGGAGTCCCGGATGAGATCCCGGACGTCACGAGGAGTTCCGGAATGGTCCGGAGGTGAAGATTGATATATTGGACGAAGGGTTTTGGAGTCCGGAAGTGTTCCGGAGGTACCGGGTGATGACCAGCATGACCGAAAGGTGTTTCGGGAGCCCCGGCAAGTGTTGGGGGGCTTCATGGGCCAAGGGAAGGGGGCAAACCAGCCCACTAAGGGGCTATGCGCCCCCCTCACCTATTCCCACATGACCAGGGGGTTTGGGGCGCCCCATCTAGGGTTCCCACCTCCTGGCTTGGGGGCCAAGTCACCCAAGGGGGAGATCCCATCTGCCCTGGCCGCCGCCCCCTAGGAGAAACCCTAGGGTGCCTCCCCTTGCCCTTGTCCCTATATATAGTGGAGGTTTTGGGGCTGCACAACACACGAGTCTCTCTCTCCCAAGGTGCAGCCCTACCTCTCTCCCTCCTCGTCTCTCGTAGTGCTTGGTGAAGCCCTGCAGGAGTACCGCGCTCCTCCACCACCACCACGCCGTCGTGCTGCTGCTGGACGGAGTCTTCCCCAACCTCTCCCTCTCTCCTTGCTGGATCAAGGTGCGGGAGACGTCACCAGGCTACACGTGTGTTGAACGCGGAGGCGCCGTTGTTCGGCGCTTAGATCGGAATCGACCGCGACCTGAATCGCTATGAGTACGACTACCTCATCCGCGTTCTAGTAATGCTTCCGCTTAGCAATCTACAAGGGTATGTAGATGCACTCCCCTTCCCCTCGTTGCTAGATTACTCCATAGATTGATCTTGGTGGTGCGTAGAAAATTTTAAATTTCTGCTACGATCCCCAACAGCATGATCGTAGGGAATTTTTTTTGAATTACTATGTTCCCCAACAATGAAGTCATCATCATCATCCTCCATCGATGTAGCACTCTTGCCCTTCGACGATGAAGAACTCTTGCCCTTTGATGATGCGGTACTCTTCTCCTTTGTGCTCGGCATGTATATATCGTCTTCATCCTCGCTGTCTGAAGTCCATAAAAAGTATGTTCCGCTACAACATTTAGGTGTGTTTAACTCTTGGATTGTTGCTCCATCCATTTTCCATGCAACCTGAGAAGTTCTTTCTGTATCTCCTCAAAGGTCCTGGAAGGCCACCCGCACCTACTTAATGTGTGAGCCAACTCATTCAGTAGGGTGTCACTGCTGAAAGGATCGATATAGTTGACTAGAGGGGGGGTGAATAGGCAACTAACAATTTTTAGCTTTTCTTTACCAATTTAAACTTTGCATCAAAGTAGGTTGTCTAGATATGCAACTAGGTGAGCAACCTATATGATGCAACAACAACAAGCACACAATCAAGCAAGGTATGCAACACAATATAAGCTTGCACAAGTAAAGGTACGAGATAACTAAGAGTGGAGCCGGTGAAGATGAGGATGTGTTACCGAAGTTCCTTCCCTTTGAGAGGAAGTATGTCTCCGTTGGAGCAGTGTGGAGGCACAGTGCTCCCCAAGAAACCACTAGGCCCACCGTATTCTCCTCACGCTCTCACACAATGCGAGATGCCGTGATTCCACTATTGGTGCCCTTGGAGGCGGCGACCGGACCTTTACAAACAAGGTTGGGGCAATCTCCACAACTTAATTGGAGGCTCCCAACGACACCACGAAGCTTCACCACAATGGCATTTGGCTCCACGGTGACCTCAACCGTCTAGGGTGCTCAAACACCCAAGAGTAACAAGATCCGCAAGGGATTAGTGTGGGGAATCAAATTTCTCTTGGTGGAAGTGTAGATTGGGGCCTTCTCAACCAATCCCTAGAAAATCAACAAGTTTGATTGGCTAGGGAGAGATATCGGGCAAAAATGGAGCTTAGGGATGGAAGAGGTGGTCAACTCGGAGAAGAAGACTCCCCTTTTATAGTGATTGGACAAATCCAACCGTTATCCACTTACTCAGCCCGCGACGTGCGGTACTACCACACCAAACATGCGGTACTACCGCGAGGCACTGCGGTACTACCGCATGCGCGGCAGGAGCTAGACCAGCCCGGATGCGTTGAAGCAAAAAGCGGTAGAACCGCCGGAGTGGTACTACCGCTCCCCCTTGCGGTACTACCTCAAGGTAGGGTTTGTTTGGGCTGGGAAGGCACGAACGAATAAAAATACATCTGTGGCTACTTCTGCTGAGTATCGATCTGTGCAAAACTCCGACACGGTACTATTGCATACAGGGAGCGATACTACTGCGTAGGGCGCGGATGTAAAAAATTACATCCGCCCCTACTTCTGCTCATGCTGTTGTGCCTAGCCAGAGGCCACGGTACTACCGCGCCCGGGGAGCGGTACTACCGCAAGGGCCTGCGGTACTACCGCGACCCAGCCGGTACTACCATGGGCCACTGCTGTACTACTGCTCCCATGAGCAGTACTACCGCATGCCATAGCACAACAAACACTAGGAGTCCTTCATTTTGCAGAGACGCGGATAAACGGTGGTTGCTCCAAAGGTGCAAAGGAAAGGGGGTGCAAAAGGAACAGACGTGTACATGATGATTCCACCCAAACCTTTCCAACACGGACCCCCTCTTAATAGTACGGCTTTCCTACGACTCAAATCCATCGGAAAGAAACGTAGGGAAAACTCCGTCTTCACTAGACTCCGAGGGGCAACGAATCATCTTGTGCCTAAATCATGAGATATCTGAAAAGCTCAATGCACACGATTAGTCCGCAAATGCATTACCATCAATCACCAAAACCACTTAGGGATAAATATGCCCTTACAATCTCCCCCTTTTTGGTGGATTGATGACAATACGGGATTTGCACATAGGGATATAAAATGAAACACATGCAAACACAACATGTATAAAATATAGACGGGCTCCCCCTAGATGTGTGCTCTCTAGAGAGATGCTTTGGACTACACGGCACAGATACTAGGATCAACACTCCCCCTATATTTTATAGACGAGGCATATCTTGGAACAATATAACTAACACTAAGCAAGGAGGCAAGGTAATGAATATGAGCATAAAGTAACAGGCACAACATAGCATAGGCTCACGGGCTATTAAGCATAAAAGATAATAAGATAAGCTAGAGTGCATATGTCTTACACCATATGATAGGAACCAGATTTCACGAGCACAAACCAAACCAAAGCAAACAAGGTTCAACAGAACGAAAGCAAAGTGACAAAGCGAAAGAAGACACCACACAAGACTCGAAAATCCTACTCTCTCTCCCCCTTTGGCATCAAGACACCAAAAAGGCAGAGAGGACACCTATGACACAGGTGGTAGCTTAGCTGCAGTGATCACTCATCACGCTCCTCGTCGGTCTCGGCAGCGGGAATGGGCTCCTCCTCTGACTCGGTCCACTAGTAACCCTGCTTCACCATCCAGGCAGCCTCAGGAGTGATGACCCTCTCAGACCCGCTCGACACATGCTCGTCAAACGTCCTCAAGATCCTCTTGTCGCGCCGGCGACTCTCCTTCTGAGCAACATGGGACTTGTACTGTCCCTTGGCCTGCATGCAGAACAGAGCCTTCATCTTGTTCTTCAGCTTCTTAGCCCAAGTGGGCTCAGACGATGGAGAAGTGTATCCATCAGAACTGTCCTCATCCGCCTCCTCCTCCTCCTCGAGCCCATCCTCATCCACATCCATCCTAGCAGGCTCTGCCTCAGCCCGGGTAGTGGTGTTAGCCCACTTGTTCTTGATGCGCAGCTTGATAGGCTCATGACGAATCCAGTTGGGGGCTTCAAACCTCTTCATTGGGATAGAGCTGCTCCCAAGTCTTTGAGATCAAGAGATGCAGGTAAGGTCCATAGATGGGCACCTTACGGTTGAGCACGGAAAACTACAGCTCACACCACATGATATGTGAGACATCAAGTGGTTCCGTCTGATGGAGACGCGCCTTCTCACAGATGAGCATCATGTCCACAAGATAAGCATGCACCTTATCCTTGTCACCAATGCGTGGAAAGAGGGAGTTGCGGAAGATCTGGTGCATGATGTCAAGGAATGGATTCAGCACCCAGGTCTTCTTGTCTGTGCCAAGCTTCTTCTCAACAAGGTATAGCTAAAGCTTGTCCTTGCTGGCCGACTCGAGGTTGTGAAAGCACAAGTGCTCCCTGGGTGGTTTTGGTAATTAATGTCAACATAACTCTTGTTGGACTAATGTTTTATCTAGTATATTTCAGATAAGTTCAACAAATGGAGTGGCGTGGACAAGAGGATGTGGAGCCCCTGCAAGATACTGAGAACAAAGTATTGGCAAAAACTCTCAAGCTCGAGACTCTACATTTTCATTTTAGTGATCCAAGATCACATTGAGTCCATAGGAAAAGCCAATACTATTAAAAGGGGATGAGGTGTTGCTTAATGACTTGCTTGCTCAAAGTGCTTAGTGATATGCTCCAAAGCCCTCAACCACTTTATCATATCCACATATGTCCCAAACCAAAAGTGAAACTTGGCCCCACCAATTTGATCTATCCGGCGCCACCGAGTTCACTTGACATAGCCACTGCCAGAAACCCTAATCAGTTCGATCTCACCAATGGGATCTCAGTATCACCGAGATGGGCTTGCAAACTCTCTGTTACATGTTGCAATAATTTCGGTCTCACCGAGATATGCAATCGGCCCCACCGAGTTTGCTTGACCAACTCTCTGTTTTGCCTATTACCAAAACCGGTCCCACCGAGTTTGTGTAATCGGTCAAACCGAGTTGAGGTTTTACCCTAACCCTAGCACATCGGTCCCACCAAGTTGATCATATCGGTCCCACCGAAAAGCCTAACGTTCACATTTTGAACTAAATCGGTCTGACCGAGTTTAATGATTCGGTCCCACCGAGTTTGGTGATTCGTGTGTAACAGCTAGATTTTGTGTGGAGGCTATAAATACCCCTCCACCCACTCTTCATTCATGGAGAGAGCCATCAAAACATTCTTACACTTCCAGCATACATTTTTTGAGAGAGAACCACCTACTCATGTGTTGAGACTAAGATATTCCATTCCAACCACAAGAATCTTGATCTCTAGCCTTCCCCAAGTTGCTTTCCACTCAAATCATCTTTCCACCAAATCCAAATCTATGTGAGAGAGTTGAGTGTTGGGGAGACTATCATTTGAATCACAAGAGCAAGGAGTTCATCATCAACACACCATCTATTACCTTTTGGAGAGTGGTGTCTCCTAGATTGGTTAGGTGTCACTTGGGAGCCTCCGACAAGATTGTGGAGTTGAACCAAGGAGTTTTTAAGGGCAAGGAGATCGCCTACTTCGTGAAGATCTACCCTAGTGAGGCAGGTCCTTCGTGGGCGATGGCCATGGTGGGATAGACAAGGTTGCTTCTTCGTGGACCCTTCGTGGGTGGAGCCCTCCGTGGACTCGCGCAACCATTACCCTTCTTGGGTTGAAGTCTCCATCAGCGTGGATGTAGGATAGCACCACCTATTGGAACCACGCCAAAAATCTCCGTGTCTCCAATTGCGTTTGCACACTCCAATCCCATCCCTTTACATTCTTGCAACTTGCATGCTTTACTTTCGCTGCTCATATACTCTTGTCATGCTTGCTTGAAATGTATTGTGAATGTTTAAACTTGTGCTAAATCTCTACCTTAACTTGAAGAAAATAAAAATTGCTACTTTTATTTATTAAGAGTCTATTCACCCCCCTCTAGACACCTCTTCTCGATCCTTTCAATTGGTATCAGAGCATTGGTCTCTATTACCTTGGTTTAATCACCATTGGAGGAAGATGGATGAGTCTACGTTGGGGAGTCTTAGACATAGAGTGCCTATACTTGATGGAGAGTTCTTTCATGAGTGGAAAAATGAGATGCTTGTGATCATTGAATGTCATATGAACAAGTACATTACTAGCCCTTGTGCACCTCATGTTGATCCTTTGCATCCTACCATTGATGAGTCTATTGACATGATTCACAACCTTAGAACTGTTAATCTTATCACTAGAGGTTTGCCTAGAAATTTGCTTGGTTGCTTGCCTACTCTTGATTGTGCCTACACCATATGGAGATTTCTTGAGGAACAATTTCCAAACTATTCCTTGCAAAACCTAGATGAAGTTGTTCATAAGTCCATTGCCTTGAGTAAGATGAATTCCAATGATCCTAAGTTTGGTGATTGTCTATTTGAGCTTACTAACCTCATGCGTGCCAAAGGATATGTTGGAATCATTAGCAATATCATCTCCGAAGCCATTAGAATTCATAAAGATGATTATTGTGATGATCATTTATCTAATGAATCAGTCTCTGTAAGAATTTATCCATCACAAGACGATGTTGAACATGGATACTATGATGAGGATGATGATAGTGACTTTGATCTCGACGAGTCTATGAGACACTTTGGTCTTATGGCTAATCTTCGCGGCTACATGGCTGGAGGAAAGGAATGGGTTCTTGAAAGTGGATATACCGATCACATGACCGGAGATAAGTATATGTTTCATGAGCTTGCTAAAAAAGACAGCCCTCGAAAGTATGTCACCTTTGGTGATAACTCAAAGGGTAAGGTGGTTGGCCTTGGTAGGGTGGCCATCTCACATGATAGCTCCATATAAAATGTTATGCTCGTTGAATCTCTTGGCTACAATTTACTTTCTGTATCTAGACTTGCTGACTTTGGCTTCAATGTCCTATTAATTGAAGTAGATTGCCAAGTGTTTCGTAGATATAATCACAATATGGTCTTTACCGGTATACGTAGAGGTGATCTTTACATTATAGATTTCACTAAAAAGGCTCAGCCTAGAACTTGCTTAATTGTTAAATCCTCTAAAGGTTGGTTGTGGCATATGAGATTAGGTCACGTGGGCATGGGAAATCTTGATATGCTAATTAAAGGTGATCATATCCTTGGAGTGAAAGATGTTATATTTGACAAGGATAGATTGTGCAGTGCTTGCCAAGCAGGAGAACAAGTTGGAGGAATGCACCCCGTGAAGAACTTTATGACCACGAGAAGACCGCTCGAGCTACTTCATATGGATCTCTTTGGTCCCAATGCCTACAAAAGTCTCGGTGGAAACTCATTTGGTCTAGTTATAATTGATGATTTTTCAAGATTTACGTGGGTGTTCTTTCTTGATGATAAATCGCAGGTCCAAAAGATCTTCAAGAACTTCGCTATGAAGGCCCAAAATCAATTTGATGTGAAGATCAAGAAGGTTCGAAGTGACAACCGAACGGAGTTAAAGAACACAAATGTGGATACCTTTCTTGACGAAGAAGGGATTTCACATGAGTTCTTGGCTACGTACATGCCTAAAAATGGAGTTGTTGAGAGGAAGAACTGGTGTCAGTGTCAAAACCGGCGGATCTCGGGTAGGGGGTCCCGAACTATGCGTCTAGGCGGATGGTAACAGGAGGCAGGGGACACGATGTTTTACCCAGGTTCGGGCCCTCTTGATGGAGGTAAAACCCTACGTCCTGCTTGATTAATATTGATGATATGGGTAGTACAAGAGTAGATCTACCACGAGAACAGAGAGGCTAAACCCTAGAAGCTAGCCTATGGTATGATTGTTGTTCGTCTTATGGACTAAAACCCTCTGGTTTATATAGACACCGGAGAGGGCTAGGGTTACACAGAGTCGGTTACAATGGTAGGAGATCTACATATCCGTATCGCCAAGCTTGCCTTCCACGCCAAGGAAAGTCCCTTCCGGACACGGGACGAAGTCTTCAATCTTGTATCTTCATAGTCCAGGAGTCCGGCCGACGGTATAGTCCGGCTATCAGGACACCCCCTAATCCAGGACTCCCTCAACTGGACTCTTATTGAGATGGCAAGAACGATGCTTGATGAGTACAATACGCCAAAACACTTTTGGGCAGAAGCGGTTGAGATAGCTTGTCATGTGAAAAAATCGCTTGTATCTTCACAAGCTACTCGGCAAGACGGCATACGAGCTTCTTACCCGTAACAAACCCCAAGTTGGATACTTTCGGGTATTCGGCTCAAAGTGCTACTTTCTTGATAAGCATCATCGTTCTAAATTTGCTCCTAAATCTCATGAGGGTTTCCTACTCGGTTATGGCTCAAACTCTCACGCTTACCGTGTCTACAACAACTTCACCCGAAAGGTTGAGGAAACAGTAGATGTGAAGTTTGATGAATCTAACGGCTCACAAGTAGAGCAATTGCCAATTGATGTAGGTGACAACGACCCTTCGGAAGCAATCCAAGACTTGTCTATTGGCAAAATTCGTCCAATGGAGGTGAAGGAAAGTACCTCGTCCGTCCAAGTGGAAGCTTCTACCTCACGTCAAGGTGAACCAAGAATTGACATGGAAGCATCCACAAGTGGGACACGCCAAGATGAAGAAAACAAGGAAGTACACCAAGATGGACCTCATCAACCCCCTTATCTAGCTAGACAAGAGAATGACAACGTCAATAATGAAGAAGGCCAAGAATAAGAACAAGATGATGAAGAAGATGTTCCACCCCGACCCAAGCAAAAGCTCTCACGAGTTCGAGCAAGAGTCTCAAGAGACCATCCCGTCGAACAAATCTTCAATGACATCCAAACCGAGAGAATCTCTCGCTCTAAAACTCGTTTGGCAAATTTTTGTGAACATTATTCATTCAACTCTAGCATTGAACCCATGAAGGTTGAAGAAGCATTGGAAGATCCAGATTGGATAAATGCCATGCATGAAGAGCTACACAGCTTTGATAGAAACCAAGTGTGGACATTGGTCGAGAAGCCCAACAACAACCACAACATCATCGGTACCAAATGTGTGTTTCGCAACAAGCAAGATGAAGATGGACAAGTCGTTCGCAACAAATCCCGTCTCGTCGCCCAAGGCTACACTCAAGTCGAAGGTATGGACTATGGTTAGACATATGCCCCCGTTGCTAGACTTGAGTCCATCCGCATCTTACTTGCCTATGTTAATCACCATGATATCACCTTGTACCAAATGGACATTAAAAGTGCTTTTTTAAATGGTGAAATTGAGGAGGAGGTTTATGTTAAACAACATCCCGGCTTTGTTAATCCTAAGAAACCCGATCATGTTTACAAACTTCACAAAGCTCTTTATGGTCTTAAACAAGCTCCTAGAGCGTGGTATAAGTGCTTTACCAAGTTCCTTATTGAGAAAGGCTTTGAGATTGGAAAAATTGATTCTACTCTTTTTACTAAAAGGGTTAATGGTGAATTATTTGTGTGCCAAATTTGTGTTGATGATATTATATTTGGTTCGACTAACCCTCATTTTAGTGAGAAGTTTGGAAGGCTAATGTCGGAGAAGTTTGAGATGTCTATGATGAGTGAACTCAAGTTCTCCCTTGGTTTGCAAATCAAGCAAACTAAGGAGGGTACCTTTGTTTCCCAAACAAAGTATACCAAGGACTTATTCAAGAAGTTCAACATGCAAGAAAGCAAAGGTATGAAAACTCCCATGCCTACTAGTGGACATCTTGACTTGACCAAGGATGGCAAACCGGTTGACCAAAAGGTTTATCGCTCTATGATTGGTTCATTGTTATATCCATGTGCCTCCCGTCCCGATATTATGCTAAGTGTGTGCATGTGTGCACGATATCAAGCGGCCCCCAAAGAATGTCATCTTAAGGCTGTGAAAAGGATGGTGAGATACCTAATTCATACACCAAATTTTGGCATTTGGTATCCTAAGAGGTCTTCTTTTGATCTTGTTGGCTATTCCGACTCAGACTATGCTGGTGACAAGGTTGATAGAAAGTACACTTCAGGTACTTGTTAATTTCTTGGTAGATATATTGTGTCTTGGTCCTCCAAGAAACAAAACGCGGTATCCTTATCCACCGCTGAAGCGGAATACATTGTCGCTGGTTCATGTTGTGCTCAATTACTTTGAATGACCCAAACTCTTAAAGATTATGGGATCTATGTGAAACATGTTCCATTGCTTTGTGATAATGAAAGTGCTATTAATATTGCTCACAATCCTGTGCAACATTCTCGAACTAAGCATATTGAAGTTCGTCATCATTTCATTCGAGATCATGTTGCCAAAGGGGACATTGATCTTAAGCATGTTCATACCGATAAGCAATTGGCGGATATATTCACCAAATCGCTTGATGAGAAAGTATTTTGACGTTTGAGAGGTGAGTTGAACATCATTGATGCTTCAAACTTGGAGTAGAAACTCCATTTGGATACATGCAAGGCATGAGCCTTTGACTAATCCTTGATATTTCTCTTATGATAATGATCATATGTCTTGGATATATTTGCACCCTTGCATGCTATCTAACCCTTGTAGGTACTTGGATGGATAAAAATCTATGAGATTGGAAATCACTCATATCTTGAGCAATCTCTACATCACCAAGTCTCTACAACATGGTGATCGAAGACAAGGAAGCATGAAACCTTTCAATATATCCTTTGACAAAATCTTTATATCAAATTTCATTTGGTATCAAATTCCCGACTGTCATTTTGGATACACAAGTGCTCTTCCTTGCAAGACTAACCCATGTAGGTAGATGAACTCAAACTACAAGTGGTGCTCCCAATCATTGATGCACTACATCAACCTTGAGCATCCCACACAAGTTCAACTACATGATCAAGTTCAACACCACCACCCAAGGTAAGTTATTCCATCTTAGAGAAGCTTTACCCCAAGTCATGGGTCAAAGCAACTCAACACGATGCAAATACATCAAATTCTTAAACAAAAAATGGTAACCCCATTTTGAGCTTAAAAGATGAGCATGACCTACGATCAAGTGTTCTCACTTGACTCCTCAGTCAATCTACTCTAACATAGGTGACTTTGTCACTGACCAATTCTAGATGAAGTTCTCTAGTGTCTCTCTGAGTTCTTGCATTTTTCTCTTGTTTCCCTTCTTAAAAAACTTCATCTAGATTTCTTTATTTTCTTTTCTGTTATGCATTCCCTGCATCCAATTCATTGCAAATCTTTCAGTTAATTCCTTGCAAATCTTTGTGAGATCTTATTTTCCTAGTGAGATGAGATGACAAATGTTCTTTCTGTGTTGAACTCGGACACACCGGTTTGTCTCTTTTGGTCAAACCGAACCATCTCGGTGCCACCAAAGAAAACAACTCGGTGTTACTGATTTCAATGCTGAGAAAACACTTTACCATTTGCATCCTGCATATTTACTCTAGCTCCACTCAATGATTCTTGTCCTCTACCTGCATCACATTCTATATGCTGCTTTGCTCTGTGACTCAAGGACCAAACCTATTTTGACTCACACTCCAGAAGATCCCTTATTGGAAATTGATGTCAAAGGGGGAGAGAGAGATCACATCAAAGCTTAATCACTTAAAAAAGGGGGAGAGTACTTCAAAGGGGGAGAATGCTTAATCACATCAAAGAGCCCTAGATGTTTGGTATTCAAGAGGAGAGCAGTCATATGTCTTTAAGAGGGGAAAGACATATCAATTTGTGCTATGTTTCTGTGCGATCTGATTTGTTTTGCTCTGATTTTCTTTTCCCTATATTCTCCCATTATCCGATATAAGATTTAGGGGGAGAAATACTTCTAAGGGAAGGAAATCTTTGAATTCATTTCATATCTCTACCCTTGGGGACATGTCTATATACAATAGAGTACCTAGCACTCACTCTCTACATGTCATGCCAATCTTGGTACTCTTGTGGTTTGTTGTTCTTGCTCTGTTTAGTGGATGTTTCTGTGTTATCTAACCTTACTTACTCAGGTTCATCTCTTCCAAAGCTTGCTCAAGATCACAAGGTAAGTATATGCATCACACTCATGTGCATGATGATCTCTTGCTGATGTGCATATTGTTTGCAAGAAGGACTCATGAACATGAAGGTACAATTCCTATATTCACATCATTTGCTCTGATGCATATAGCCAAGATACATGTAACACATTGCTTGCTCTGTCATGCTTATGCAATCACATGCTCTTATATTCCATATTTACATGATTGCATACATGTAGGGGGAGCCTATGCATGTTACATGTCTTTCCAAAGCTTTACTTGCTATTCTTTATATCTTTATCTAAAGCTTTGATGTATGTTGTCATCAATTACCAAAAAGGGGGAGATTGAAAGCACAAGTGCTCCCTGGGTGGTTTTGGTAATTAATGTCAACATATCTCTTGTTGGAATAATGTTTTATCTAGTATATTTCAGATAAGTTCAACAAATGGAGTGGCGTGGACAAGAGGATGTGGAACCCCTACAAGATACTAAGAACAAAGGATTGGCAAAAGCTCTCAAGCTCAAGACTCTACATTTTCATTTTAGTGATCCAAGATCACATTGAGTCCATAGGAAAAGCCAATACTATTAAAAGGGGATGAGGTGTTGCTTAATGACTTGCTTGCTCAAAGTGCTTAGTGATATGCTCTAAAGCCCTCAACCACTTTCTCATATCCACATATGTCCCAAACCAAAAGTGAAACTCGGCCCCACCGATTTGATCTATCTGGCGCCACCGATTTCACTTGATATAGCCACTGCCACAAACCCTAACCAGTTCGGTCTCATCGATGGGATCTCGGTCTCACCGAGATGGGCTTGCAAACTCTCTGTTACCTGTTGCAATAATTTCGGTCTCACCGAGATATGCAATCGGTCCCACCGAGTTTGCTTGACCAACTCTTTGTTTTACTTATTACCAAAATCGGTCCCACCGAGTTTGTGTAATCGGTCAAACCGAGTTGAGGTTTTGCCCTAACCCTAGCACATCGATCCCACCGAAAAGCCCAATGTTCACATTTTGAACTAAATCGGTCTGGCCGAGTTTAGCGATTCGGTCCCATCGCGTTTGGTGATTTTTGTGTAACAACTATATTTTGTGTGGAGGCTATAAATACCCCTCCACCCACTCTTCATTCATGGAGAGAGCCATCAGAACATGCCTACACTTCCAGCATACATTTTTTGAGAGAGAAGCACCTACTCATGTGTTGAGACCAAGATATTCCATTCCAACCACAAGAATCTTGATCTCTAGCCTTCCCCGAGTTGATTTCCACTCAAAGCATCTTTCCACCAAATCCAAATATGTGAGAGAGAGTTGAGTGTTGGGGAGACTATCCGTTGAAGCACAAGAGCTAGGAGTTCATCATCAGCACACCATTTATTTACCTTTTGGAGAGTGGTGTCTCCTAGATTGGTTAGGTGTCACTTGGGAGCCTCCGACAAGATTGTGGAGTTGAACCAAGGAGTTTGTAAGGGCAAGGAGATCGCCTACTTCGTGAAGATCTACCCTAGTGAGGCAGGTCCTTCGTGGGCGATGGCCATGGTGGGATAGACAAGGTTGCTTCTTCGTGGACCCTTCGTGGGTGGAGCCCTCCATGGACTCGCGCAACCGTTACCCTTAATGGGTTGAAGTCTCCATCAACGTGGATGTACGATAGCACCACCTATCGGAAACACGCCAAAAATCTCTCTGTCTCCAATTGCGTTTGCACACTCCAATCCCATCCCTTTACATTCTCGCAACTTACATGCTTTACTTTCCGCTGCTCATATACTCTTGTCATGCTTGCTTGAAATGTATTGTGAATGTTTAAGCTTGTGCTAAATCTCTACCTTAACTTGAAGAAAATAAAAATTGCTACTTTTATTTGTTAAGAGTGTATTCACCCCCCTCTAGAAACCTCTTCTCGATCCTTTCGGGTTGGCATGAGGGCGGACACCAACGGGAGAATTGATCCCCTCATCACGAACATGCAGCAGCGCCATGAACTCCTTCCACTTAGCAGTCATCCTGTGCCCATTGGTAATCCACGTCATGGTCCGTTCCTCATCAGGATGGAAGTGGACCGACGCAGAACTGAGCCACAATCTCTGGGTCATAGTCCAAGTGAAATGTGAGCAAGTCCTCAATGCCAAATTGCTCCACCAGGTCCAAAGCCTCACCAAAATATTCCTGGTGATTATCCTTCCTCATGTGAACCATGTCAATCCAGTGCACGTCGATGTAGATGTTCTGCCTGGCCTTGATCACATCTAGGAAAATAAGGATCTGTTGCTTGGTCCAAAACAACTCATTCCCTCTGAAATTCTCACAGGGCTTCACATAGGGGTTGATCCTCCTGAATCTCATCCATGCCCATTGTTGGCTCCTTGGTCTTGGTGGCGGTTGACTTGGTCCTGCGTTGGGGGGCACTGGAGCCCTCTAGAACCTCCTCTGGGTTGCGCAGGCGCTTCGAGCCCGTGTCACGGCTGGGATTTGAACAACGGACATTGGAACCAGAGCCACCACCTATGACACACAACACAAACACGAGAGAAACCTAGAAGGATTATTGCAAAGACGAGGGCCAAAACCAAATGAAACAAGCAAACACGAGATTCGGACGGACAAAACAGCAAAGTTTGCAATTCTACGGTAGTACCGGACAAGCTTATGAAACTAAAAAATTACAGCCGCTCCAGCCGCGGTAGTACTGTGCCACGGTAGCATGGTAGTACCGCGCCTGGAGCGGAAGTAATTTTTTACTTCCACGCCCCGGGCGGTAGTACGCTTCTGGAAGCGGTAGTACCGCGCCAAGGTCAGTTCATGGGTGAGGGTGCGGTAGTACCGCTCCAAGAGGAGCGGTAGTACCACACAGATTTGACAGCCACATGAACATCGGATCTAGATATGGATCCGGATCTAGAAACAACCGCAACACTAGATCGGTACTACCGTTGATCAAACTATACTGTTGTATCATTCCAAAAAGCATGTCTACTGCACTAGCAATCTCCTACAATCCCCTCTTGCAAAGATTTAGCCAAAAATCACACGAACTATACATGCATCTACCCAAGACCTTGTGATACGTCTCCAACGTATCTATAATTTTTTATTGTTCCATTCTATTATATTATCTGTTTTGGATGTTTATGGGCTTTATTATACACTTTTATATTATTTTTGGGACTAACCTATTAACCAAAAGCCCGGTGCAAATTGATGTTTTTTTGCCTATTTCAGTGTTTCGCAGAAAAGGAATATCAAATGGAATGAAACCTTCGTGAGGATCTTTTTTGGAATAAACACAATCAAGGAGACTTGGAGTGGACATCAAGGAAGCAGCGAGGTGGCAATGAGGTAGGGTGGCGCGCCCAGGGGGGCCGGGCGCGCGCCCCACCCTCGTGGGCCCCTCGCAGCTCCACTGACCTACTTCTTTCGCATATATAAACTCTTATACCCTGAAAACATCCAGGGGAGCCACTAAACCACTTCTCCACCGTCGCAACCTTTTGTACCCATGAGATCCCATCTGGGGACCTTTTTCGGCGATCTGCCGGAGAGGGATTCGATCACGGAGGGCTTCTACATCAACACCATAGCCTCTCCAATGATGTGTGAGTAGTTTACCACAGACCTTCGGGTCCATATTTATTAGCTAGATGGCTTCTTCTCTCTCTCTCTTTGGATCTCAATACAAAGTTCTCCTCGATGTTCTTGGAGATCTATTTGATGTAATTCTTTTTGCGGTGTGTTTGCCAAGATCAGATGAATTGTGGGTTTATGATTAAGATTATCTATGAAAAATATTTGATTCTTCTCTGAATTCTTATATACATGACTTGATATCTTTGCAAGTCTCTTCAAATTATCAATTTGGTTTGGCCTACTAGATTGATCTTTCTTGCAATGGGAGAAGTGCTTAGCTTTGGGTTCAATCTTGTAGTGCTTGATCCCAGTGACAGAAAGGGAAACGACACACATTGTATTGTTGCCATCGAGGATAAAAAGATGGGGTTTATATCATATTGCTTGAGTTTATCCCTCTACATCATGTCATCTTGCCTAATGCGTTACTCTGTTCTTATCAACTTAATACTCTAGATGCATGCTGGATAGTGGTCGATGTGTGGAGTAATAGTAGTAGATGCAGAATCGTTTCGGTCTACTTGACACGGACATGATGCCTATGTTCATGATCATGCCTAGACATCATCATAACTATGCGCTTTTCTATCAATTGCTTGGCAGTAATTTGTTCACCCACCGTAATATATGCTATCTTGAGAGAAGCCACTAGTGAAACCTATGGCCCCCGGGTCTACTTTACATCATATAAGTTTCCAATCTACAATTCTAGTTTACTATTTGTTTTGCAATCTTTACTATTCAATCTATACAACAAAAATACCAAAAGCATTTATCTTATTATCTCTATCAGATCTCACTTTCATAAGTGACTGTGAAGGGATTGACAACCCCTTTATCGCGTTGGTTGCGAGGTTCTTGTTTGTTTGTGCAGGTACTAGGTGACTTGCGTGTAGTCTCCTACTGGATTGATACCTTGGTTCTCAAAAACTGAGGGAAATACTTACGCTGCTTTGCTGCATCACCCTTTCCTCTTCAAGGGAAAATCAATGCATGCTCAAGAGGTAGCAAGAAGGATTTCTGGCGCCGTTGCCAGGGAGATCTACGCCAAGTCAAGACATATCAAGTAGCCATCACAAACTCTTATCCCTCGCATTACATTATTTGCCATTTGCCTCTCGTTTTCCTCTCCCCCACTTCACCCTTGCCGTTTTATTTGCCTCTTTTCTGTTTGCCCTTTTTTCGTTCGTCTCTTTTCGCTTACCTCTTGTGTGATTGTTTGTTGGATTGATTGTTTGTCACGATGGCTCAAGATAATACTAAATTACTTGACTTTTCCAATACCAACAATAATGATTTTATTAGCACCCCGATTGCTCCTCTTACCGATGCTGAATCTTGTGAAATTAATATTGCTTTGCTGAATCTTGTCATGAAAGATCAATTTGCTAGCCTTCCTAGTGAAGATGCTGCTACCCATCTAAAAAGCTTTGTTGATTTATGTGATATGCAAAAGAAGAAAGATGTGGATAATGATATTGTTAAATTGAAGCTATTTCCATTTTTGCTTAGAGATCGTGCTAAAACTTGGTTCTCTTATTTGCCTAAAAATAGTATTGATTCATGGAACAAGTGCAAAGATGCTTTTATCTCTAAGTATTTTCCTCCTGCTAAGATCATGTCTCTTAGAAACGATATTATGAACTTTAAGCAACTTGATCATGAGCATGTTGCACAAGCTTGGGAGAGGATAAAATTAATGATACGTAATTGCCCTACACATGGTTTGAATTTATGGATGATTATACAGCATTTTTATGCTGGATTGAATTTTGCTTCTAGAAACCTTTTAGATTCGGCTGTGGGAGGCACTTTTATGGAAATCACTTTAGGAGAAGCTACTAAACTCCTAGATAATATTATGGTTAATTATTCTCAATGGCACACCAAAAGATCTACTAATAAAAAAGTTCATGCGATAGAAGAGATCAATGTTTTGAGTGGAAAGACGGATGAACTTATGAAATTGTTTACTAATAAGAGTGCTTCCTCTGATCCTAATGATATGCCTTTGTCCACTTTGATTGAAAGTAATAATGAATCTATGGATGTGAACTTTGTTGGTAGGAACAATTTTGGTAACAATGCGTATAGAGAAAATTTCAATTATAGGTCGTTTCCTAGTAATTCCTCTAATAATTATGGTAATTCCCACAACAACTCTTATGGAAATTTTAATAAGATGCCCTCTGATTTTGAGACTAGTGTTAAAGAATTTATGAATCTGCAAAAGAATTTCAATGCTTTGCTTGAAGAAAAATTGCTTAAGATTGATGAGTTGGCTAGGAACTTGGATAAAATTTCTCTTGATGTTGATTCTTTGAAACTTAGATCTATTCCACCTAAGCATGATATCAATGAGTCTCTCAAATCCATGAGAATTTTCGTTGATGAGTGAAAAGACAGAACCGCTAGGATGCGTGCTAAAAAGGATTGCTTTGTGAAGGCGTGTTCTTTTAGTTTTCATGATAATAATGATGAAGATCTAAAAGTGATTTGTGTGTCTCCTTTTAAATCTTTGTTTGCCAATATGAATCTTAATAAAGATGGGACTGTAGATGAGTCAACTTTAGTTAGAAGGCGTCCCAATGATTCGGAGTTTTTAGATCTTGATGCAAAAATTGGTAAAAGTGAGATTGAAGAGGTCAAAACCTTACATAGCAATGAACCCACTATTTTGGATTTCAAGGAATTTAATTATGATTGTATTTCCTTGTTCCAATCCGTGCTAAATTCTCCTCATGCTTATGATCAAAACAAAGCTTTTACTGAACACATTGTTGATGCTTTGATGCAATCCCATAAAGAAAAATGTGAACTAGAAGTTTCTATTCCTAGAAAACTTTATGATGAGTGGGGACCTACTATTAAAATTAAGATTAAAGATCATGAATGCTATGCTTTATGTGACTTGGGTGCTGGTGTTTCCATGATTCCAAAAACTTTGTGTGATGTGTTAGGTTTCCCTGAATTTGATGATTGTTCTTTAAATTTTCATCTTGCAGATTCCATCATTAAGAAACCTATGGGAAGGATTAATGATGTTCTTCTTGTTGCAAATAGGAATTATGTGCCCGTAGATTTCATTGTTCTTGATATAGATTGCAATCCTACATGTCCTATTATTATTGGTAGACCTTTCCTTAGAACAATTGGTGCAATTATTTACATGAAAGAAGGAAATATTAGATTCCAATTTCCGTTAAGGAAAGGCATGGAACACTTTCCTAGAAATAAAATTAAATTACCTTATGAATCTATTATGAGAGCCACATATGGATTGCATACCAAAGATGATAATACCTAGATCTATTCTTGCTTTTATGCCTAGCTAGGGGCGTTAAACGATAGCGCTTGTTGGGAGGCAACCCAATTTTATTTTTGTTCCTTGCTTTTTTGTTCCTGTTTAGTAATAAATAAATTATCTATCCTCTGTTATGGTTGTGTTTTTATGTTTTAATTAGTGTTTGTGCCAAGTAAAGCCTTTAGGATCTTCTTGGATGATTGTTATTTGATCTTGCTGAAAAAAACAGAAAGTATCTGCTCACGAGAATAATTTACATTTTTAACCATAGAGCGATAAAATAATGATTCCAACTTCAGTAGATCAATATACAAATTATTTAGGATGTCCGAATTTCTCAGGATTTTTGTAGTTACATAAGTATTCGAAACCTACAGATTACTACAGACTGTTCTGTTTTTGACAGATTCTGTTTTTTCGTGTGTTGTTTGCTTATTTTGATGAATCTATGGCTAGTATCAGGGGGTATGAACCATAGAGAAGTTGGAATACATTAGGTTTAACACCAATATAAATAAAGAATGAGTTTATTACAGTACATTAAAATAGTGGTTTGTTTTATTATACTAACGGAGTTCATGAGATTTTCTGTTGAGTTTTGTGTTGTGAAGTTTTCAAGTTTTTGGGTAAAGATTTGATGGATTTCGGAACAAGGAGTGGCAAGAGCCTAAGCTTGGGAATGCCCAAGGAACCCCAAGGTAAAATTCAAGGACAACCAAAAGCCTAAGCTTGGGGGTGCCCCGGAAGGCATCCCCTCTTTCGTCTTCATCTATCGGTAACTTTACTTGAGGCTATATTTTTATTCACCACATGACATGTGTTTTGCTTGGAGCGTCTTGTATGATTTGAGTCTTTGATTTTTAGTTTACCAAAATCATCCTGGCTGTACACACCTTTTGGGAGAGACACACGCGAATCAGAATTTATTAGAATACTCTATGTGCTTCACTTATATCTTTTGAGCTAGATAATTTTACTCTAGTGCTTCACTGATATCTTTTTGGAGCACGGTGGTGGTTTTATTTTATAGAAATTATTGATCTCTCATGCTTCACTTATATTATTTTATGAGTCTTTTAGAACAGCATGGAAATTTACTTTAGTTATGAAATTAGTCCTAATATGATAGACATCCGGGATGGGTATAATAAAAACTTTCATATAGAGTGCATTAAATGTTATGAGAAGTTTGATTCTTGATAGTTGTTTTGAGATATAAAGGTGGTAATATTAGAGTTGTGCTAGTTGAGTAATTATGGAATTGAGAAATACTTGTGTTGAAGTTGGCAAGTCCCGTAGCATGCACGTATGGTAAACATTATGTGACAAATTTGAAGCATGAGGTATTCTTTGATTGCTTTCCTTATGAGTGGCGGTCGGGGACGAGCGATGGTATTTTCCTACCAATATATCCCCCTAGGAGCATGCGCGTAGTGCTTGGTTTTGATTACTTGTAGATTTTTGCAATAAGTATATGAGTTCTTTATGACTAATGTTGAGTCCATGGATTATACGCACTCTCACCCTTCCATCATTGCTAGCCTCTTCGGTACCGTGCATTGCCCTTTCTCACCTCGAGAGTTGGTGCAAACTTTGCCGGTGCATCCAAACCCCGTGATATGATACGCTCTATCACACATAAACCTCCTTATAACTTCCTCAAAACAGCCACCATACCTACCTATTATGGCATTTCCATAGCCATTCCGAGATATATTGCCATGCAACTTTCCACTGTTCCGCTTATTATGACACGCTCCATCATTGTCATATTGCCTTGCATGATCATGTAGATGACATCGTATTTGTGGTAAAGCCACCTTCATAATTCTTTCATACATGTCACTCTTGATTCATTGCACATCCCGGTACACCGCCGGAGGCATTCACATAGAGTCATATTTTGTTCTAAGTATCTAGTTGTAATTCTTGAGTTGTAAAGTAAATAGAAGTGTGATGATTTTCATTTTTAGAGCATTGTCCCATGTGAGGAAAGTTTTTCGAAAAAAAAAGAGAAAGACCATAAAAAGGAGAGGCCCCAAAAAATGAGAGAAAAAGAGAGACGGGGCAATGTTACTATCCTTTTTCCACACATGTACTTCAAAGTAGCACCATGATCTTCATGATAGAGAGTCTCTTATGTTGTCATATACTAGTGGGAATTTTTCATTATAGAACTTGGCTTGTATATTCCAACAATGGGCTTCCTCAAATGCCCTAGGTCTTCGTGAGCAAGCAAGTTGGATGCACACCCACTTAGTTACTTTTGTTGAGCTTTCATTTATTCATAGCTCTAGTGCATCTGTTGCATGGCAATCCCTACTCCTTGCATTGACATCAATTGATGGGCATCTCCATAGCCCGTTGATTAGCCGCGTCAATGTGAGACTTTCTCCCTTTTTATCTTCTCACACAACCTCCATCATCATATTCTATTCCACCCATAGTGCTATATCCATGGCTCGCGCTCATATATTGCGTGAAAGTTGAAAAGGTTTGAAAAGACTAAAGTATGAAACAATTGTTTGGCTTGTCATCGGGGTTGTGCATGATGGGAGCATTTTGTGTGACGAAAATGAATCATGGCCAAAATATATGATTTTGTAGGGATAAGCTTTCTTTGGCTATGTTATTTTGATAGGACATGATTGCTTGGTTAGCATTGCTTGAAGTATTATTATTTTTATGTCAATATTAAACTTTTGTCTAGAATCTTTCGGATGTAAACATTCATGTCGCAATAAAGAGAAATACATAGAAAATTATGTTAGGTAGCATTCCACATCAAAAATTCTGTTTTTATCATTTACCTACTCGAGGACGAGCAGGAATTAAGCTTGGGGATGCTTGATACGTCTCCAACGTATCTATAATTTTTTATTGTTCCATGCTATTATATTATCTATTTTGGATGTTTATGGGCTTTATTATACACTTCTATATTATTTTTGGGACTAACCTATTAACCGAAAGCCAGTGCAAATTGTTTTTTTTGCCTATTTCAGTGTTTCACAGAAAAGGAATATCAAACGGAATCCAAACGGAATGAAACCTTCGCGATGATCTTTTTTGGAACAAACGCAATCCATGAGACTTGGAGTGGACGTCAAGGAAGCAGCGAGGCGGCCACGAGGTAGGGCGTCGTGCCCAGGGGGGCCAGGCGCGCCCCCACCCTCATGGGCCCCTCGCAGCTCCACCGACCTACTTATTTCGCCTATATATACTCTTATACCCTGAAAACATCCAGGGGAGCCACGGAACCACTTTTCCACCGCCGCAACCTTCTGTACCCGTGAGATCCCATCTGGGGACCTTTTCCGGCGATCTGCCGGAGGGGGATTCGATCACGGAGGGCTTCTACATCAACACCATAGCCTCTTCGATGATGTGTGAGTAGTTTACCATAGACCTTCGGGTCCATAGTTATTAGCTAGATGGCTTCTTCTCTCTCTTTGGATCTCAATACAAAGTTCCCCTTGATGTTCTTGGAGATCTATTTGATGTAATTCTTTTTGCGGTGTGTTTGCCGAGATCAGATGAATTGTGGGTTTATGATTAAGATTATCTATGAACAATATTTGATTCTTCTCTGAATTCTTATATGCATGATTTGATATCTTTGCAAGTCTCTTTGAATTATCAGTTTGGTTTGTCCTACTAGATTGATCTTTCTTGCAATGGGAGAAGTGCTTAGCTTTGGGTTCAATCTTGCAGTGCTCAATCCCAGTGACAGAAAGGGAACCGACACGTATTGTATTGTTGCCATCGTGGATAAAAAGATGGGGTTTATATCATATTGCTTGAGTTTATCCCTCTACATCATGTCATCTTGCCTAATGCGTTACTTTGTTCATATGAACTTAATACTCTAGATGCATGCTGGATTGCAGTCGATGTGTGGAGTAATAGTAGTAGATGCAGAATCGTTTCGGTCTACTTGACACGGATGTGATGCCTATGTTCATGATCATGCCTAGATATCATCATAACTATGCACTTTTCTATCAATTGCTCGGCAGTAATTTGTTCACCCACCGTAATATATGCTATCTTGAGAGAAGCCACTAGTGGGCAATGCCGCTTGTAAAGCTCTTTCTTCGAGTGCGCGATCATGACAGGACTCGAGGAAGAAGCCCCGGCTAACTCCGTGCCAGTAGCAGCCGCAGTGTTCTTAGAAATGACTACGCGTAAAGGGCACGTAGGCGGTGAATCGGGTTGAAAGTGAAAGTCGCCAAAAAGTGGCAGAAGGCTCTCGAAACCAATTCACTTGAGTGAGACAGAGGAGAGTGGAATTTCATGTGTAGGTGTGAAATCCATAGATCTACGAAGGAACGCCAAAAGCGAAGGCAACTCTCTGGGTCCCTACCGACGCTGGGGTGCGAAAGCATGGGGAGCGAACAAGATTAGATACCCTGGTAGTGCATGCCGTAAACGATGAGTGTTCGCCCTTGGTCTACGCGGATCAGGGGCCCAGCTAACGCATGAAACACTCCGTTTGGGGAGTACGGTCGCAAGACCAAAACTCAAAGGAATTGACGGGGGCCTGCACAAGCGGTGGAGGATGTGGTTTAATTCGATACAACGCGCAAAACCTTACCAGCCCTTGACATATGAACAACGAAACCTGTCCTTAATAGGATGGTACTGACTTTCATACACCCCGGGTCTACTTTACATCATATAAGTTTCCGATCTACGATTCTAGTTTACTATTTGTTTTGCAGTCTTTACTTTTCAATCTATACAACAAAAATACCAAAAACATTTATCTTATTATCTCTATCAGTTCTCACTTTCGTAAGTGACCGTGAAGGGATTGACAACCCCTTTATCGCGTTGGTTGTGAGGTTCTTGTTTGTTTGTGCAGGTACTAGGTGACTTGCGTGTAGTCTCCTACTGGATTGATACCTTGGTTCTAAAAAACTAAGGGAAATACTTACACTGCTTTGCCGCATCACCCTTTCCTCTTCAAGGGAAAAACCAATGCATGCTCAAGAGGTAGCACCTAGAAGCTCAAGAACAGAACAAAAAGGGAAGGACTTGGGGAAATACCAGGGTCCATGGCAAGAGGGCGAGGTGGGGAACGATCCCACCAGTCGGAATGCGAGGGGAGCGGCCGGAGACAGAGATGCGGCGAGGTCCTCCGACGCCGTTCTTGGGCAGGAGAGAGAGAGAGAAGGGGTGGGGAAAAGAGATGAATGGGTGTGGGTGAGTTGGAACTCCCCTTGTCCCGCTCTTAACCCCCACCCGCTCGCGATGGCGCGGTAGTACCACGGGTCCTCGCGGTAGTACTGCCCGGGTAGAAGTACCGCTCGCTGGGCGGTAGTACCGCTCTTCCAGCAGCAGTAAAAAATTACTGCCGCACTGGAAGCGACAGTACCATGCCTAGGATGCAGCTGTGTACACACAGGGCAGCCCACCTCCTGCGGTAGTACCATGGCTTGCCACGGTAGTACCGTAACCCCAAGAAAGTGCAAGTTTCGCAAACAAGAGAGGAAAGCGGCCTTTGCAATGCAACCTTCAAGCAACCAAACACACAAAAGAAGCTAACACAAGAGGCAACTCAAACACAAACTTAGCTCGAAGAAAAGAAAAGAAAGGCAAAAGACAACAAGGACCAAACACGAGACAGAACCTCTCCAGAGAGAGGGCGGTGGCCGGAGCCACCTATGTTTGAGTCAATTGGTATGGCACCGTGAAGAATTATCCTTGGGCCCATGACCAAAACTCGTCTTCGAAGCACGAGTACCATAAAAATGGCTAATGTGAAAGAGTTGATCAATTTATGCATAATGGGGGGAGGGAGAGTTCGTTGAGAGAACAACACTCCCCCTATGTCCATGCCTACACCTAAACAAGATATCAAGATGAGTATGGTGGGGTGTGCAAAGGTTCAAGCCACATTGCTCGAATCAATGATATTGAGCTCATGCATTAACTCGCGAAATCTTGCTTCATCCAAGGGCTTCGTGAAAATATCTGCAAGGTTATCATGAGTGTTGACATAGTTGAGCTCGATCTCCCCTCGCCTAATATGATCCCGGATGAAGTGATATCGAATCTCAATATGCTTCATCTTGAAGTTTTGCACCGGGTTGAGAGAAATCTTGATGGCACTTTCATTGTCACACCAAAGAGGCACTTTCTCACAAATGACACCCTAATCCTTTAAAGTTTTCCTCATCCATAGAAGTTGTGCCCAACAACTACCGGCGGCCACAAACTCCACTTTGGTGGACGAGAGAGACACACAACTTTGCTTCTTAGAAGACCAACTCACCAAAGAGCAACCAAGGAATTGGCACCCTCCGGAAGTTTACTTCCTACCCACTTTGTCTCCTGCCCAATCTGAGTCCGAATAGCCTACAAGGTTGAAGTTTGCTCCTCTTGGGTACCATAAGCCAAAGTTTGGGGTATGAGCCAAATATCGAAAGATTCGCTTGACCGCCACAAAGTGGCTTTCCTTGGGTGCGGCTTGAAATCGTGCACAAATTCCAACATTATATCCAATCTAGATGCACAAAGGTAAATCAAGGAGCCAATCATGGAGCGATATACCTTTTGATCCACCGCTTTACCATTGGGATCTATGTCAAGTTGGCATTTGACGGGCATTGGAGTGGAAGCCGGCTTGACGTCACTTAGCTTGAATCTCTTGAGCATGTCTTGAGTGTATTTGGCTTGGTTGATGAAGGTTCCTTCTCTTCTTTGCTTGATTTTGAACCCGAGAAAGAACCTCAACTCTCCCATCATGGACATCTTGAACTTTGAGGTCATGAGAGTGGCAAACTCCTCATTGAAAGCTTTGTTAGGGGAGCCAAAGATAATATCATCAACATATAGTTGGCATACAAACAACTCCCCTTTGAACTTCTTAGTAAAAAGAGTGGGGTCGATTTTCCCAATTTCAAACCCACGATCTTGCAACTACTCGGTAAGATGCTCATACCACGCACGTGGGGCTTGTTTAAGGCCATATAGCGCCTTATCGAGTTGGTACACATGATCGGGAAAATAGGGATCCTCGAACCCCGGGGGTTGTTTGACATACACCAACTCATTAATAGGACCATTAAGAAAAGCACTCTTCACATCCATTTGTTGCAACTTAAAGTTATGATGAGAAGCATAAGCAGTCAATAAACGAATGGATTCAAGGCGAGCATCAGGAGCAAAGGTTTCACCATAGTCGATACCCTCGACTTGGGAGTAGCCTTGTGCTACCAACCGAGCCTTGTTATGAACGATAATCCCATGAGCATCTTGCTTGTTCTTGAATATCCACTTCGTTCCAATGACATTATGGTTCCCCGTTGGCCTTGGCACCAGTCTCCACACCTTGTTGTGCTTGAAGTTGTTGAGTTATTCATGCATGGCATTAAGCCAGTCTAGATCCTCGAGCGCATCATATACCTTTTGGAGTTCAACACAAGAAACAAATGTGTGATGTTCACAATAGTTTGCTAATTGTCTACGAGTGCTTACCCCCTTTCGAATGCTTCCAAGCACATTCGTCATGAGATGACCCTTGGTAGTGAGCTTGGATGCAATCTTGGCGGCACGGCGCTCCAATTCCTCCTCAGGAGTGAGTTGAGGAGAGGTAACTTGATCATCTTGAGCGTCGTCTTGAGCTTGTTCTTGATCTTGAACTTGCTAAGAGGTGAGAACTTGATCTTGGACATCACTTGGTGGTTCAACACTATCTTGAGGTTGATCTTGCCCTTGATCTTGTTCATGAGGTTGAGGGCCTTCACTTTGTTCTTCAAAAGCGTGTGGGTCTTGGGTTGGTGATGGTTCCACTTGAGTGGAACATTGTCCTTCTCCTTCGGCCACAAGGGGTTCCTCAATGGGTAGGATAAAACCAACACCCATTCTTCTTATGGCTTGGGCAGGAATTTCATCACCTACATCACAAGTACCACTTTGCTCCACATGGGAGCCGTTATTCTCATCAAACTCCACGTTACACGTCTCCTCAATAAGTCCCGTGGACTTATTGAGGACACGGTAAGTATGAGAGTTTGTAGCATAGCCAACAAATATGCCCTCATAAGCTCTAGCCTCAAATTTAGACAAACGAACACCTTTCTTGAGAATGAAACACTTACACCCGAACACCCGAAAGTACTTGAGGTTGGGCTTGTTACCGGTGAGTATCTCATATGGAGTTTTATTCAAGCCTTTGTGGAGATAGAGCCGATTGGATGCATGACACGCGGTGTTGATGGCTTCGGCCCAAAAGTTGTATGGAGACTTGAACTCCGCCATCATGGTCCTTGCCGCATCCATCAATGTCCGGTTCTTCCTCTCCGCTACACCATTTTGTTGAGGAGTGTAAGGTGTGGAATATTGATGCTTGATCCCCTCATCACTAAGAAACTCATCCAAGGTGTAGTTCTTG
Source organism: Triticum urartu (assembly GCF_056163025.1). Lineage (NCBI taxonomy): Eukaryota > Viridiplantae > Streptophyta > Magnoliopsida > Poales > Poaceae > Triticum > Triticum urartu. The sequence goes on along the minus strand of NC_141875.1, from coordinate 384,267,553 downwards.
AACTTGGTGCCGTTGTCACTTCTTATCGTCAAAATCTTTGCATTGTGTTGGCGTTGAGCATCATTTGCAAAATCAATGACAGTTTGTTGGCTCTCACTCTTCCTCTTGAAGAAGTATACCCAAGTGTATCTTGAATAATCATCCACAATCACCAAGCAATACTTTCTACCCCTAAGACTATCAAAGGATGGAGGCCCAAAGAGATCCAAGTGAAGGAGCTCCAAAGGCCTCTTCGAGTAAATGATAGTCGTGAGAGGGTGAGCCTTCTCATGTAGTTTTCCTTCGATACAAGCACTGCAAGCATGATCTTTGGCAAAACTAACATTTTTTAGTCCATGGACATGGTCCCCCTTTAGAAGACTTTGCAAAGATCTCATATTGACATGGGCTAAATGGCGATGCTAAAGCCATCCCACGTCAACTTTAGCCATTAGGCATGTCGCGGTCTTAGTGGGTCGCTCCAAAAAGTTAATCACATAGAGACCATTCTCGACATGCCCAACAAAGGCTACTTTAAGAGTCTTGCTCCACAAGAGGGCCACGGTATCAATATCAAAGGAAGTGGCAAAGCCCATGAGTGCAAGTTGACGAACGGAAAGTAAATTATATGCAAGGGACTCAACAAGCATGACTTTCTCGATCGTGAGATCATGAAAAATGACAATCCTGCCAAGTCCCAATACCTTAGAAGACGAGGCATCACCCCACTCGACATTGGTGGGCATAGATGGAATCTTGTGCACGTCCACCACCAAGTCCATGCTTTTGGTCATACGATTAGTGACTCCACTATCGAGCAACCATGATCCCCCACCAGAAGCAAACACCTACAAGAGATCAATGCTTGGCTTTAGGTACCCATTTTGTAATGGATCCTTTGATGTTAGTAACAAGGGTCTTAGGAACCCAAATAGACCATTCAATGTACTCATAAGGAGAACTAACAAATTTAGCATAAACATGCACATCACTAGCACGACACAACACATAAGAAGGGTTAAAGTCGCCGACTTTTTTGGAAGGGGTGGCATTGCCCTTCTTGACACCACCACCCTTCTCATTGTTCTTCTTCTCCTTAGAAGCACCCTCTCCCTCCTTCACAAAAGTTTGCTTGATAGGAGGAGGTCGTTTGGCCTTGTCATTCTTCTTATTGTTCTTGGGCTTGGAAGCAAACCCAATTCCCTCTTGCCCACAACTTCCTTTTGTTTGCTCAAAAGGTCGTTGAGGTTCTTCTCACCTTGTATGCAAGACACAAGGCCTTTCTCAAGTTGCTCCTTCAACTTAGCATTCTCCTCCACAAGATGCACATGCTCACAACATGGGTTAGTAGCATTTGCATTATCAATTAAGACCATATGAGGAAAAGTGGCCTTTTCCTTTGTTAGCTTCACTTGGAGTTGATCATGAGACTCTTTGAGGCTAGCATTAGCACCCTTCAAGGCTTTGTGAGCCTTGTCTAGTATATCAAACTCCTCCTTGAGTCTAGCAAGATCAACCCCAAGTTTGGCCTTCTCGGAATTGAGCACACGAGATACAACAAGTGCATGATCAAGATTTTTCTTTAATTTAGCATGATCATCATTCTGTGACTCCTCAAGAGCCAATCGATGACCACACTCTTCCTCAAGAGCATTAGAGAGATCCGATATCTCATCGGCATAGTCACGACTATGTCCCTCCATCTTAGAGATGGTGTCTTCGTGAGCCTCGATCATGTGATTGGCTTCACCAAGTTGTTCCAATAGAGCAACAAAGTGCTTCTTGGACTTACCCTTGAGATTACTCATAAAAGACTCAAATTCATTTTCTTCCTCATTAGACCCCTCACTTTCATCAATGCAATGCGTCAAAGAGGGATTAGTAGTGATGGTAGTTTTGATGTTGGGGGTTACCTTGTTGGTGGCTTTGGCCATGAGGCACTTGGCGGTGATGTTCTCGTTGGGTGAGTCAAAGAGGGACACCCGTGGAGTTGTTGCAATGGCAAAGGAGGCCATGGCAACCATCTCACCATCTTCATCATTGTCATCACCCTCATTGTACTCTTCTTATGCCACCAACCCCTTGGGAGGAGTCTTCTTGGTGAAGTTGCTCTTGTTGGGGAAGGACTTGGTCTTGTCTTTTTGGATGAGCTTGCCACCATTGTCTTCCCTCTTCTCATATGGGTACTCCACAACAAAATGGCTCGCATTACCACAATTATGGCAAGTCCTCACACATTGCTTGCCCTTCATGCCACTTGAGTTGTTCTTATTGAAGTTGGGCCTTGCATTCTTCTTGCTCCAAAATTGCCTTAAAGCGAGAGCCATGTGCTCATGATAAGCATATTTCGTATCTACGGGGTTGCTCTCCTCTTCTTCCTCTTCATCCTCTTCTTCCACACTAGGCTTGGCCTTCAAGGCAAGGTTGGGCTTCTTTGCTCTTTGAGAACGCAACACCGCATTGTCGGTGATCTTGTCCAAGATCCGCATAGCCACAAACTCATCCAACACTTCACTTGAGGATAAGGTGTGGAAGTCCGGCCTTTGACGGATGACGGAGGACATGGCCTTGTGGTAAGGCATCATGGCCTTGAGGAACTTGCGCTTGATCCAATTGTCATCTGTATCCTTGCTCACATGATCTCGGAGTGAGACCACGAGAGTGGTTAATCTCCAGTAAAGCTCACGAGGTTCTTCATCTTCATTCATTGCAAACTCATCGGCTTCATCTTGCACCACTTCATAGTTGGAGCGTTGAATGCTTGCGCTTCCCTTGTAAAGGGAAACAACATGCTGCCATGCTTCCTTGGCCATGGTGAAAGGTCAAAGATGTGCAATATCTTCGGAAGGAATTGCATCTTGGATGATGAAGAGAGCATTCTCGTTGAATTGATGATCCGCGGCTTCTCTAGGGGTGAAGTTGCTTGGGTCATTCGGATAGAAACCTTTCTCAATGACTCTCCAAAGATTTAGCATTGACATGATTTAAATGACATTTAAAGTGATAGACCCAAGAGTCAAAATCCTCATTTTTCACAATCATAGGAGGAGAGCCCGCATGATTTAAATGAGTGGAGGGAACCGGTCCTCCATAAGTAAGAGGAGGTTCAACATGGGCAAAGATGTCGTTTCCACTTTTACCACTAGACAAAGGAACTTTATCACTAGTAGCTCCCCCCTTGTCGGAGTTAGCATCTGTCACCTTGTTAGTGGGATCGGCCACTTCCAACGGTGCGGTGGACAATTTAGGACCATCAAGAAAGTTCTTAAGCATGCCTTTGACCTCGGCCGTCATGGAGGTTTCCAATGTGTCCAAGGCCACATTGAACTCCTCACATGAGACCGAGGTTCCCCCATCGGCCGTAGACGAGGACGGAATCACACCGGGGTGCTCCTCCTCACCGTCTACGGTGTCAACCATACTCTTCGGACGGCAAAGTCCTTAATAAAGAGAGGAGGCTCTGATACCAATTGAAAGGATCGATATAGTTGACTAGAGGGGGGTGAATAGGCAACTAACAATTTTTATCTTTTCTTTACCAATTTACACTTTGCATCAAAGTAGGCTGTCTAGATATGCAACTAGGTGAGCAACCTATATGATGCAACAACAACAAGCACACAAACAAGCAAGGGATGCAACACAGTATAAGCTTGCACAAGTAAAGGTACGAGATAACCAAGAGTGGAGCCGGTGAAGACGAGGATGTGTTACCGAAGTTCCTTCCCTTTGAGAGGAAGTACGTCTCCGTTGGAGAGGTGTGGAGGCACAACGCTCCCCAAGAAACCACTAGGGCCACCGTATTCTCCTCACGCCCTCACACAATGCGAGATGCCATGATTCCACTATTGGTGCCCTTGGAGGCGGCGACCGGACCTTTACAAACAAGGTTGGGGCAATCTCCACAACTTAATTGGAGGCTCCCAACGACACCACGAAGCTTCACCACAATGGAATTTGGCTCCGCGGTGACCTCAACCGTCTAGGGTGTTCAAACACCCAAGAGTAACAAGATCCGCTAGGGATTAGTGGGGGGAATCAAATTTCTCTTGGTGGAAGTGTAGATCGGGGCCTTCTCAACCAATCCCTAGAAAATCAACAAGTTTGATTGGCTAGGGAGAGAGATCAGGCAAAAATGGAGCTTAGAGCAACAATGGAGCTTAGGGATGGAAGAGGTGGTCAACTCGGAGAAGAAGACTCCTCTTTTATAGTGATTGGACAAATCCAACTGTTATCCACTTACTCAGCCCGCGATGTGCGGTACTACCGCACCAGACATGTGGTACTACCGCACGGGCCTGCGGTACTACCGTGAGGCGCTGCGGTACTACCGCATGAGCGACAGGAGCTAGACCATCCTTGATGCGTTGAAGCAAAGAGCGGTAGAACCGTCGGAGCAGTACTACCGCTCCCCCTTGCGGTACTACCGTAAGGCAGAGTTTGTCTGGGCTGGGAAGGCACGGACGAATAAAAATACATGTGTGGCTACTTCTGCTGAGTATTGATCTGTGCAAAACTCCAACACGGTACTACCGCATACAGGGAGCGGTACTACCGCGTAGGGCGCGGATGTAAAAAATTACATCCGCCCCTGCTTCCGCTCGTGCTGTTGTGCCCAGCCAGAGGCCACTGTACTACCGCGCCCGGGGAGCGGTACTACCGCAAGGGCCTGCGGTACTACCGCGACCCCAGCCGGTACTACCGTGGGCCAGTGTGGTACTACTGCTCCCATGAGCTGTACTACCGCATGCCACAACACAACAAACACTAGGAGTCCTTCATTTTGCAGAGACACGGATAAACGGTGGTTTCTCCAAAGGTGCAAAGGAAAGGGGGTGCAAAAGGAACAGACGTGTACATGATGATTCCACCCAAACCTTTCCAACGCGGACCCCCTCTTAATAGTACGGCTTTCCTACGACTCAAATCCACCGAAAAGAAACGTAGGGAAAACTCCGTCTTCACTAGACTCCAAGGGGTAATGAATCGTCTTGTGCCTAAATCATGAGATATCTGAAAAGCTCAATGCACACGATTAGTCCGCAAATGCATTTTCATCAATCACCAAAACCACTTTGGGATAAATATGCCCTTACAATTGCTAATGAGTTCGTCCCACAAAACTAATATGTTGTCAACCCTAAAAACGGCGGCTAAACGCAGATGACATTGGGGCATACTACAGTGGAAACTACGATCAGAAGGATATTCGGATTTGGATATATCTTGACAAGACTACGAGGCTACACTACAATGCTTTCCCACCTTAGTGCTGAGGGTGTTTTATAGGTTGAGAAGACTGAAATAGGCGGGAACTATGATGAAGTGGGAAAATTGAAGGAAATATGCCCTAGAGGCAATAATAAAGTTGTTATTTACATTTCCTTATATCATGATAAATGTTTTTTATTCATGCTAGAATTGTATTAACCAGAAACTTAGTACATGTGTGAATACATAGACAAACAGAGTGTCACTAGTATGCCTCTACTTGACTAGCTCGTTGAATCAATGATGGTTATGTTTCCTAACCATATACATGAGTTGTCATTTGATTAACAGGGTCACATCATTAGAGAATGATGTGATTGACTTGACCCATCCGTTAGCTTAGCACGATGATCGTTTAGTTTACTACTAATGCTTTCTCCATAGCTTATACATGTTCCTATGACTGAGATCATGCAACTCCCAAATACCGAAGGAACACTTAGTGTGCTATCAAACGTCACAACGTAACTGGGTGACTATAAAGATGCTCTACAGGTGTCTCCGATGGTGTTTGTTGAGTTGGCATAGATCGAGATTAGGATTTGTCACTCCATATATTAGAGAGGTATCTCTCGGCCCTCTCGGTAATGCACATCACTATAAGCCTTGCAAGCAATGTGAATAATTAGTTAGTTGCGGGATGTTGCATTACGGAACGAGTAAAGAGACTTGCCAGTAACGAGATTGAACTAGGTATTGAGATACCGACGATCGAATCTCAGGCAAGCAACATACCGATGACAAAGGGAACAACGTATATCGTTATGCAGTTTGACCGATAAAGATCTTCATAGAATATGTGGGAGCCAATATGAACATCCAGGTTCCGCTATTGGTTATTGACCGGGCACGTGTCTCGGTCATGTCTACATAGTTCTCGAACCCGTAGGGTCCGCACGCTTAACGTTCGGTGACGATCGGTATTACGAGTTTATGTGTTTTGATGTACCAAAGATAGTTCGGAGTCCCGGATGTGATCACAGACATGACAAGGAGTCTCTAAATGGTCGAGAAATAAATATTGATATATTTGATGACTATATTCGGACACCAGATGAGTTCCGGGGGTCATCGGATAATTATCGAAGTGTCGGGGGGTTATCGGAACCCCCGGGGGATCTAATGGACCAACATGGGCCATGTGAGAGAGAGAGGAGGGGGCCTTAGGGCTGGCCACGTGCCTCCCCTTGAGGAGTCTGAATTGGACAAGGAGGAGGGGCGGCGCCCCCTCTTTCCCTCCCTCTCTCCCTCTCCTTCCTTCCCCCTTCCTCCTCCTAGTTGGATTAGGAAAGGGGGGGGTCCTACTCCTACTAGGAGGAGGACTCCTCCCCTCCTTGGCATGCCCCAGGGGCCGGCCGGCCTCCCCCTTGCTCCATTATATACGGGGGCAGGGGGCCACCCTAGACACACAAGTTGATAATTGATCTCTTAGCCGTGTGCGGTGCCCCCCTCCACCATAATCCACCTCGGTCATACTGTCGTAGTGCTTAGGCGAAGCCCTGCGCCAGTAGCTTCATCATCACCATCATCACATCGTCGTGTTGACAAAGCTCTGCCTCGACACTCAGCTGGATCGAGAGTTCATGGGACGTCACTGAGCCGAACGTGTGCAGATCGCGGAGGTGCCGTACTTTCGGTACTAGGATCGGTCGAATCGTGAAGACGTATGACTACATCAACCGCGTTGTCATAACGCTTCTGCTTACGGTCTACGAGGGTATGTGGACAATACTCTTCCCCTCTCATTGCTATGCATCACCATGATAGATCTTGCATGTGCGTAGGATTTTTTTTGAAATTACTGCGTTCCCCAACAGTGGCATCCGAGCCAAGTTTATGCGTAGATGTTATATGCATGATTAGAACACAAAGGAGTTGTGGGCATGGGTATATACATATTGCTTGCTGTCACTAGTTGATTCTTGATTCAGCGGTATTGTTGGATGAAGCGGCTCAGACCGACATTATGCGTATGCTTACGCGAGACTGGTTCTACCGACGTGCTTCGCACACAGGTGGCCGGTGGGTGTCAGTTTCTCCAACTTTAGTTGAATTGGATTCAATGAACAGGGTTCTTTCTAAAGATCAAAAAGCAATCACTATACCGCGTTGTGGTTTTGATGCGTAGGTAAGAACGATTCTTGCTCAGCCCGTAGCATCCATGTAAAACTTGCAACAACAAAGTAGAGGACGTCTAACTTATTTTTGCAGGGCATGTTGTGATGTGATATGGTCAAGACATGATGCTAAATTTTATTATATGAGATGATCATGTTTTGTAACAGAGTTATCGGCAACTGGCAGGAGCCATATGGTTGTCGCTTTATTGTATGAAATGCAATCACCATGTAATTGCTTTACTTTATCACTAAGCGGTAGCGATAGTTGTAGAAGCAATAGTTGGCGAGACGACAACAATGCTTCGATGGAGATCAAGGTGTCAAGCCAGTGACGATGGTGATCATGACGGTGCTTTGGAGATGGAGATCAAAGTCACAAGATGATGATGGTCATATCATATCACTTATATTGATTGCATGTGATGTTTATCCTTTATGCATCTTATTTTGCTTAGTTCGACGGTAGCATTATAAGATGATCTCTCACTAAATTCCAAGGTATAAGTGTTCTCCCTGAGTATGCACCGTTGCTACAGTTCGTCGTGCCGAGACACCATGTGATGATCGGGTGTGATAAGCTCTACGTTCACATACAATGGGTGCAAGCTAGTTTTGCACACGCAGAATACTCGGGTTAAACTTGACGAGCCTAGCATATGCAGATATGGCCTCGGAACACTGAGACCGAAAGGTCGAGCGTGAATCATATAGTAGATATGATCAACATAGTGATGTTCACCATTGAAAACTACTCCATCTCACGTGATGATCGGACATGGTTTAGTTGATATGGAACACGTGATCACTTAGATGATTAGAGAGATGTCTATCTAAGTGGGAGTTCTTAAGTAATTTGATTAATTGAACTTTAATTTATCATGAACTTAGTACCTGGTAGTATTTTGCATGTCTATGTTGTTGTAGATAGATGGCCCATGCTGTTGTTCCGTTGAATTTTAATGCTTTCCTAGTGAAAGCTAATTTGAAATATGATGGTAGCAACTACACGGACTGGGTCCGTAACTTGAGGATTATCCTCATTGCAGCACAGAAGAATTACGTCCTGGAAGCACCGCTAGGTGACAAACCCGCTGCAGGAGCAATGCCAGATGTTGTGAAAACCTGGCAGAGCAAAGCTAATGACTACTCGATAGTTCAGTGTGCCATGCTTTACGGCTTAGAACCGGGACTTCAATGATGTTTTGAACTTCATGGAGCATATGAGATGTTCTAGGAGTTGAAGTTAATATTTCAAGCAAATGCCCGGATTGAGAGATATGAAGTCTCCAATAAGTTCTATAGCTGCAAAATGGAGGAGAATAGTTCTGTCAGTGAACATATACTCAGAATGTCTGGGTACCACAACCACTTGACTCAGCTGGGAGTTAATCTTCCTGATGATAGTGTCATTGACAGAGTTCTTCAATCACTGCCACCAAGCTACAAGAGCTTCATGATGAACTATAATATGCAAGGGATGGATAAGACGATTCCTGAGCCCTTCACAATGCTAAAGGCTGCGGAGGTAGAAATCAAGAAGGAGCATCAAGTGTTGATGGTCAACAAGACCACCTGTTTCAAGAAAAAGGGTAAAGGGAAGAAGGGGAACTTCAAGAAGAACAACAAGCCAGTTGCTGCTCAAGTGAAGAAACCCAAGTCTGGACCTAAGCCTGAGACTGAGTGCTTCTATTGCAAAGGGACTGGTCAATGGAAGCGAAACTGCCTCAAGTATTTGGCGGAGAAGAAGGATGGCAAAGTGAAAGGTATATTTGATATACATGTTATTGATGTGTACCTTACTACTGCTCGTAGTAGCGCCTGGGTATTTGATACTGGTTCTGTTGCTAATATTTGTAACTCGAAACAGGGGCTACAGATTAAGCGAAGATTGGCTAAGGACAAGGTGACGATGCGCGTGGGAAACGGTTCCAAAGTCGATGTGATCGCCGTCGGCACGCTACCTCTACATCTACCTTCGAGATTAGTTTTAGACCTAAATAATTGTTATTTGGTGCCAGCGTTGAGCATGAACATTATATCTGGATCTTGTTTGATGCGAGACGGTTATTCATTTAAATCAGAGATTAATGGTTGTTCTATTTATATGAGTAATACCTTTTATGGTCATGCACCCTTGATGAGTGGTCTGTTTTTACTAAATCTTGATAGTAGTCATACACATGTTCATAGTATTGAAGCCAAAAGATGCAGAGTTGATAATGATAGTACAACTTATTTGTGGCACTGCCGTTTGGGTCATATTGGTGTAAAGCGCATGAAGAAACTCCATTCTGATGGACTTCTGGAATCACTCGATGATGAATCACTTGGTACTTGCGAACCATGCCTCATGGGCAAGAAGACTAAAACTCCATTGTCCGGAACAATGGAGCGAGCAACAGAGTTATTGGAAATCATACATACTGATGTATGTGGTCCAATGAACATTTGGCTCTTGGCGAATATCATTATTTTCTCACCTTCACAAATGATTTGAGTGGATATGGGTATATCTACTTAATGAAATATAAGTCTGAAACATTTGAAAAGTTCAAAGAATTTCAAAGTGAAGTGGAAAATCATCGTAACAAGAAAATAAAGTTTCTATGATATGATCATGGAGGAGAATATTTGAGTTACGAGTTTGGTCTTCATTTGGAACAATGCGGAATAGTTTTGCAACTCACACCACCCGGAACACCACAGCGTAATGGTGTGTCCGAACATCATAATCGTACTTTACTAGATATTGTGCGATCTATGATGTCTTACCGATTTACCGCTATCATTTTGGGATTATGCTTTAGAGACAGCTGCATTCACATTAAATAGGGCACCATCTAAATCCGTTGAGACAACACCTTATGAACTGTGGTTTGGCAAGAAACCCAAGTTGCCGTTCTTAAAGTTTGGGGCTGCGATGCTTATGTGAAAAAACTTAAACTTGATAAGCTCGAACTCAAATCGGAGAAATGTGTGTTCATAGGATATCCAAAGGAGACTGTTGGGTACACCTTCTATCACAGATCCGAAGGCAAGATATTCGTTGCTAAGAATGGATCCTTTCTAGAGAAGGAGTATCTCTCGAAAGAAGTGAGTGGGAGGAAAGTAGAACTTGATGTGGTAATTGTACCTGCTCCCTTATTGGAAGGTAGTTCATCACTGAAATCAGTTCCAGTGATTCCTACACCAGTAAGTGAGGAAGCTAATGATGATGATCATGAAACTTCTGATCAAGTTACTACCGAACCTCGTAGGTCAACCAGAGTAAGATCCGCACCAGACTGGTACGGTAATCTTGTTCTGGAGGTCATGTTACTTGACCATGACGAACCTACGAACTATGAGGAAGCGATGATGAGCCCAGATTCCGTGAAATGGCTTGAGGCCATGAAATGTGAGATGGTATCCATGTATGAGAACAAAGTGTGGACTTTGGTTGACTTGCCCGTTGATCAGCAGGCCATAGAAAATAAATGGATCTTCAAGAAGAAGACTGACGCTGACGGTAATGTTACTGTCTACAAAGCTCGAGTTGTTGCAAAAGGTTTTCGACAAGTTCAAGGAGTTGACTACGATGAGACCTTCTCACCCGTAGCGATGCTTAAGTCTGTCCAAATCATGTTAGCAATTGTCGAATTTTATGATTATGAAATTTGGCAAATGGATGTCAAAACTGCATTCCTTAATGGATATCTTAAAAAGAGTTGTATATGATGCAACCAGAAGGTTTTGTCGATCCAAAAGGTGCTAACAAAGTGTGCAAGCTCCAGCGATCCATTTATGGACTGGTGCAAGCCTCTCGGAGTTGGAATATACGCTTTGATAGTGTGATCAAGGCATATGGTTTTATATAGACTTTTGGAGAAGCCTGTATTTACAAGAAAGTGAGTGGGAGCTCTGTAGCATTTATGATATTATATGTAGATGACATATTGTTGATCGGAAATGATACTGAATTTCTGAATAGCACAAAAGGATACTTGAATAAGAATTTTTCAATGAAAGACCTCGATGAAGCTGCTTATATATTGGGCATCAAGATCTATAGAGATAGATCAAGACGCTTAATTGGACTTTCACAAAGCACATACCTTGATAAAGTTTTGAAGAAGTTCAAAATGGATCAAGCAAATAAAGGGTTCTTGCATGTGTTACAAGGTGTGAAGTTGACTCAGAATCAATGCCCGACCACTGCAGAAGATAGAGAGAAAATGAAAGTCATTCCCTATGCTTCAGCCATAGGTTCTATCATGTATGCAATGTTGTGTACCAGACCTGATGTGTGCCTTGCTATTAGTTTAGCAGGGAGGTACCAAAGTAATCCAAGAGTGGATCACCGGACTGAAGGAAATATGCCCTAGAGGCAATAATAAAGTTATTATTTATTTCCTTATATCATGATAAAAGTTTATTATTCATGCTAGAATTGTATTAACTGAAAACATAATACATGTGTGAATACATAGACAAACAGAGTGTCACTAGTATGCCTCTACTTGACTAGCTCGTTAATCGAAGATGGTTGAGTTTCCTAGCCATGGACATGAGTTGTCATTTGATTAACGGGATCACATCATTAGGAGAATGATGTGATTGACTTGACCCATTCCGTTAGCGATGCTTAAGTCTGTCCGAATCATGTTAGCAATTGCCGCATTTTATGATTATGAAATTTGGCAGATGGATGTCAAAACTGCATTCCTGAATGGATTTCTAGAAGAAGAGTTGTATATGATGCAACCGAAAGGTTTTGTCGGTCCAAAGGGAGCTAACAAAGTGTGCAAGCTCCAGCGATCCATTTATGGACTGGTGCAAGCCTCTCGGAGTTGGAATAAATGCTTTGATAGTGTGATCAAAGCATTTGGTTTTATACAGACTTTTGGAGAAGCCTGTATTTACAAGAAAGTGAGTGGGAGCTCTGTAGCATTTCTGATATTATATGTGGATGACATATTACTGATTGGAAATGATATAGAATTTCTGGATAGCATAAAGGGATACTTGAATAAGAGTTTTTCAATGAAAGACCTCGGTGAAGCTGCTTACATATTAGGCATAAAGATCTATAGAGATAGATCAAGACGTTTAATTGGACTTTCATAAAGCACATACCTTGACAAGATTTTGAAGAAGTTCAAAATGGATCAAGCAAAGAAAGGGTTCTTGCCTGTGTTACAAGGTGTGAAGTTGAGTCGGACTCAATGCCCGACCACTGCAGAAGATAGAGAGAAGATGAAAGATGTTCCCTATGCTTCAGCCATAGGCTCTATCATGTATGCAATGCTGTGTACCAGAGCTGATGTGTGCCTTGCTATAAGTCTAGCAGGGAGGTACCAAAGTAATCCAGGAGTGGATCACTGGACAGCGGTCAAGAACATCCTGAAGTACCTGAAAAGGACTAAGGATATGTTTCTCGTATATGGAGGTGACAAAGAGCTCATCATAAACGGTTACGTTGATGCAAGCTTTGACACTGATCCGGAGTATTCTAAATCACAAACCGGATACGTGTTTACATTAAACGGTGGAGCTGTCAGTTGGTGCAGTTCTAAACAAAGCGTCGTGGCGGGATCTACGTGTGAAGCGGAATACATAGCTGCTTCGGAAGCAGCGAATGAAGGAGTCTGGATGAAGGAGTTCATATCCGATCTAGGTGTCATACCTAGTGCATCGGGTCCAATGAAAATCTTTTGTGACAATACTGGTGCAATTGCCTTGGCAAAGGAATCCAGATTTCACAAGAGAACCAAGCACATCAAGAGACGCTTCAATTCCATCCGGGATCTAGTCCAGGTGGGAGACATAGAGATTTGCAAGATACATACGGATCTGAATGTTGTAGACCCGTTGACTAAGCCTCTTCCACAAGCAAAACATGATCAGCACCAAGGCTCCATGGGTGTTATCATTACTGTGTAATCTAGATTATTGACTCTAGTGCAAGTGGGAGACTGAAGGAAATATGCCCTAGAGGCAATAATAAAGTTATTATTTATTTCCTTATATCATGATAAAAGTTTATTATTCATGCTAGAATTGTATTAACCGGAAACATAATACATGTGTGAATACATAGACAAACAGAGTGTCACTAGTATGCCTCTACTTGACTAGCTCGTTAATCAAAGATGGTTATGTTTCCTAACCATGGACAAAGAGTTGTTATTTGATTAACGGGATCACATCATTAGTTGAATGATCTGATTGACATGACCCATTCCATTAGCTTAGCACCCGATCGTTTAGTATGTTGATATTGCTTTCTTCATGACTTATACATGTTCCTATGACTATGAGATTATGCAACTCCCGTTTGCCAGAGGAACACTTTGTGTGCTACCAAACGTCACAACGTAACTGGGTGATTATAAAGGAGCTCTACAGGTGTCTCCAAAGGTACATGTTGGGTTGGCGTATTTCGAGATTAGGATTTGTCACTCCGATTGTCGGAGAGGTATCTCTGGGCCCTCTCGGTAATGCACATCACTTAAGCCTTGCAAGCATTGCAACTAATGAGTTAGTTGCGGGATGATGTATTACAGAACGAGTAAAGAGACTTGCCGATAACGAGATTGAACTAGGTATAGGATACCGACGATCGAATCTCGGGCAAGTAACATACCGATGACAAAGGGAACAACGTATGTTGTTATGCGGTCTGACCGATAAAAGATCTTCATAGAATATGTAGGAGCCAATATGAGCATCCAGGTTCCGCTATTGGTTATTGACCGGAGACGTGACCGGTGTCATGTCTACATTGTTCTCGAACCCGTAGGGTCCGCACGCTTAAGGTTACGATGACAGTTATATTATGAGTTTATGCATTTTGATGTACCGAAGGTTGTTCGGAGTCCCGGATGTGATCACGGACATGACGAGGAGTCTCGAAATGGTCGAGACATAAAGATTGATATAATGGAAGCCTATGTTTGGATATCGGAAGTGTTCCGGGTGAAATCGGGATTTTACCAGAGTACCGGGAGGTTACCGGAACCCCCGGGAGGTATATGGGCCTTAGTGGGCCTTAGTGGAAGAGAGGAGAGGTGGCCAGAGATGGGCCGCGCGCCCCTCCCCCCCTTGGTCCGAATTGGACAAGGAGAGGGGGCCGGCCCCCCTTCCTCCTCTCTCTCCTCTTCCCCCCCCCCCCCCTCCATGAATCCTATTCCAACTAGGAAAGGGGGGAGTCCTACTCCCAGAAGGAGTAGGACTCCTCCTGGCGCGCCACACCTTGGCCGGCCGGCCCCCTCCCTTGAACCTTTATATACGGAGGCAGGGGCACCCCTAGAGACACAAGTTGATCCACGTGATCATATTCTTAGCCGTGTGCGGTGCCCCTTCCACCATAGTCCTTGATAATATTGTAGCGGTGCTTAGGCGAAGCCCTACGACGGTAGTACATCAAGATCGTCACCACGCCGTCGTGCTGACGGAACTCTTCCCCGACACTTTGCTGGATCGGAGTCCGGGGATCGTCATCGAGCTGAACGTGTGCTAGAACTCGGAGGTGCCGTAGTTTCGGTGCTTGATCGGTCGGGCCGTGGAGACGTACGACTACATCAACCAAATGCTTCCATTGTCGATCTACAAGGGTACGTAGATCATACTCTCCCCTCTCGTTGCTATGCATCACCATGATCTTGCGTGCGCGTAGGAAATTTTTTGAAATTACTACGAAACCCAACAGTGGCATCCGAGCCTAGGTTTTATATGTTGATGTTATATGCACGAGTAGAACACAAGTGAGTTGTGGGCGATATAAGTCATACTGCTTACCAGCATGTCATACTTTGGTTCGGCGGTATTGTTGGACGAAGCGGCCCGGACCAACATTACGCGTACGCTTACGCGAGACCGGTTCTCCCGACGTGCTTTGCACATAGGTGGCTTGCGGGTGACAGTTTCTCCAACTTTAGTTGAACTGAGTGTGGCTACGCCCGGTCCTTGCGAAGGTTAAAACAGCACCAACTTGACAAACTATCGTTGTGGTTTTGATGCTTAGGTAAGATTGGTTCTTGCTTAAGCCCGTAGCAGCCAAGTAAAACATGCAACAACAAAGTAGAGGATGTCTAACTTGTTTTTGCAGGGCATGTTGTGATGTGATATGGTTAAGACATGATGCTAAATTTTATTGTATGAGATGATCATGTTTTGTAACCGAGTTATCGGCAACTCGCAGGAGCCATATGGTTGTCGCTTTATTGTATGCAATGCAATCGCGCTGTAATGCTTTACTTTATCACTAAGCGGTAGCGATAGTCGTGGAAGCATAAGATTGGCGAGACGACAATGATGCTATGATGGAGATCAAGGTATCGCGCCGGTGACGATGGTGATCATGACGGTGCTTCGGAGATGGAGATCACAAGCACAAGATGATGATGGCCATATCATATCACTTATATTGATTGCATGTGATGTTTATCTTTTATGCATCTTATCTTGCTTTGATTGAGGGTAGCATTATAAGATGATCTCTCACTATATTATCAAGAAGTGTTCTCCCTGAGTATGCACCGTTGCGAAAGTTCTTCGTGCTGAGACACCACGTGATGATCGGGTGTGATAGGCTCTACGTTCAAATACAACGGGTGCAAAACAGTTGCACACGCGGAATACTCAGGTTATACTTGACGAGCCAAGCATATACAGATATGGCCTCGGAACACGGAGATCGAAAGGTCAAGCGTGAATCATATAGTAGATATGATCAACATAGTGATGTTCACCAATGAAACTACTCCATCTCACGTGATGATCGGACATGGTTTAGTTGATTTGGATCACGTAATCACTTAGATGATTAGAGGGATGTCTATCTAAGTGGGAGTTCTTTAAGTAATATGATTAACTGAACCTAAATTTATCATGAACTTAGTACCTGATAGTATCTTGCTTGTTTATGTATGATTGTAGATAAATGGCCCGTGCTGTTGTTCTGTTAAATTTTAATGCGTTCCTTGAGAAAGCAAAGTTGAAAGATGATGGTAGCAATTACACGGACTGGGTCCGTAACTTGAGGATTATCCTCATTGCTGCATAGAAGAATTACGTCCTGGAAGCACCGCTGGGTGCCAGGCCTGCTGCTGGAGCAACACCAGATGTTGTGAACGTCTGGCAGAGCAAAGCTGATGACTACTCGATAGTTTGGTGTGCCATGCTTTACGGCTTAGAATCGGGACTTCAACGACGTTTTGAACGTCATGGAGCATATGAGATGTTCCAGGAGTTGAACTTAATATTTCAAGCAAATGCCCGGATTGAGAGATATGAAGTCTCCAATAAGTTCTATAGCTACAAAATGGAGGAGAAAAGTTCTGTCAGTGAGCATATACTCAAAATGTCTGGGTATAATAATCACTTGATTCAAATGGGAGTTAATCTTCCAGATGATTGCATCATTGACAGAATTCTCCAATCACTGCCACCAAGCTACAAGAGCTTCGTGATGAACTATAATATGCAAGGGATGAATAAGACTATTCCCGAGCTCTTCGCAATGCTGAAAGCTGCGGAGGTAGAAATCAAAAAGGAGCATCAAGTGTTGATGGTCAACAAGACCACTAGTTTCAAGAAAAAGGGCAAAGGGAAGAAGAAGGGGAACTTCAAGAAGAAGAACAAGCAATTTGCTGCTCAAGAGAAGAAACCCAAGTCTTAACCTAAGCCTGAAACTGAGTGCTTCTACTGCAAGCAGACTGGTCACTGGAAGCGGAGCTGCCCCAAGTATTTGGCGGATAAGAAGGATGGCAAGGTGAACAAAGGTATATGTGATATACATGTTATTGATGTGTACCTTACTAATGCTCGCAGTAGCACCTGGGTATTTGATACTGGTTCTGTTGCTAATATTTGCAACTCGAAACAGGGACTACGGATTAAGCAAAGATTGGCTAAGGACGAGGTGACGATGCGCGTGGGAAACGGTTCCAAAGTCGATGTGATCGCGGTCGGCACGCTACCTCTACATCTACCTTCGGGATTAATATTAGACCTAAATAATTGTTATTTGGTGCCAGTGTTAAGCATGAACATTATATCTGGATCTTGTTTGATGCGAGACGGTTATTCATTTAAATCAGAGAATAATGGTTGTTCTATTTATATGAGTAATATCTTTTATGGTCATGCACCCCTGAAGAGTGGTCTATTCTTATTGAATCTCGATAGTAGTAACACACATATTCATAATGTTGAAACCAAAAGATGCAGAGTTGATAATGATAGTGCAACTTATTTGTGGCACTGCCGTTTAGGTCATATCGGTGTAAAGCACATGAAGAAACTCCATACTGATGGACTTTTGGAACCACTTGATTATGAATCACTTGGTACTTGCGAACCGTGCCTCATGGGCAAGATGACTAAAACGCCGTTCTCCAGTACTATGGAGAGAGCAACAGATTTGTTGGAAATCATACATACAGATGTATGTGGTCCGATGAATATTGAGGCTCGTGGCGGATATCGTTATTTTCTCACCTTCACAGATGATTTAAGCAGATATGGGTATATCTACTTAATGAAACATAAGTCTGAAACGTTTGAAAAGGTCAAAGAATTTCAGAGTGAAGTTGAAAATCATCGTAACAAGAAAATAAAGTTTCTACGATCTGATCGTGGAGGAGAATATTTGAGTTACGAGTTTGGTGTACATTTGAAACAATGCGGAATAGTTTCGCAACTCATGCCACCCGGAACACCACAGCGTAATGGTGTGTCCGAACGTCGTAATCGTACTTTACTAGATATGGTGCGATCTATGATGTCTCTTACTGATTTACCGCTATCGTTTTGGGGTTATGCTTTGGAGACGGCCGCATTCACGTTAAATAGGGCACCATCAAAATACGTTGAGACGACGCCTTATGAACTATGGTTTGGCAAGAAACCAAAGTTGTCGTTTCTAAAAGTTTGGGGCTGCGATGCTTATGTGAAAAAGCTTCAACCTGATAAGCTCGAACCCAAATCGGAGAAATGTGTCTTCATAGGATATCCAAAGGAGACTATTGGATACACCTTCTATCATAGATCCGAAGGCAAGACTTTTGTTGCTAAGTTCGGAAACTTTCTGGAGAAGGAGTTTCTCTCGAAAGAAGTGAGTGGGAGGAAAGTAGAACTTGACGAGGTAACTGTACCTGCTCCCTTATTGGAAAGTAGTGCATCACAGAAAACTGTTTCTGTGACACCTACACCAATTAGTGAGGAAGCTAATGATAATGATCATGAAACTTCAGAACATGATACTACTGAACCTCATAGATCAACCAGAGTGAGATCCGCACCAGAGTGGTACGGTAATCCTGTTCTGGAAGTCATGCTACTAGATCATGATGAACCTACGAACTATGAAGAAGCGATGGTGAGCCCAGATTCCGCAAAATGGCTTGAAGCCATGAAATCTGAGATGGGATCCATGTATGAGAACAAAGTATGGACTTTGGTTGACTTGCCCAATGATCGGCAAGCAATTGAGAATAAATGGATCTTCAAGAACAAGACTGACGCCGACGGTAATATTACTGTCTACAAAGCTCGACTTGTCGCAAAAGGGTTTCAGCAAGTTCAAGGGATTGACTACGATGAGACCTTCTCACCTGTAGCGATGCTTAAGTCTGTCCGAATCATGTTAGCAATTGCCGCATTTTATGATTATGAAATTTGGCAGATGGATGTCAAAACTGCATTCCTGAATGGATTTCTAGAAGAAGAGTTGTATATGATGCAACCGAAAGGTTTTGTCGGTCCAAAGGGAGCTAACAAAGTGTGCAAGCTCCAGCGATCCATTTATGGACTGGTGCAAGCCTCTCGGAGTTGGAATAAATGCTTTGATAGTGTGATCAAAGCATTTGGTTTTATACAGACTTTTGGAGAAGCCTGTATTTACAAGAAAGTGAGTGGGAGCTCTGTAGCATTTCTGATATTATATGTGGATGACATATTACTGATTGGAAATGATATAGAATTTCTGGATAGCATAAAGGGATACTTGAATAAGAGTTTTTCAATGAAAGACCTCGGTGAAGCTGCTTACATATTAGGCATAAAGATCTATAGAGATAGATCAAGACGTTTAATTGGACTTTCATAAAGCACATACCTTGACAAGATTTTGAAGAAGTTCAAAATGGATCAAGCAAAGAAAGGGTTCTTGCCTGTGTTACAAGGTGTGAAGTTGAGTCGGACTCAATGCCCGACCACTGCAGAAGATAGAGAGAAGATGAAAGATGTTCCCTATGCTTCAGCCATAGGCTCTATCATGTATGCAATGCTGTGTACCAGAGCTGATGTGTGCCTTGCTATAAGTCTAGCAGGGAGGTACCAAAGTAATCCAGGAGTGGATCACTGGACAGCGGTCAAGAACATCCTGAAGTACCTGAAAAGGACTAAGGATATGTTTCTCGTATATGGAGGTGACAAAGAGCTCATCATAAACGGTTACGTTGATGCAAGCTTTGACACTGATCCGGAGTATTCTAAATCACAAACCGGATACGTGTTTACATTAAACGGTGGAGCTGTCAGTTGGTGCAGTTCTAAACAAAGCGTCGTGGCGGGATCTACGTGTGAAGCGGAATACATAGCTGCTTCGGAAGCAGCGAATGAAGGAGTCTGGATGAAGGAGTTCATATCCGATCTAGGTGTCATACCTAGTGCATCGGGTCCAATGAAAATCTTTTGTGACAATACTGGTGCAATTGCCTTGGCAAAGGAATCCAGATTTCACAAGAGAACCAAGCACATCAAGAGACGCTTCAATTCCATCCGGGATCTAGTCCAGGTGGGAGACATAGAGATTTGCAAGATACATACGGATCTGAATGTTGTAGACCCGTTGACTAAGCCTCTTCCACAAGCAAAACATGATCAGCACCAAGGCTCCATGGGTGTTATCATTACTGTGTAATCTAGATTATTGACTCTAGTGCAAGTGGGAGACTGAAGGAAATATGCCCTAGAGGCAATAATAAAGTTATTATTTATTTCCTTATATCATGATAAAAGTTTATTATTCATGCTAGAATTGTATTAACCGGAAACATAATACATGTGTGAATACATAGACAAACAGAGTGTCACTAGTATGCCTCTACTTGACTAGCTCGTTAATCAAAGATGGTTATGTTTCCTAACCATGGACAAAGAGTTGTTATTTGATTAACGGGATCACATCATTAGTTGAATGATCTGATTGACATGACCCATTCCATTAGCTTAGCACCCGATCGTTTAGTATGTTGATATTGCTTTCTTCATGACTTATACATGTTCCTATGACTATGAGATTATGCAACTCCCGTTTGCCAGAGGAACACTTTGTGTGCTACCAAACGTCACAACGTAACTGGGTGATTATAAAGGAGCTCTACAGGTGTCTCCAAAGGTACATGTTGGGTTGGCGTATTTCGAGATTAGGATTTGTCACTCCGATTGTCGGAGAGGTATCTCTGGGCCCTCTCGGTAATGCACATCACTTAAGCCTTGCAAGCATTGCAACTAATGAGTTAGTTGCGGGATGATGTATTACAGAACGAGTAAAGAGACTTGCCGGTAACGAGATTGAACTAGGTATAGGATACCGACGATCGAATCTCGGGCAAGTAACATACCGATGACAAAGGGAACAACGTATGTTGTTATGCGGTCTGACCGATAAAAGATCTTCATAGAATATGTAGGAGCCAATATGAGCATCCAGGTTCCGCTATTGGTTATTGACCGGAGACGTGACCGGTGTCATGTCTACATTGTTCTCGAACCCGTAGGGTCCGCACGCTTAAGGTTACGATGACAGTTATATTATGAGTTTATGCATTTTGATGTACCGAAGGTTGTTCGGAGTCCCGGATGTGATCACGGACATGACGAGGAGTCTCGAAATGGTCGAGACATAAAGATTGATATATTGGAAGCCTATGTTTGGATATCGGAAGTGTTCCGGGTGAAATCGGGATTTTACCGGAGTACCGGGAGGTTACTGGAACCCCCCGAGAGGTATATGGGCCTTAGTGGGCCTTAGTGGAAGAGAGGAGAGGTGGCCAGAGATGGGCCGCGCGCCCCTCCCCCCCTTGGTCCGAATTGGACAAGGAGAGGGGGCCGGCCCCCCTTCCTCCTCTCTCTCCTCTCCCCCCCCCTCCACGAATCCTATTCCAACTAGGAAAGGGGGGAGTCCTACTCCCAGAAGGAGTAGGACTCCTCCTGGCGCGCCACACCTTGGCCGGCCGCCCCCCTCCCTTGAACCTTTATATACGGAGGCAGGGGCACCCCTAGAGACACAAGTTGATCCACGTGATCATATTCTTAGCCGTGTGCGGTGCCCCCTTCCACCATAGTCCTCGATAATATTGTAGCGGTGCTTAGGCGAAGCCCTGCGACATTAGTACATCAAGATCGTCACCACGCCGTCGTGCTGACGGAACTCTTCCCTGACACTTTGCTGGATCGGAGTCCGGGGATCGTCATCGAGCTGAACGTGTGCTAGAACTCGGAGGTGCCATAGTTTCGGTGCTTGATCGGTCGGGCCGTGGAGACGTACGACTACATCAACCAAACGCTTCCGTTGTCGATCTACAAGGGTACATAGATCATACTCTCCCCTCTCGTTGCTATGCATCACCATGATCTTGCGTGCGCGTAGGAAATTTTTTGAAATTACTACGAAACCCAACATGGACAGCGGTCAAGAACATCCTGAAATACCTGAAAAGGACTAAGGATATGTTTCTCGTTTATGGAGGTGACAAAGAGCTCGTCGTAAATGGTTACATCGATGCAAGCTTTCACACTAATCCGGATGACTCTAAGTCACAAACCGGATACATATTTTTATTAAATTGTGGAGCTGTCAGTTGGTGCAGTTCCAAGCAGAGCGTCGTGGCCGGATCTACATGTGAAGCAGAGTACATAGATGCTTCGGAAGCAACAAATGAAGGAGTCTGGATGAAGGAGTTCATATCCGATCTAGGTCACCTAATGCATCGAGTCCAATGAAAATCTTTTGTGACAATACTGGTGCAATTGCCATGGCAAAGGAATCCAGATTTCACAAGAGAACCAAGTACATCAAGAGACGCTTCAATTCCATCCGCGATCAAGTCAAGGAGGGAGACATAGAGATTTGCAAGATGCATACGGATCTGAATTTTGCAGACCTGTTGACTAAGCCTCTCTCACGATGAAAACATGATCAACACCAAGACTCCATGGGTGTTATAATCATTACAATGTAATCTAGATTATTGACTCTAGTGCAAGTGGGAGACTGAAGGAAATATGCCCTAGGGGAAATAATAAAGTTGTAATTTATATTTTCTTATATCATGATAAATGTTTATTATTCATGCTAGAATTGTATTAACCGGAAACTTAGTACATGTGTGAATACATAGACAAATAGAGTGTCACTAGTATGCCTCTACTTGACTAGCTCGTTGAATCAATGATGGTTATGTTTCCTAACCATAGACATGAGTTTTCATTTGATTAACGGGATCACATCATTAGAGAATGATGTGATTGACTTGACCCATCCTTTAGCTTAGCATGATGATCGTTTAGTTTACTGCTAATGCTTTCTCCATAATGTATACATGTTCCTATGACTATGAGATCATGCAACTCCCGAATACCGAAGGAACACTTAGTGTGCTATCAAATGTCACAATGTAACTGGGTGACTATAAAGATGCTCTACAGGTGTCTCCGATGGTGTTTGTTGAGTTGGCATAGATCGAGATTAGGATTTGTCACTCCATATATCGAAGATGTATCTCTAGGCCCTCTCGGTAATGCACATCATGTTGGAAATATGCCCTAGAGGCAATAATAAAATGGTTATTATTGTATTTCCCTGTTCATGATAATTGTCTATTGTTCATGCTATAATTGTATTAACCGGAAACCGTAATACATGTGTGAATACATAGACCACAACATGTCCCTAGTAAGCCTCTAGTTGACTAGCTCGTTGATCAATAGATGGTCATGGTTTCCTGACCATGGACATTGGATGTCATTGATAACGGGGTCACATCATTAGGAGAATGATGTGATGGACAAGACCCAATCCTAAGCCTGGCACAAGATCGTATAGTTCGTCTGCTAAAGCTTTTCTAATGTCAAGTATGATTTCCTTATACCATGAGATTGTTTAACTCCTGGATACCGTAGGAATGCTTTGGGTGTACCAAACGCCACAACGTAACTGGGTGGCTATAAAGGTGCACTACGGGTATCTCCGAAAGTGTATGTTCGGTTGGCACGAATCGAGACTGGGATTTGTCACTCCGTGTAAACGGAGAGGTATCTCTAGGCCCACTCGGTAGGACATCATCATAATGTGCACAATGTGACCAAGG
Organism: Triticum urartu; assembly: GCF_056163025.1. NCBI lineage: Eukaryota > Viridiplantae > Streptophyta > Magnoliopsida > Poales > Poaceae > Triticum > Triticum urartu. The sequence goes on along the minus strand of NC_141875.1, from coordinate 384,243,825 downwards.
AGTTGATCATGGGATGATGTGTTACGAAACGAGTAAAGAGACTTGCTGGTAACGAGATTGAATAAGGTATCGGGATACCGACGATCGAATCTCGGGCAAGTACTATACCGGTAGACAAAGGGAATTGTATACGGGATTGACTGAATCCTTGACATCGTGGTTCATCCGATGAGATCATCGTGGAACATGTGGGAGCCAACATGGGTATCCAGATCCCGTTGTTGGTTATTGACCAGAGAGATGTCTTGGTCATGTCTGCATTATTCCCGAGCCCGTAGGGTCTACACACTTAAGGTTCGATGACGCTAGGGTTATAGGGAAAGTATGTACGCGGTTACCGAATGTTTTTCGGAGTCCCAGATGAGATCCCAGACGTCACGAGGAGTTCCGGAATGGTCCGGAGGTGAAGATTGATATATTGGACGAAGGGTTTTGGAGTCCGGAAGTGTTCCGGAGGTACCAGGTGATGACCAACATGACCGAAAGGTGTTTCGGGAGCCCCGACAAGTGTTGGGGGCTTCATGGGCCAAGGGAAGGGGGCAAACCAGCCCACTAAGGGGCTGTGCGCCCCCTCACCTATTCCCACGTGACCAGGGGGTTTGGGGCGCCTCATCTAGGGTTCCCACCTCCTGGCTTGGGGGCCAAGTCACCCAAGGGGGAGATCCCATCTGCCCTGGCAGCCGCCCCCCTAGGGGAAACCCTAGGGCGCCTCCCCTTGCCCTTGCCCCTATATATAGTGGAGGTTTTGGGGCTGCACAAGGCACGAGTCTCTCTCTCCCAAGGCGCAGCCCTACCTCTCTCCCTCCTCGTCTCTCGTAGTGCTTGGCGAAGCCCTGCTGGAGTATCGCGCTCCTCCACCACCACTATGCCGTCGTGTTGCTGCTGGACGGAGTCTTCCCCAACCTTTCCCTCTCTCCTTGCTGGATGAAGGCATGGGGGACATCACCGGGCTGCACGTGTGTTGAACGCGGAGGCGCCGTTGTTCGGCGCTTAGATCTGAATCGACCGCGATCTGAATCGCTACGAGTACGACTACCTCATCCGCGTTCTAGTAACGCTTCCGCTTAGAGATCTACAAGGGTATGTAGATGCACTCCCCTTCCCCTCGTTGCTAGATTACTCCATAGATTGATCTTGGTGATGCGTAGAAAATTTTAAATTTCTGCTACGATCCCCAACAATGGCATCATGAGCTAGGTCTATGCGTAGATTCTATGCACGAGTAGAACACAAAGTAGTTGTGGGCGATGATTTGTTCAATTTTCTTGCCGTTACTATTCTTATCTTGATTCGGTGGCATTGTGGGATGAAGCGGACCGGACCGACCTTACATGTACACTTATGTGAGACAGGTTCCACCGACTGACATGCACTTGATGCATAAGGTGGCTGGCGGGTGGCTGTCTCTCCCACTTTAGTCGGATCGGATTTGATGAAAAGGGTCCTTATGAAGGGTAAATAGCAATTGGCATATCACCGTTGTGGTTTTGCGTAGGTAAGAAACGTTCTTGCTAGAAACCCATAACAGCCACGTAAAACATGCAACAACAATTAGAGGACGTCTAACTTGTTTTTGCAGGGTATGCTATGATGTGATATGGCCAAAAGGATGTGATGAATGATATATGTGATGTATGAGATTGATCATGTTCTAGTAATAGGAATCACGACTTGCATGTCGATGAGTATGACAACCGGCAGGAGCCATAGGAGTTGTCTTAATTTATTTATGACCTGCGTGTCAATGAAAACGCCATGTAATTACTTTACTTTATTGCTAACTGTTAGCCATAGTAGTAGAAGTAATAGTTGGTGAGGCAACTTCATGGAGATACGATGATGGAGATCATGGTGTCATGCCGGTGACGATGGTGTTCATGCCGCGCCTCGAAGATGGAGATCAAAGGCGCAAGATGATATTGACCATATCATGTCACTTTATGATTTGCATGTGACGTTTGTCATGTTTACATCTTATTTGCTTAGAACGACGGTAGCATAAATAAGATGATCCCTCGCAATAATTTCAAGAAAGTGTTCCCCCTAACTGTGCACCATTGCTAAGGTCCGTTGTTCCGAAGCACCACGTGATGATCGGGTGTGATAGGTTCTAACGTTCGCATACAACGGGTGTAAGCCAGATTTACACACGCAATATACTTAGGTTAACTTGACGAGCCTAGCATGTACAGACATTGCCTCAGAACACGGAAGACCGAAAGGTCGAACATGAGTCGTATAGTGGATACGATCAACATGAAGATGTTCACTGATGATGACTAGTCCGTCTCACGTGATGATCGAACACGGCCTAGTTGACTCAGATCATGTATCACTTAGATGACTAGAGGGATGTCTATCTAAGTGGGAGTTCATTGAATAATTTGATTAGATGAACTTAATTATCATGAACATAGTCAAAAGGTCTTTGCAAATTATGTCGTAGGTCACGCTTTGGTTCTACTATTTTAGATATGTTCCTAGAAAAAATTTAGTTGAGAGTTGACAGTAGCAATTATGCGGACTGGGTCCGTGAACCGAGGATTGTCCTCATTGCTGCATAGAAGGGTTATGTCCTTAATGCACCGCTCAGTGTGTTGAACCTCGAGCATCGTCTGTAGATGTTGGGAAACATCTAACATACACGTTTTGATGACTACGTGATAGTTCAGTACGTAATACTAACGGTTTAGAATTGTGGCACCAAAGACGTTTTTGAAACGTCGCAGAACATATGAGATGTTCCAAAGACTGAAATTGGAATTTCAGACTAGTGCCCACGTCAAGAGGTATGAGACCTCTGACAAGTTTCTTAAGCCTGCAAACTAAGGGAGAAAAACGCAATCGTTGAGCATGTGCTCAGATTGTCTGAGTACTGCAATCGCTTGAATTGAGTGGGAGTTAATCTTCCAGATGAGATAGTGATGGTTCTCCATAGTCACTGCCACCAAGCTATTGGAGCTTTGTGATGAACTATAACATATCAGGGATAGACATGATGATCCTTGAGCAACTCATGATGTTTGACACCACGAAAGTAGAAATCAAGTAGGAGCATCAATTGTTGATGGTTAAACCACTAGTTTCAAGAAGGGCAAGGGAAAGAAGGGATACTTCATGAGACGACAAATCAGTTGCTGCTCTAGTGAAGAAACCCAAGGTTGAACCAAACCCGAGACTAAGTGCTTCTATAATGAGGGGAACGGTCACTGAAGCAGGACTACCCTAGATACTTGGTAGATGAGAAGGCTGGCAAGGTCGATAGAAGTATTTTGGATATACGTCATATTATTGTGTACTTTACTAGTACTCCTAGTAGCACCAGGTAATAAATACCGGTTCGGTTGGTAAGCGTTAGTAACTCGAAATAAAAGGCCGCGGAGACTAGCTAAAGGTGAGATGACGATATGTGTTGGAAGTGTTTCCAAGGTTGATCTGATCAAACATCGCACGCTCCCTCTACCATCGGGATTGGTGTTAAACCGAAATAATTGTTATTTAGTGTTTGCGTTGAGCATAGACATGATTGGATTATGTTTATCGCCACACGGTTATTCATTTAAGGAGAATAATGGTTACTCTGTTTATTTGAATAATACCTTCAATGGTCTTGCACCTAAAATGAATGGTTTATTGAATCTCGATCGTAGTGATACACATGTTCATGCCAAAAGATATAAGATAGTAATGATAGTACCACATACTTGTGGCACTGCCATTTGAGTCATGTTGGTATAAAACGCATGAAGAAGCTCCATGTTGATGGATCTTTGGACTCACTCGTTTTTGAAAAGATTGAGACATGTGAACCATGTCTATTGGTAGATATGCATGAAGAAACTCCATGCAGATGGATCGTTTGGACTCACTTGATTTTGAATCACTTGAGACATGCAAATCATACCACATGGGCAAGATGACTGAAAGGCCTCGTTTTCAGTAAGATGGAACAAGAAAGCAACTTGTTGGAAGTAATACATTTTTGATGTGTGCAGTCCAATGAGTGTTGAGGCACGCAGTGGATATCGTTATGTTCTTACTTCACAGATGATTTGAGTAGATGCTGAGTATATTTACTTGATGAAACACAAGTCTGAATTATTGAAAGGTTTAAGTAATTTCAGAGTGAAGTTGAAGATCGTCGTGACAAGATGATAAAATGTCTATGATATGATCATAGAGATGAATATCTGACTTACGAGTTTGGCACACAATTAAGACATTGTGGAAATTGTTTCACAACTAATACCGCCTGGACCACCATAGTGTGATGGTGTGTCCGAACATCACAACTGCACCCTATTGGATATGGTGCATACCATGATGTCTCTTATCGAATTACCACTATCGTTTATGGGTTAGGCATTAGAGACAACCGCACTCACTTTAAATAGGGCACCACACAATTAAATTGAGACGACACCGTATGAACCATGGTTTAGAGAAACCTAAGTTGTCGTTTCTTAAAAGTTTGGGGTTGCGACGCTTATGTGAAAAAGTTTCAGGCTGATAAGCTCGAACCCAAAGCGGATAAATGCATCTTCATAGAATACCCAAAACAGTTGGGTATACCTCCTATTTTAGGTCCGGAAGCAAAAGTGATTGTTTCTAGAAACAGGTCCTTTCTCGAGAAAAAGTTTCTCTCGAAAGAACTGAGTGGGAGAATGATGGAGACTTGATGAGGTTATTGAACCGTCACTTCAACTAGTATGTAGCAGGGCACAGGAAGTTGTTCCTGTGGCACCTACACCAATTGAAGTGGAAGCTTATGATAGTGATCATGAAACTTCGGATCAAGTCACTACCAAACCTCATAGGTCGACAAGGATGCATACTACTTCAGAGTGGTATGTAATCCTGTCTTGGAAGTCATGTTGCTAGACAACAATGAACCTACGAGCTATGGAGGAGTGATGGTGGGCCCAGATTCCGAAGAATGGCTCGAGGCCATAAAAATCCGAGAGAGTATACATGTATAAAAGAAGGTATAGACTTTGAAGAACCACTTGATGGTCGTAAGGCTGTTGGGTGCAGATGGATTTTAAAAGGAAGACACACAATGATGGTAAGTGTCACCGTTAAGAAAGCTCGACTTGTCATTAAGATGTTTCCCGACAAGTTCAAGGAGTTGACTACGATGAGACTTTCTCACTCGTAGTGATGCTAAGAGTCTGTTGGAATTATGTTAGCAGTTACTGCATTATTTATGAAATCTTGCAGATAGGATGTAAAAAACATTGTTTCCTCGACATTTTTCTTGAGGAAAGGTTGTATGTGATACAACCAGAAGGTTTTGTCAATCCTGAAAGATGCTGACAAGTATGCAAAGCTCCAGCAATCCTTCTAAGGACTGGAGTAAGCATCTCGGAGTTGGAATGTACGCTTTGATGAGATGATCAAAGATTTTGGGTTTATACAAAGTTTATGAGAAACTTGTATTTCCAAAGAAGTGAGTGGGAGCACTATAGAATTTTTGATGAGTATATGTTGTTAACATATTGTTGATCAGAAATGATGTAGAATTTCTGGAAAGCATGCATGGTTATTTGAAAAGTGTTTTTCAATGGAAAATCTGGATTAAGCTACTTGGACATCGAGCATCAAGATCTATAAGGATAGATAAAAAATGCTTAATAGTACTTTCGAATGAATACATACAGTGACAAGATTTTGAAGGAGTTCAAAATAGATCAGCAAAGAAGGAGTTCTTAGCTGTGTTACAAGGTGTGAATATTGAGTAAGACTCAAGACCTGACCACGGCAGAAGAGAGAGACAGGACGAAGGTCGTCCCCTATGCTTTAGACGTAGGCTCTACAGTATGCTATGTTGTGTACCGCACCTGAAGTGTGCCTTGCCATGAGTCAGTCAAGGGGTACAAGAGTGATCCAGGAATGGATCACACGACAGCGGTCGAACTTATCCTTAGTAACTAGTGGACTAAGGAATTTTCTCGATTATGGAGGTGGTAAAAGAGTTCGTCGTAAAGGGTTACGTCGATGCAAACTTTGACACTAATCCGGATGACTCTGAGTAGTAAACCGGATTCGTATAGTAGAACAGTTATTTGGAATAGCTCCAAGTAGTGCGTGGTAGCTTCATCTACAAGATGACATAGAGATTTGTAAAGCACACATGGATCTGAAAGGTTCAGACTCATTGACTAATAAACCTCTCTCGCAAGCAAGATATGAACAAACCCCATGGGTGTTGGATTCATTGCAATCACATAGTGATGTGAACTAGATTATTGACTCTAGTGCAAGTGGGAGACTGTTGGAAATATGCCCTAGAGGCAATAATAAAATGGTTATTATTGTATTTCCTTGTTCATGATAATTGTCTATTGTTCATGCTATAATTGTATTACCGGAAACCGTAATACATGTGTGAATACATAGACCACAACATGTCCCTAGTAAGCCTCTAGTTGACTAGCTCGTTAATCAATAGATGGTCATGGTTTCCTGACCATGGACATTGGATGTCATTGATAACTGGATCACATCATTAGGAGAATGATGTGATGGACAAGACCCAATCCTAAGCCTGGCACAAGATCGTATAGTTCGTCTGCTAAAGCTTTTCTAATGTCAAGTATCATTTCCTTAGACCATGAGATTGTGCAACTCCGGGATACCGTAGGAATGCTTTGGGTGTACCAAACGCCACAACGTAACTGGGTGGCTATAAAGGTGCACTACGGGTATCTCCGAAAGTGTATGTTCGGTTGGCACGAATCGAGACTGGGATTTGTCACTCCGTGTAAACGGAGAGGTATCTCTAGGCCCACTCGGTAGGACATCATCATAATGTGCACAATGTGACCAAGGAGTTGATCATGGGATGATGTGTTACGAAACGAGTAAAGAGACTTGCCGGTAACGAGATTAAACAAGGTATCGGGATACCGACGATCGAATCTCGGGCAAGTACTATACCGGTAGACAAAGGGAATTGTATACGGGATTGACTGAATCCTTGACATCGTGGTTCATCCAATGAGATCATCGTGGAACATGTGGGAGCCAACATGGGTATCCAGATCCCGCTGTTGGTTATTGACCAGAGAGATGTCTTGGTCATGTCTGCATTATTCCCGAGCCCGTAGGGTCTACACACTTAAGGTTCAATGACGCTAGGGTTATAGGGAAAGTATGTACGCGGTTACCGAATGTTGTTCGGAGTCCCGGATGAGATCCCGGACGTCACGAGGAGTTCCGGAATGGTCCGGAGGTGAAGATTGATATATTGGACGAAGGGTTTTGGAGTCCGGAAGTGTTCCGGAGGTACCAGGTGATGACCAACATGACCGAAAGGTGTTTCGGGAGCCCCGACAAGTGTTGGGGGCTTCATGGGCCAAGGGAAGGGGGCAAACCAGCCCACTAAGGGGTTGTGCGCCCCCTCACCTATTCCCACGTGACCAGGGGGTTTGGGGCGCCCCATCTAGGGTTCCCACCTCCTGGCTTGGGGGCCAAGTCACCCAAGGGGGAGATCCCATCTGCCCTGGCCGCCGCCCCCCTAGGGGAAACCTTAGGGCGCCTCCCCTTGCCCTTGCCCCTATATATAGTGGAGGTTTTGGGGCTACACAAGGCACGAGTCTCTCTCTCCCAAGGCGCAGCCCTACCTCTCTCCCTCCTCGTCTCTCGTAGTGCTTGGCGAAGCCCTGCTGGAGTACCGCGCTCCTCCACCACCACCACTCCATCGTGCTGCTGCTGGACGGAGTCTTCCCCAACCTCTCCCTTTCTCCTTGCTGGATCAAGGCATGGGAGACGTCACCGGGCTGCACGTGTGTTAAACGTGGAGGCGCCGTTGTTCGGCGCTTAGATCGGAATCGACCGCGATCTGAATCGCTACGTGTATGACTACCTCATCCGCGTTCTAGTAACGCTTCCGCTTAGCGATCTACAAGGGTATGTAGATGCACTCCCCTTCCCCTGGTTGCTAGATTACTCCATAGATTGATCTTGGTGATGCGTAGAAAATTTTAAATTTCTGCTACGATCCCCAACGCATCACTATAAGCCTTGCAAGCGACGTAACTAATGAGTTAGTTGCGGGATGATGCATTACAGAACGAGTAAAGAAACTTGCCGGTAACGATATTGAACTAGGTATTGAGATACCGACAATCAAATCTCGGGCAAGTAACATACCGATGACAAAGGGAACAACGTATATCGTTATGCGGTTTGACCGATAAAGATCTTCATAAAATATGTGGGAGCCAATATGAACATCCAGGTTCCGCTATTGGTTGTTGACCGGAGACGTGTCTCGGTCATGTCTACATAGTTCTCGAACCCGTAGGGTCCGCATGCTTAACGTTCGGTGACGATTGGTATTATGAGTTTATGTCTTTTGATGTACCGAAGATATTTCAGAGTCCCGTATGTGATCACGGACATGACGAGGAGTCTCAAAATGGTCGAGACATAAAGATTGATATATTGGATGACTATATTCGGACACTGGATGAGTTTCGGGGGTCACCAAATAATTATCGGAGTGCCGGAGGGTTATCGGAACCCCGGGGGATATAATGGGCCAACATGGGCAATGTGTGAGAGAGAGAGAGGAGGGGGCCTTAGGGCTGCCCCCCATGAGGAGTTCGAATTGGACAAGGAGGGGGGCAGCACCCCCTCTTTCCCTCTCCTTCCTTCCCCCTTCCTTCTCCTAGTTGGACTAGGAAAGGGGAGTCTTACTCCTACTAGGAGGACTCCTCCCCTCCTTGGCGCGCCCCAGGGGCCGGCCTCCCCCTTGCTCCTTTATATACGGGGCACCCTAGACACGCAAGTTGATCATTGATCTCTTAGCCGTGTGTAGTGCCCCCCTCCACCATAATCCACCTCGGTCATATTGTCGTAGTGCTTAGACGAAGCCTTGTGCCGGTAGCTTCATTATCACCGTCATCACGCCGTCGTGCTGACGAAGCTCTCCCTTGACACTCAGCTGGATCGAGAGTTCGTGTGACGTCACCGAGCCGAACGTGTGCAGATCACGGAGGTGTCATACTTTCGGTACTAGGATCGGTCGGATCGTGAAGACGTACGACTACATCAACCGCGTTGTCATAACGCTTCCGCTTACGGTCTATGAGGGTACATGGACAATACTCTTCCCCTCTCATTGCTATGCATCACCATGATAGATCTTGCGTGTGCTTAGGATTTTTTTTGAAATTACTGCATTCCCCAACAAAAATATGGCGGGAGATATGGGCGGAACTAGAAAGCGGGAAAATATGGGCGGGAACTAGAAAGCGGGAAGATACGGCGGGAACTAAAAAGCTGGAAAATATGACGGGAACTAGCAAAGCGGGAAAATATGGTGGGAATTGGCGGCCGGAGATATAAACGGGAAACATAGGGAGGGGGGAGAAAATGGGTGCATGCACCTATCGGCCTAGGAAAAGCAAATTGGACCTAATCGGCCTACAGGTAGCCAATTAGCTCCAGTCAGCCAACAGGATCTACAACTAGTGGCCGATAGGTCTGTCGGCCACCCCAAGGATGATAGGAGGCCAATCGGCCACCCTAAAGCCGACTGGGGCCCAATCGACTACCTCCAGGTCGACAGGATCCAATCGGACATTGGAGGGCCGACTATGTATTTTTTTAAATTGGCATAATATTTCTAAAAATTATTAAAAAAATAGTATTAAAAATTAGTATTTTGAGTAACTAAAAAATAGATTTTTTTAACACAGTACAAACACAAAGCGGTCATATACACGCGCATACACTCATCCCTATGAATGCACACACGCACACCCTACCCCGTATGAGCACCTCGAAAGGCTCAGCTGGCATATCATCTTGAAATTTACGAAGTCACCATAGGCGCCTCGTCGTCGACGGGAACGTCTCCTCCCACTAAATGCGCATGGCCGGAAATCCTCAAATAAATCTAGGAATAAATGCGAGCACCAGGTTTTTTTAGGGGTAAAATCCTTTTATTGATGCGAACTGGGTCATGTGGCTGGTCAAACCACACATGACGCCCCTGAGCTAGATTTAGAGCAAATCTTGCTAATCTATGAGCTTCTAAATTTACATTACAACTTTGAAAGATAAAATTACAAGCAAAAGGAGCTGATCTGGACTTGATTTCGTGGATGATTGCTCCATACTCTCCTTGGTTACCCTTTGCTATATCTCATATGACTTGTTTCGAGTCCGATGAAATAATAAAATCATGTAGATGGAGATCTTGCGTCAGAGAAATAGCTTCACGACATGCAATAACTTCCAAAGTTGCAGGATCAAAAACTCCGTCTATGACCAACGCAGAGCTGCCCTGGAAATTACCTTGGCCGTCGCGACAAACTGCCACAGCCGAACCTTGTCGTTGTGCCCTTAGAGCATCTCCAGCCGCACCCCCAACAGGGCCTCCAGGCGATTTTTTCGCGTCAGGGCCCAAAAATCGGTCCAGTCGCGCCCCCAAGAATCTGTTTTTCATCGGTTTGGGCCAAAACTAATGTCGGAGTACCCAGGCCGAACCCGACGCTCTGGGGGCGCCCGGAGGCGCCGAGGCAAGCGATTTTGGCGCGAAAGAACTGTGGGTCTGCCGAGTCAGCGACACTCGCCTCGGCGTCCTCACAACGCCTCGATTTCCCACAGGGAATCAATGCCAAGGCTGCCGCCAGTCAGCCTTCCATTGATTCCTCACGGGTGGGGCGGCGATGTCCCCCCTCCCACCACACGTACACACGGCGCGCACCCCCCGACCGCTATAAAGCAACGCCACCCCCTCGCATGTGGCCACACACGGCCCACAGCCGCCGAGCTCTGCCTCTCTCTCCCCGTGCGCAACCGCCGCCGGCGTTCCTCCCCTCTCTTCCCGTGCCCAGCCACGACGATGGGCGAGCGTTTCCCTGGTGATGGGGCGGCGGCCAATGGCTTTGGCTGTCACTCTTTGCACGAGTGGGAATCCCACTTGTCACACCTGCAGCGCCGGCATCGCCATCAACGAGGGCGGGCGCGCCTCCTCCTCGGCTCCTCCTTGCTTCGTCAAGCCGAAGACAGAGCCAGGGATCGTCGCCGTCGTGAAGACGGAGCCCAGGCTCGCCTCCGTGAAGACAGAGCCAGGGCTCGCCGCCATGAAGCCGGAGTCGGGGCTCTCAGACGCGGCGACCTTGAAGTGGGCGCACGAAGACTGGGCGCGGACGGAGCTGGAGCGCCAGTGCCGCGCCCTAGAGCAGATCGCCGCTCGTCGTCGTGGCCCCGACGAGGGAGGCGTCATTGTTCTCGACGACGACAACGACGATGACGTGCCGCCACCGGTCCGCCAGGGCGACCCCGGGCAGGGGTCCAGCAGGGGTGGCCGCATGAAGGAGGAGAAGGACGACGAGGACAACGGTGACGACTTCGCCGCGCTCAGCGCGTTCTTCAACATAGTTGCGGCCTTTTTTTCAAGTTCCTATATAAAAAAAACTATTTAAGTCGCCTAAGTAATGTTATGTTTGCCGAATCTTTGTCCCGTTTTTTGCCAAATTTTAGGCAATACCTATTAAAAAATTAAAGACGCCTTCTGGGGGTGACCTTGGGGCCGGCGACTGAGAACCCGAAAGCCCCTGGCTAATTTTAGCGCCGGTTCGCCCCAGGCGGCGATTACGAGCCGCCCGGGGGGGCAATGGCTAGAGATGCTCTTACCCCGGCGAGCACCAATGGACGTGTTTGGTTGCCTGCATATGGCCCAGCCTGGCCCGTGCGTGAAAGATTGAGTCCGTTTGGTAGCCTGCGTTCACTGTGCGGCCCACATCGCACGGAACTTAAAGCACGTCCAGGCCAGACCCAAGGGAAACGCCCGAATCGGTAGTATCTCGTGAGCCTGGCTCGGGCGAGGCAGGGGAGGGCGACGCGCTTCTCCCCTCATGCGAGCACGGAGATGGCGCGAGCTCGCCCGCATCGCCAAAAAATTGGCGGGAGGATTTCGGCTCACCTCCTGCCGAGTCCACCCCTATTTAGCCCCTCCCTCACCGCCCCAACTCCCGCCACCATTCTCCTTCCATTCGAGCTTTCCCGCCGACACGCATCGGCACCGACGAGCAGGTAAGCGGCGCATCTTCATCGGCTGGTGGTCCACGGCGTCGGCGCTCCTTCACCGGCTGGCGTTGATCTTCCACAACCGTCCCCCATCGTCCTCGAGTTGCAGCCATGGCCTCTGTGAGTTCAATCCCCCTTTCTCTCTGTTCCTTCTAGCTAGATCTGAGATGCAGCTAGGGTTTGATCTAGATGCATGGTTGGTTAGTGGTCTGATCTGTGAGCTGATATGGTTGATTGCTATGGTGCGGTTGCAATTTGTGGTAGGGCTAGATGTTCAAGCATGTGGTAGGCTAGATTAGTAGTAGAGTTTGAAGTTGAACCTTGTGCTTGTGTTGATTCGTGCTTAGATCTGTGATTTGTAGCTATTGGTGGTCCATTTGTAGCATGATGTTTGTTGTAGATGTATGTTCCTGCTCATAGATTGTCCGGTATGCTTAGTATGATAGCGATGAAGCATGTGCTTGCTATGATAGTGATGAACCATGTACATGTAGGCTTCTGCTTTCATGGATTGTCCGGTATGTTGTGTGCTATGCTTATTGTCAATGCATGCTATGATTGTAGGACATGACCAAGATCTTAGTCAGGCCATTGTACTGTCTGACAGCTAGTTTGCTCCATCGTATGTCCAGGACTTGCAGCCTATGTCTGAGGCACCTGATTCAGAGGTGTTCGCGTCTGATTCCCTCTATGTGCCAGTAGTGCTCGTTGAGCCAACTCCTGCTGTTGCCGCGCTGCACTCAAGGTAGCAGCAGCAAAGGCAAAGAAGGATGGTAGGTCCAACAACATGAAGTGGCAGTCGTTCATGTCCACACTCGTGCTGAACAAGATGTGTGAGCTCATCTCTACTGTAGTTAGGACTGGCAAGGGCTTCAAGGAGGTGCACTTGAACACCGTTGCGAAGTAGGTGTTCGAGTTCTGTGGGCAGGAGGTGTCTGCCACCCAGGTGTACAACCACCTGAGGAAATGGAGCGGTCGATGGATCCAAGTGTCCAAGCTAAGAGACCTTAGCGGCGCCTCATGGGATGAGAACACTTGCTCCATAGTTCTGGAGGTAGAGCACTACGTCGGCCATGTCGCGGTTAGCTCACATTCATCTTCCTTTTCATACTGTCCACCATTGCCTACCCCTAATCGCAACTAACAACACTTGTGTTTCATTCTTAGGACCACCCAAGGGACGCTGAGTTCCTCAACACACCCATACAGAACTACAGCCAGATGCAGCACATCTTCTCCTTCGGGCTGGCAACTAAGAAGCATGCCATGGGCTCGGGGGAGCCTCTTGGTTCTCCCATGCCAGACTTCCCTGAGACACCGGACGTCGAGGTCCTTGATGGCTCTGACAAGCCCTTCATGAAGCCCTTTGACAAGCCATTTGACCCCGTCCATGATAGGAAGAGGAAGAGAGGAAGCCTGATGGAGGAGGAGATTAATGTCTTTTGCAGCATGACTGAGGCGGTGAAGGAGGTGGCAACAGCCATCAGGGAGTGCAAGCCTCTCGACGTCCATCATGACCTGTATGGCGTTGTCATGACCTAGGGTGGCTTCAGCAACGAGGCTCTCATGGCAGCTCTCAGCCACATGCTTGACAACAAGGCCCAGGGGGTTGGGTTCGTTGCCATGGCCGACGCTCACAGGGTGCTATGGCTCAGGAGCTGCCTGGGCAAGCACTACTACTAGAGTAGTGTTGCCTGTGAGCGTGCATGATCCCCGACGGCGATGGCGGTGGCGACGACGACGATGACGATGACGACGTACATTTTGTATAGTTAGGGCTCAAAAACTATTTGATGGTCTGTATATTTTGATGAGGTGGTATATACTAACCCCTCGCGCTGATGGTGAACTTGCGGTGGTAGGACGACGCCCTCTTTTGGATGTGGTGGTAGGTTAACACCAAAGTAGTGCTATGAAGAACTTGTTATGCCATATGATCATGCATGCTTTACTTATTCTCTTCTGCTCCATTGTTGTTTGTGTGCTATTTTGCTTGCTACTTGTGTGCTCCATTGATTTGCTGCTTCAACTCTTGCTCTTGTGCATTGCTAGGACAAGTGATATGCCGTGTTCATCACTAAGGTTTCAGAGATTTATAATTCATGGGAAGAAGCTAGTGCGCAAGTGGCATCGTATAGCAACAGCAACCATAGAGGGTTCAAGACTAGGCAAGCAACAGAACAAGCTTACTTCGACTGGGTGCGAAAGCACGGAGGTAGCAGTGTTAACAGTGGCAAGGTTGAAGGTGTCAAGGTGGATCGTCAGTTTGGGCTGAAGCTGAAGAATTTCATCATCTTCACCCAGTTCATCCCATTGTTGTGTTGTGACGTTGGTGTGCTAGGTGTGGGTAAGCTCACCAACTAGGGTACAAGGTAAGCACAACATGTACGTCGTATGCAATCAAACGCCGTGTTCATGTGCCGCTTGGGCCAATGCAAACAACCAAACAAAATGCACTTGCGTATTATCTAATACAGGGACACTAGATACAGGCAACCAAACAAGTTGCAGATGACGTATTAGGGTTTGTTTTTGCTCAACCAAGCTAGGTTAAGAAATGTATGCGATGCATGCACTGTAGCAAACGGCAATCAAACACGTCAAAGGTGATTCAAACGCGTCATTGTAGATGCCCTAAAATGGAAGGCCTTCCTACCCACGACGGGCTCCCCATTCAGGCCCAACACCCATAGCCCACGCAAAGCCCTAAACCATCACCATTCTCGCCGAACCCCCAAAGTCGGCCATCATCACCGTCGCGTTGCGTTCTTCATCCCACCTCCCAAAAACCCTACACCCGCGACGACCAACCGGCGGCCGCCATGCTCCTCCGGCGACCACTTCAGACGCTCACCCTCCCCCTCATCCGCCGGCACCTCTCCGCCTCCGCCGCAGCGGTTTCCGCCCCAGATCACAACATCGACGAACTCCTGTCGCCGCCGTTCGACTACCTCCCTGGTCACCCGCGGCCGGACGCGAAGCACGACGAGGTGATCTTCGCCGTCCCGAGGGACTCCTCTGGCCGGCACTTCGCCGCCAAGGAACGCAAGGCTGGGCGTGTGCCGGCCATCGTCTTCGAGCAGGAGAATGGCCAGGAGGGCGGCAACAAGCGCCTCGTCTCGGTGCCGTCCAAGCAGATCCGCAAGCTCGTCGACCACCTCGGACGGTCCTTCTTCCTCTCCCGCCTCTTCCGTCTCCAGGTTTGGTCCGAGCAGGCCGGGCAGGGGGACCTCATCGAGAGCGTCCGCGTCCTGCCGCGCAAGGTGGGTTCTCTTAATGGTTAGTGAGCCCTTGTTTTCTACCAAGGGTCGACATTTTCTACAATAACCCGGTATTTGTCTCGCGCTTGTTAATGTGCATGATAAACATTTATATAGCTGGGCTTGGCATTTCGGAATGAAATACTTCTGTTTTAGGTTGCAATTTGAGAACTGCATTGTAGTAGAAAACCATTGAGGAACAAATAACCTGATTAGTGATAATTTGAAGGTGCCTTTGATTGAAAAGTTCTAATTGTTCGGCGATCTAATCAGCTAGTTGATCTGTAAGTCTACTCTGTTCGGGGACAGTGTTTCCTACCTCAATTCAAGACAATAAAATGGTGCTTCTTGGTTTGTGTTTATTGTTTTGCTAATGTTCTTACTTAGTAGCAAGTAAGATTTTGATCTAGTCTGTGAAATACTGGAAAATAATGGACCTGCAAGTTTAGTTGATAGGTTGTGTATTCTAATGGACTATCCCTTCAGTAAATGCACCATGTGTGTTACCTTCGGATATATTTTATCAGCAAATGGGCACTGGGTGAACTCAGGTGTGGCAACATGAAAAGTCTGTTGCACGCCTTCATTATCTTGAAAGACTTGCAATTTCTTGTTTAAGGGTGAATCAGAGCATCCATTCCAAGTGCCAAGCTCTTGACGAAGTAACACAAGTTTTTTCTTATGTGCCGAGGAGGATAGATTAACATGGTGCAAGCAAATTCAGTTCATCCTTTTATTGCTCTTGGGTGATCGTTAGCGTCCATCTTATTTGGTTATCTACCTGTCTTTGTTAGCATGATAGATGAAGGGTTGCAGTGCACATAGAGCATCCATTTCCCCTTGGTTCTTAAGGAAATTGAGTTGTTTCTTGCTAAATTCCTGCATTCCAAACAGCGCTGGAATGTGCTCATTACCTTTCATACCACACTAAATTGATTAATATGCTGACCTATGTGCGATCTTGTACAATGTGGATCAGACATAAACCTTCCTTCGTTGAGGTAGGAGAATCAAATGGCTTGCAGAAATGGCTGCTTTTAAAAGCATTGTGAGAATCGCCATCTCTGATGTTGGCAGCAGCGAACACTGTCCAGCTTACTACGGAGCTGGTTCCTTGACTAATGAATTATAGATACTTGGGTTTTCTAGCTCACTGCAAGAAATCAGCCAGATACCTTCATCTACCTTGCAATATCAGTTGAAAACTGACCCTATATGGCTCTTTATAGGCGTATGTTAGAATAACTGGTGCAGTTATGGATTTGTGAATCAATGGAATGTGGTACTGAGAATCTATTGGCTGACTTTTTTTTTATATCTATATTTGCAGGTGCACTTGCACGCAGGCACTGATGAACCTCTGAATGTGACATTCATGAGAGCACCTTCTTCGGCACTGCTCAAAATAGACGTTCCTTTAATGTACATTGGGGAGGACGCCTCACCTGGCCTCAGGAAAGGTATGTAACATGTATAACGATGATGCATCTATCTTACGTAACACTAACTTGGAATGCTAAATTGAAAAGTTCTCCAGGTTTTTCCACATCAAAATTGGGCGGGCCCAAACCCTAGATCATTTAGAAACAATTTCTTCATCATGCCAGTTCTCTTACATATAATATAAAACAATATTTAGGTTACTTGGGGTAATTTCTTGAACTATGCTAGCGAGAAGGCCTCATCTCTGTTGAGCAAAGCACTAACAAATTAAGTGTTGTCTAATGGCTCTTGTTACCTGTGCTGTGTTTATCATTTCATACTGGTGAGTGGATCAGTTATTCAGTGTACGCTGAACTTGATATTCTGAGAAAACTCTGGTGAATGAGCATTGTCTTTGTTATATTATTATGTACTGCTCTAGGACTTGTGCATTCAGCCCTTATCCAGCTGTATTCCTGTTGTATTATGTGATGTTACATTGTTCATAATAAAATCCAGGCTAATGTGATTATATTTGCAACCATGCAGGAGCTTACTTCAACACCATAAAACGAACTGTCAAGTTTCTCTGCCCTGCTGACATAGTCCCGCCATACATTGAAGTGGACCTAAGCGAGTTGGACGTCGGGCAGAAACTGCTGATGCGCGATCTGATAGTCCACCCGGCGCTGAAATTGCTTCAGTCGCCAGATCAACCCATCTGTAGCATTATAGGGTCAAGAGCCCCCGATCAGAAGAAAGAGAAAGAGAAATCAAAATAACTCGCTCCGCTGTGTTAACTATTTGCAACAGAATAAACTTGTTTTGCTGTCTATGCTCGAGTTATTCAGTTCTTGATTATCCTTCCTAGAACGAATACTACTAGTATGATTTTGTAGCAAGGGACCACTGTTTTACCTGAGGAATGGAAGCCAGATGCTACAGATAAGAATACGGCAGGAATGTCCAAATATGTTTATGTGATTTTGTTCACAGAAACTTCACTGTGATGTATTTTATCGGAAAAGCGTTTACCTGTTGACAATCCGATGGTTTTCCATTGTGGGATTGTGTCACGTGATTTTCTAGTTGTCAAGCACATGGAATTTGCACTGTTTTGTCATGATCTTGATTGTTCTTGTCATCCAATAATTATCTCAAGTATTTGCACCAATGTTGCTAAATCCTGGTCGGTTCTAGTTCACACTGATGCATCCAAGTAGCCTGCACTCACAAATCTGCATAACTATCAACTCTCTTTGAAACTTCAAGCTACATTGTTGGCAATCACTCCATGGCACATTTGGGACACAAGAAAGGAGGAGTACGTAATAATGGTACTGTTGTGCAACCTGCGAGAACTGCTTCAAAAATCCGAGCCTATGTCCTTATGATGGTGCAGCATTGTTCTAAGCCCGAACCTTGCGCGAGTCTTGTTCAACTATCATTTGGACTCCGCCACCAGCAGGCTCGGTGGCTGTGGATGTTGATGCGGTGCTGTTTCCCTCTAGTCCGCGGATGGACATGGGCTTTGTGGCTACGAACCATCTTGGTGAGTGCCTCTGTGCCTGGTTGCCAGCAATGAGCAGCTTCAATGCTTTTCTGAACCTGAATTGGCAGAGGCACTTGCCATTCGGCGTGCTCTAGAGGTTTGTTGAACTGAAGGCTTTATGACAGACCCGCGAGGTGTCAGATTGCCTCTCCATGGTGAACAGGATCAAGTCAAGTCTAAGGTCCAAGATCGATCAAAGAGTGGGGGCTGTTGTCGCTGGCATCGAGTCTCTCACGTCCGGGTTTACTTGATGTTCTTTTTTACATGTCAGGCGTGATTTGAATGTAGCGGCACACAAATTAGCTTGGAGTTATGAGCAGGATGTAAATCGTATTTATCATGGTGTGGTTCCGGACTGTATCAGGGACGAGCTTTGTCATGATGTTCATCAATCGATGAAGTACTGTTATTATAAAAAAATGAACTCTCAAACACGCGGAACTACCTTCATAAAAATCTGAAGGCAACCTTAGCTCTCGCACCTGCAATGACAGGTACTCCTGAGCTAACGAACACAGGGAGCCAATCCGAAGACAGTGACCCCATTCGCAGTATTAGACACTTAACAGTAGTAGCAACTTGTCGGCTAATTCAATGATCAAGTACTGATCACAACCAAGTTTCGGCAAGTTCACTCAAACAAATGCAGTCGCCCGAAACTGATGGCAGCATCTCAATGTACCAGTCATGGGGGTTATGATTTGCACAGCCACAAACAGACACTACTCCTGCCAAGAATCAGATAGTTCTTGCCATATAAGAACTCTAATCATCAAATGAAGACCCAACACAGAAAGAAAGGTGAACAAGATAGTATACTCAAATATTATTGTGTACCACATGCAAATACATGTAGAAGCTTAGGTTCAGATACATGACACAATACTCAATAGGCGTCGACAAAATGACGTCCAATTGAAATTGGGGCTCAGGCAAACACACGCACACACCCTTTTCCGATCAAAATAATAATATGACCAGAAGCACAGTCATCGTTCAGGCTCCTCCAAAAATTTGAGGATCCAGGTAACGAAAATAAAGAAATCATTAAGGGGGGTAAATTCATCAGTGCCGCAGCAGACAAAATCTTCACGCAAAAACTTGATCAGCATGATCACATCCATGGCTGCAGCTTATTAACCTCAGACAGCGCTTCAGATACGACCACATCAAGTGTTTACTGATGCTCGCTGGTCACTGGATCAGTTGGAAAATGCGACGATTGTCAAAGGATGGGCAGCTGGGATCAGAGTGACCTATCGAAGGTTCACCTTCCATCTCATCTTCCATGAAGTTCTCCCTGCACTCCATGCTGCAGAAGGCTTTGTCACCCCTACGATTGAAAGACATGATACAAATAATTAACGAACAATCAGAACAGCAGTAGATCTATTAAACCAGCAAAAAAGAGAACATAACGATGGTTGCATCTAGTTTACTAGAACACTTACTGGTAGATATAGATGTCTTTCCCTTCTTTGAGCTTGTCACCGCAAAAACAACAGAAGCTCATGGTATCCCCATTCAGATGAGGGGCCAAACTCTCCTCACACCCACCCTCATCAGGCATCAGTTGCTCAGCTTGAAACTCAAAAACACGGTCTCCAAAAATGTGGGTAGTTCTAGGGTTCGGACCACGGGTAACAACACAGGTGTAATCCTCTGAATTGACAATGTCATCCAGGGACATGATACTACCGTTGAGTCCATCACTCATATTCTCATCTTTCTGTTCAAGCAGTCCAGCTTGATTAGGAGCAGTGGAGCTGTTCTTGAGAGTTAAGTTGTCAGTAATCCTCATCTCAGATCCAAGGAGAACCTTCCTGCTGCCCAAGGGTGTGGGGTTGTTTTCATGACTGAGAGAATCCACCAGTCCAAGGCCAACCCTGTCCCCGAGCAAGATCTTTTGGTTCTGGCTGGCTGCGCCGGCATCAAGGAAAGACGATCTGGGTGATTTGGTAGCAAGGCCTGTGAACAATTTCAGGTCTAAGGGAGACGTTGGGCTGCGGACGGCATCCAACTCAATCAAACATTTGGTGCTCAGTTTGACAAGAAGATCAGGGACTCTGAAGAAGCCCATCTTGTGAGCAGCCGATTCAGAGGAAGTTTGTGGAACAGAGGACTCGGCTGCCATTTGATCACTGCAATTTCCTTTTGGGTGTCAATATCTTGATTTTACAAGTTCGGCCTTTTCTAATCTAATACTAGAATTTATTTAGAAGAATCTATCTACTGATTCGGTTGGGGAAAAAAAGAGCAAACAGAAGAATCACTCCACGAGGAGCTGCAGCTAGTATAATACTCCTACTGTACAACCAATCAAGAGCCAAACTAAAAGGGTTCCATATTGTAGTTCCTTGGCTTGGATTAAAGCATCAGGAAAGCATGGGCATACGGAGAAGGCGAAGAAAACAAAAAGATAAAGGCATGTGTGATTGACCAATCATCATCTGATTCTCACCTTTGCTTCACAACCGTCCTTGCCTCACGGGATTGTTTTGTTTCCTCGCAGCGGCAGCGGCTGCGTCGTGAAGAGAAAAAACGGCAAATCTCCTGAAAAATTCAGCCAAAACCAAGATGAAAGGCCATGACGAGTAGTCGTTGAAAACCACGAGAAGAGATTGATTGATTTATCCTCGAAAAAGGAGCGGAGATTAAACCCCCCCAAAATCTTCAAAAATTAAAAAACAAGTGGGGGAAAAAGAAACGCGGAAGCACGAAGGATCGGAGAGGCCGTTGAGGGCATCCGAGGACCTAGGCAGATTAGAAGCCCCTCGTGAACGCGTTCTAATCTGTTCCGCCCGGGCGGAAATGCAGGCCCGGTAAATCCCCAACGCCGGAAGGTAAAATCGGCGAGGATCAAGGAAGGAGGAACGGCCTACCTACCTTGGTCTCCTCTCCTCTCCTCTCCTCGGACGGCAGGGCGGGGCGGGGCGGAGGAAGAGCGGAGTCGAGTCGAGGGAGGCGGCAGTGTGACAGAAAGATAAGAAGAAATAGGGCGGAGAGGGGAGAGAAGGAAGGAAAGGTTTATGTGAGAACTTTTGGCTCCAGTAGTTGTTGGACCCTACCCTACCCCAACCCCCCCCCCCCCCCCCCTCTCTCTCTCTCTCTCTCTCTCTCTCTCTACTTTCTCTTTCTAGGGCTCTCTCCTCTGTACTCAACTCTGAAGAACACTGTTTTCTAATCGGGGCACGGAATAATGTGGGCCCAGGTGTCAATCGCTGTGATTTGGTTTTGCTGGTGGCTAATTAGTACTCCAGGAGTACTATAATAATAACTATTTTAATGAAAAGGTGATGTTAAGTTTGGAAGGGTGTTGAGACTGTGATGTCATGATGTGGAGACTTGCTTGTCATGTTGTTGGCAGTCAGCAAGAGAGGGAGAGAGGTTTGAAAAGAGCAGATGAGAGGAGAGAGAAAGAGGATAACAGTAATTACTCTACTAGTACTACTAGTAGTAGTACTCCGCTTGTGGGCTGTGCGTTGCCTGCAATTATTTACACTATCTTTCACACAGGTGGATGAGAGGAGAGCGGTGGAGTTACCAAGGAAGTCCTCTGTCGAATCAGCTTCTTTGGACCTGTCTTGTGCTGGGGATTTTCTTCTCTGCAAAGGCTGTTTGTAATGGGTAATATCATACCTTAATATCATGTACATGATACTAAGTTATGATACTACCTTCATAATGCATAATATCATATATTAGTATTATAGGTAACCTTATTTATTGCCATGCATAACACATAGTAGCATAACATTTAATATGATACATGATATGATACTCAACACTTTCTTTCTTCATTTAATTTTATGTCACCTCAGCAAAATAGTTTAGTTAGCATGCATGATACTAAATATGATACTATCATTACGACCAGCTTAAGGAAGGATCGTGCCCCGCAAGTCCACTTGCCACAAATGTTTCCTCCACTACCGCTTTCACAAGGTACAGCTACAATCTTTTTTTCTCTCTCTATCTATATACGTACGATTGGGGATTATGTCATTTTACAGTGTAAAGAGAACACGTCTCATTACTATATTCTCACAACGTTTCTAGTGAAATTTGTGAGTGTATTATATTATTCCCTTCGTCCCAAAATATAAGAACGTTTTTAGAGGGAGTACATTCTTACACCGCGTGCCTACAGAATTGATAAGGACATTAGAACATCTCCAACACCGGCCCTCAAATCGTCTGCATACATCCGCACGAGTTGTGTCATCGATGCGGTCGTGTATCGGTCCGCCGAGCGGCCCAGATTATATTTTTCCAACAAACTGGAACGAACGTGAGGGGCTATGCGCGAGTCCAGACAGCAGACACGTAGGACTCGACACCCTCAACCCACCCAAAGGGCAGGCGAAGCGCGCGCTTTAGTAGCTGTCCGCCCTGTTTTTGTGGTACAATCCCCACACTCTTCTTCCATCCTGCTGCTCTCCACCCGATTCCTACCCTTTTCTGCCACTCTCTTCTTCCCTCCCAACGACGCCGCATGGAAACGGAGGAGAGCCTGCGAGAGATGGAGGACGTGGTAGAGGTGCTGGAGGATCTGAACATCCCGCTCGCCCGAAAGATCAACTCGGCGACGCGGCAAAATCACCACATCAAAGAAAAAGCCGCAAAAGGAGGAGACCCTCAAGAAGCGGGTTGCCGACAGAGGGCATGTTGGTGGCGGTCGTGCTGGTCGCAAATGAGGTGGAGATCGTGGCCACGGTGCGCAAATGGTGTCGCTCACCGTACAAACGGCACCTTGGCCGGGGCATTACAAGGTTCCGTACTTCTACGCTGCCAAGCAACTGGGTAGGCAGTCCCCGACAACCGTTATCGTGTCGTTCATCGTCGACTACAACACAACGCCTCTGCTATTCTCGGAGTGTTCTTCGTCGTAGCTGGTCTTGGCGCAGATAGCGGGCGGAGAGCAGATGGGTGCCCGCACGCTGTTCGCGTGTATGCCTAAAGTGGGGGAGCCGACCTACAACAG
This sequence comes from Triticum urartu, assembly GCF_056163025.1. Classification (NCBI taxonomy): domain Eukaryota; kingdom Viridiplantae; phylum Streptophyta; class Magnoliopsida; order Poales; family Poaceae; genus Triticum; species Triticum urartu. The sequence goes on along the minus strand of NC_141875.1, from coordinate 384,220,562 downwards.
GGACTGGGAGATGATGGACACCATTCGTTAGACGGAGGCGAAAGAGGAGGTGCCTATATGGACGGGCAGGTGGAAGACTCGGATCCCACCAGTACGGCAACTACACCCGGACTGGAATGTTCCATGACTACACCTAGACCGACACACAGCAGGCCAACACCCAAATGGGCACGCAGCAGGCCAACACCCAGATGGGCACACAACAGCCGGATTGAGCCGCCAGACAACAGCAGGAGGATGAGGAGGAGGAAGACAAAGGAGAGGATGATGATCTGGATGATTTGGTCGATGATCCAAAGAAGAGAGGTAGAGGAGAAAGCTTCAACATGTGGGAGGACGAGCTATTGTGCAATGCATGGTTGGCCCATAGCCTCGATTCGATCCATGGCACGGAGCAAAAGGGCACAACCTTATGGAACAACTTTCATATATGGTTCTGTGAACACAAGCATTTCATGCCCTACTCCAACGCGGTCATCCGCAAACGTGAATCATAGTCCCTCAACCATCGTTGGTACACCATCCAAGAGGCCATCTCGAAGTGTTGCGGCCACTTGAAGCATCTCATCGCACGATGGCCTAGCGGTGCGCAAATCCATGAGCAAGTAAGTTCATTTGGTCGGATATGCATACTTCGTTGATCACTAGACGGATATGCATAGTATTGTAGTTGGACATGCATAGTTTTGTAGCCGGATTTGCAAAGTATTGTTGTTCACCACCCAGATATGCATATTTTTGTAGATCACCACTCGGATGTGCATACTTTTGTTGATCACTAGCCGGATATGTATGTATAGGTCTTGATAATGTTTTATTTTGTACCCATCTCATGTGTGTATGGTGTTCAAGTTGGCGAAGAAAAACTTCATTGTCATGCATTGCTGGTTGAAGTTGAATGGGCAGCCGAAGTGGAACCTATTCATAGCCAAGACCGCCACTCAAGCCACCTAAGAAGAAACTGGGGACCCAACCGAACCAACAAAAGAACCTCCTAAGAAGATTAGAAGAGGGTTATGGGGAAACAAGTGGGAGGAAGAGAGGGCGAAGCGAGAAGGTGCGAATGTCAAGTTGACGGGGAAGTTCTAGGACATCTTGTCGAAGGAGGAGGCATACATCAGATGGTTCGACATCAAGGAGGACAAAAGGCAGAGAGGTTCAAATTGCTGATGGAGGCGACCAAGAAGAAGCTGGCACTCTAACAGAAGAGGGCCTTGATCAAAGAGAAGAAGGCCATGCTCGGAGAAAATAAGGTGAAGACCACATCCGATGCGGAGGACGCCAAGATGTTGTCCTTGAAGGTGGAGTCTTTGGATGTCGAGGCAAGAATGATCGTGCAAGCCGTCTGCTACAAGATGTTGCAGCGGAAACATCGGGAGTTGGAGGCGGAGGCTACATACGCGGCGGCGACGACACCTTGAGCGTGGAGGAGGGTCGGATTGCCGGTCCGGTAGGGAAAAAATCTTGATTTTTTACACGGACTACCAGGCGGATATTCTGTTGTGACTGGCCGTGTAAAAACTTGAGCATACTTGCCTCTTCCTGGATGAGATCGGGCATGTGATCCGGCACGCGCTATGGATCGGACTTTTATTTGAATTTCAAATTGCCCTTTACTGGCGGACATATACAGGGTAGCATTGGATGGTGGCCTCGAGCATCAGTGTCCACGTAATGGTCCCCCTGTCTGCAGACGGATGTTGAAGGAAATTTGTGGGTCAACATTGGAGATGTCGTTATGTCTTTTGAATACCTCATGAGGCAAGTTAAGTGCATCTCCAATAGATGATGTATTTTACACACCAAATTGTGGTGTGAGTAAAATATACATAACCATAATATGCTTTTTTTACATCATAAAGAACGTCCAACTCCAACAAATGGTGTAAAATAGGGTTGCCACATGGAAGAAAGTGGGCCCTTTGGCTAGGGTTTCTCGTGCCTCCCACCATTGTCGCCACAGGTCTACCTCATCTCATGTGGTCTTAGGCCATGTAGGCGTGGTGAATTCCGGCCCTTGCCGGTGAGAGGGCTCTATTTTTTCATGCTTTTCTGAGTTTTGTTAGGGTTTGTGTCCTGCTCAAAGAGGCAAGGTGGTGATGGCTCTCTAAAGATGGAATAAAGTTCTCCCCGCCTAGTCCTCGTCCTGGTGGTGTTTCTAGCATCGTCAGAGGGTGTGTGGAGGTTTGTCTCTGACTTATCTCGCGGGAGTCGATCGGCGTTTTTGTCTTCGGTGGATCCACGTGGATCCTGTCTTCATTCCTCTGTGTCCGTGTGTCTATAGTTTGGCCCTTCGCGTGGTGATTGTTGTTTTGGTGGGGCCTTAGCATGATGACTTTCTGACTGTCTACTACAACAAGGTTTTCTCGGCTCCGATGAGGGAGGGGCGAAGATGGTGGCGCTCCTTTGGCCCACTCCAGTGCTTATAGTCATTGCTAGGTGCTTTATGGATCTGGATGTGTATTTTACTTCTAGCGTCCTTTGTACTACCTTGACAGCTTATGAATAGGTCGGAAGTTTTCTCGCAAAAATTAGGTTAGCCGCACGGCGGCCGCTCCAACAGATGTTGTAAAAATAGGCTAGGCACGCGATAGCAGCACAACGGCAGCACTACAGCCGCACATATTTGAATCAAATTCATCACAAACATAAACAACATGTCAAATTCAACATCAACATAGCAAAATCATGGTCTCATAGTGAATCATAGCAAACATAGTTCATGATCTAACAAATAAAAGAGCACATAAACATAAAGATAAACATGGCCTCACAACTTCAATCTTTTCCGTTGTCACTTCGCATGATGTGAACATTGGCTTGATAATCATCATTAGCTTCAAGATCATTGCCTTGAAGATCTTCATTGCCTTCTTTCTCGTCGTTGTCACTTGGCATATTGTGAACATTGCCTTGTGATCCATCCATGCCTCCACCTCCACCGAAGCCACCTCCCTTGCCACCCATGTGCACACCATAGCCACCACCCATGTCACCACCATAGCCACTTCCCATGCCAGCCATCATGCCTCCCATGCCACCCATTGTGTTAACATAGCCACCTCCCATCATGTTCATGAAGCTTCCCATTCCTACTCATTGCTCCTCCGAAGCCACACATTAGTCCTCCCATGCCACCTATTCGTCCCCCAAAGCCACCCATCAAGCTATTCATGATCATGATCTTCTTCACGATCATTACGTCGCGAGAAAGCTCAACAAACGCTTTTTGCTTCGCGTCGAGGCCACTTGTGTCCATGAACATAATTTTTCCGCTTTATCCTCCATCGCCTTAAGATCTTCGGCCGCCACCTTCCTCTCCTCTAGCTCGACCCTCTTCTCCTCGGTCACTGTCCTCTTATCCACGCCCGCCGTCTTCTGCCTCTCGGCCTACACCTTCTCCTCCATTTCTTTCAATTTTAAGATATTTCTTTCTTCGGCATACCCTTTTCTCACAATGGCAATGGCTTTAAATCCATCTGTTAGATCATTGTATTCGACCTTCATACCCTTTGCTCTTTTATTTCTATTGGGGCTACATGTTTTGGCAACAGAGTGGGGAGTGGAGCTTCTTCTCCCCTCCTCCTCCTGCTCCTCCTCCTCATCATCATCATCATCATCATCTTCTTCTTCTTCTTCTTCTTCATGATCGACAACCATGCTCTTCTTCCTCAGAGCTTCAAAAGCTTCCTGATTCTTTCACTTTCTCCTCATCCTTGAGCTCTTTGTAGCAATGTTGGGAAGAGAACGGTTTCCCTTTACTCTTATTCTTTTCCCAATTCTCCCCTCTTTCTTGGAGCAAACCTTGAGCAAGCATGAACTACAAAACAATAAAGAAACCTCGCTCATTAGGAACATATGCAACCACTTCGGTTCATGAGAAAGCATTCAAAAGTATCAAGAAATTACCATGTTGGTTTCATCACAACCTCTTGGGTTCATGCGATTAATATTGTTCAAGCAAACCACCCTTTCTTGGCATTCGGCATTGATAGTGGCCCATCGGTGCCGAATAGAATCCCTTGATCGAAAGTGACCACTCGTGTTTCGCTCATCAAATAATTCTTTCATGCATTTCCAATATGTGGTCATAGATTCATCACTTCCCATGGATGCATCAAGAGAGACTCTCTTCCAAGCGGTACAAATCAACACATCTTCGGCGTTGGAATAGTTTGCGGCTCTTCCCTTCGCTTTCTCAACAAAACCCTCCTCTTCCATGTCAAGGTTCTCATTATCATACGGTGCATCATATTCTTGCGATGGAAAATCTTGAGAGGCAAAATTTGTCATGCGCATAAATGTGTCATCATCAAGACAACAAGTGCACATACACATAATATCACATTATATTCATACGCACATGACAAAAGAACAATAAAAAGGTATAATATTTTTTACCTTTGCGACATTTCATCGAGCATGTTGGACACAGTGGTCGCGGGCCTCAACGACTTCTCCTACACAGCTGGCGGCGGGGCATGAGGTGATGGAGGAGGAGGCACGCCATCGGTAGCAACAATATCCACGGATGACTGAGGAAACGAAGCAGCAGAAGCAGCCGTGACTGCCTTCGTCTTCTTTGGCCGAAATGACGTCGCAGTAGGGTCGCGCGGCAGCCGCTTCTTGCGCCACCATGTGGCTTAGCCGCGGCAACTTTCTCCTTAGGTGGAGAACCCATTCCGACGGCGGCCACGGGACCGGGAGGCGGGTCCGACGCGATTGGGGGTGGCATGGTGGCGGCGGGGGGGGGGGGGATGGGAAATGCGGGGGCGACCATGGCAAGGTGCGGCAGTCGGGGGAGCCATCTGAAGGAAATATGCCCTATATGCAATAATAAAGTTGCTATTTTATATTCCCTTATATCATGATAAATGCTTATTATTCATGCTAGAATTGTATTAACCGGAAACTTGATACATGTGTGGATATATAGACAAAACACCGTGTCCCTAGTAAGCCTCTACTAGACTAGCTCGTTAATCAAAGATGGTTAAGTTTACTAACCATAGACATGTGTTGTCATTTGATGAACGGGAGCACATCATTAGGAGAATGATGTGATGGACAAGACCCATCCGTTAGCTTAGCATATTGATCGTTCAATTTTATTGCTATTGCTTTCTTCATGTCAAATACATCCTTCGACTATGAGATTATGCAATTCCTGTATACCAGAGGAATACATTGTGTGCTATCAAACGTCACAATGTAACTGGGTGATTATAAAGATGCTCTACAGGTATCTCCGAAGGTGTTTGTTGGATTGGCATAAATCGAGATTAGGATTTGTCACTCTGAGTATCGGAGAGGTATCTCTGGGCCCTCTCGATAATACACATCATAAGAAGCCTTGCAAGCAAAGTGACTAATGATTTAATGGTGGCATGATGTATTACGGAACGAGTAAAGAGACTTGTCAGTAACAAGATTGAACTAGGTATGAAGATACCGACGTTCGAATCTCGGGCAAGTAACATACCGATGGACAAAGGGAATAACGTATGTTGTCATAACGGTTTGACCAATAAAGATCTTCGTAGAATATGTAGGAGCCAATATGAGCATCCAGGTTCCGCTATTGGTTATTGACCGGAGAGGTCTCTCGGTCATGTCTACATAGTTCTCGAACCCACAGGGTGCGCGCGCTTAACGTTCGATGATGATTTTGTATTATATGAGTTATGTGATTTGGTGACCGAATGTTGTTCGGAGTCCCAGATGAGATCACGAACATGATGAGGAGTCTCGAAATGGTCGAGAGGTAAATATTGATATATAGGACGATAGTATTCGTACATCGAAAGTTTTCTGGAGGGTACGGGTACATATCGGGTCACCGGAAGGGGTTCCAGACACCCCGGGCAAAAGATATGGGCCTAATGGCCCAAGAGGGGAAACGCAGCAGCCAGCAGGGGCTGCTGCACCTCCATATGGGCTGAACCAGAGGAGGAAAGGAAAGAGGGGAAGAGAGAAGGAAGGGGAGGGATTCGGCCTCCCCCTTCCTTCCCTCCTCCCTCCCCCTTCCTTCCCTCCTCCCTCCTCCTTCCTTCCCCCTCAGGAAAATATGGTAAGGGGGGCCAAATTGGACTAGGCCCCCAAGTAGGATTCCTCCTACTTGGGGCGCCCCAAGGCTGTTCCCCTCCCTTTCCACCTATATATACGTGGGGAGGGGGCGCCTAGAACACACACCAACAATTGTTAGCCGTGTGCGGCGCCCCCTCCACAGTTTACGCCTCCGGTCATATCTTCGTAGTGCTTAGGCGAAGCCCTGCGAGGATCACTTCATCATCACCACGCCGTCGTACTGATGGAACTCATCGTCTTCCTCGACACCTTTGCTGGATCAAGAGGACGAGGGACATCATCGAGCTGAACGTGTGCAGAACTCGGAGGTGCCGATGCTCGGTGCTTGATCGGTCGGATCTAGAAGAAGTTCGACTACATCAACCGCGTTGTCAAACGCGTTCGCTTTCGGTCTACGAGGGTACGTGGACACACTCCCCCCTCTCGTTGCTATGCATCTCCTAGATACATCTTGCGTGAGCGTAGGATTTTTTTTTGAAATTGCATGCTACATTTCCCAACAGTGGTCCCTGTGGTCCGATGGCGGGCAATGGGCGGCGGGAGGGCGAGCCTGCGGCGAGAAATTTCTGTTTGGCGGTTGGGCTTCGTTCAATGTTGCATGTTTTTTGCTTGGGCGGTGGCTGGCGATGAAATTTTGCATCACCAAGTGATGTATTTTACATCCATAGAAAAAACCGAGTTTTTTGCATCTACATCATCTATTGGGACACTGTTTTGGGTCTTCATGATGTAAATTTTGGTTACTTTTACATCTACATCATCTATTGTAGATGCTTTAAGAGCAATAGATTCACCATATGAACGACCACCACTCCATATGAATACCGAGGTCACAACGGCTGTGTGCAGACATAAATGTGCTATAATGCGACCTCCATATCTGTCTACAAGTAGGACTCATCCGTCATTGGGTTATAGGTTTTTGTGGAAGGGGATTTATGGCATGCAGGTACACGAGCACGCGGATCCTGGTGCGTCATTGGGTCATAGGTTATATATTTCACACTGTGTGCAGTGTGGTTGGCTCACCGTTGTTGCCCACCCTCTTCACGAGTGGTGGTGCCAAGCCACATTGGATATTGATCTATGACCTAACCACATGAAAGGATAAGGTTAAGAGGAAGGGGCCACACACCAATATTTGTGCCCCTCACCCGACTAATGCGCCCTAATGGGGGGGGGGTATCCTACTCGTGGTTTTAGTCCCATGTCACGGCACCAAAATAGATAGGAATGGGAGCACGACCACAAACAATCAAATTAGTTCACACACGATCAAACCTTGCTCCCCACATCCCAAGAACCCTCATCCGGTCTAGGGCGAGCACTGCTGACATGAAGATCATCTTCTTCCTTATTGCATGTGATCGAGCAATGCCGGTGGCGGCCCCACCCCAAAGGATGTCTGTACCTGCAGGGAGCTTCTACTTCGACTCCTCATTACACCTACTTTGAGCAGGCGCGGGACCTTCACTAACTGGACATTGTTGCACCCATTGCACGTAAAACCCTAAATCCCTATTTGTTTAATGCTAATTAGATGTTCTAATGTTAGGGTTATGATCTAATGATTTTAATTCTGAATTTTAAGTCTAACAAGCCATAGCAACAAGAAGTTTAGGCCTCCTTTGGTTTGTAGGAATGTCATAGGATTCCTATAGGATAGGATTTGCATAGGAAAATTTTCTTTGCGACCCTTTGGTTTGTAGGAATGGATTCCTATTCCTATATAGGATAGGAATCAATTCTTCACATTTTGAAGGAAAAAAACATTAACTAAGACTCAATGGAAAAATTCCTATCCTATGCATCAAATGACATCTCTTTCTCTGTAGAAATTGAGATGCATGTCATCTCACTTTCTATGATTTTCCTATTCCTACAACATTTCTATCCTATGAACCATGTCGATGTTTGGTCTACATTGTCTTTGTCTCGTTCCTAGCGGTGCACTTCAATCACGGTTGTTCAAGAGCCATGTGGCTATTGGGATTTCTTCGATGCTTGTTGTGGGATTTTTTTTCCAAGTCGGTTGCTTACATCTTTGTAATTATTTTTGTAGCTGAAGTAAATCTGAATATGTTCCAGTGTCTCCTCTGGAAAAAAGGCATACACATTGCAAACTGAAAATTATTGTTACCACGGCTAAGTGATGAAGAAAAATGAAAATAATTGCACTAACTATACATTTTTTTCATACTCTTGAAAGATACAACAATAACCCCGCCAAAATTCGATATAATTTGCACCGTTCATTGGCCAAACTAGGGGAGTCTCTTTTGGTTTTTCCCATGTGTTTTTTGGCGAGAGGTCCTTTTTGCCATTTGGGGGAGACGTGATCTCCAATCCACGAATACGAATACGCGCCGGAAATTCAGCTTTAGCTGCTCTTTAGCTTGGCTTCCACCAAAGGATAGTGTGTCAGTGCTACTGCTACTGGCTCAAGCAACATGATGAGCACGACTACTTTTTTCTTTTGCTGGGTGAGCACGAGTACTTATATTAGAGAAATAGCAACTTTGACAGGCAAAAGATCGGGGTGGGTTTGTTTGGCTTGCAGTACTATACTAGCTTTCTCTTTTTGTTTTGAACGGAGGGACCGAAGAATCATCACAATCTTTATTTTCTTTTGGCGCAAGAGTAACCGAGGAATCATCACAGACAGAACAAACCACTCAATCTATCAGAGAAGAAGTTGCGAGTATTTTACTACACATTAAATCTGATTTGCTGTACTCCATGGTGCAACGCACGGGGACACACGGTGCAACCGAAGGAACAAATAATACTCCTACTAGTGGTGATTAAGTATTTTGTTTCTTATAAGAAAGAAAACTGAGAGAAGCCGTAACGAAAAGGGTAGGGAAGAAAGGAAAAGAAAAACGCAAAGCGGTGGTTGGAGGCTGACTTTGTTGTAGCCTTGCGACGGTGGGAGACAGAGGAGAGAGAAGCAGGAAAGGGACCGGCGGGGAGGGGAGAGATCTGGAAGGGACCGCGACCGGCGGCCGGTTTGCGCGTTCGCTAGTGGCGCGTGGTGTGCAGGGGCGAATCCATCCGGCGCGTTCAGCCCAAAAGCAACGGCAGCGCCCGCGTCCTTGTCGCCGCTCGTGTGATGCGCCCGCCGCTCTGCTTGTGTTACTACCTAAAAGCAACTTCCCATGACGCATGTTTTGTTTGCTTTTTTTGTCTGTTTGAATCCACGTTTTTTTTTTTGCGTTTGGTCGGCAACGCACTCAAGGTGGAGACGATTTTCATCTTCGCGGTCGGTTTTTGGCCTTTTTTTAAACCTTTTTTCACAAGTCAAATAAGTATTCCATAGTTTCACAATTAAATAAATATCTCATACTTTCCCGTCTTATAATGTAAGACGTTTTTTACACTAGTTTACAAGCTAAATAAAATTAAATTGTCTCAAATATATGTCAAAAAAAGTAGCCAATATATCTATTGGTTGCGAACGTGAGCCCACATATACTCAACCAAATCATCTCGCAATTGAATGTGAGTTTTTCAATCACTCATTTAATGATGAAATGCAGTGAACTGTGCAAACGTTGCAGCTACTGTATGCTCAAGCACAACATTGTCACCCTGAAATTGAAACTCTTGGTCGTAGATTTCATCCGAAAACTCATCCTCCACGATCATGTTGCGCATGATTACACAAGCAGTCATCACCTCTCACAACTTATTGGTGCTTCAAGTTCTAGCAGGATATTGAACGATGCCCCTATCGAGATTGAAGAACACCAAAGGCACACTCTACATCCTTCCTAGTCCTCTCTTGTGCTTAGGCAAATCTCTTCCTTTTCTCTCCTACAGGGTTGGGGTTTGTCTTCACAAGAGTAGTCCACTGAGAATAGATACCGTCAACTAGGTAGGATGCTTTTGTTGTAGTGGTGGCCATTGATCTCAACATTGACCTGTGGGCATGAAAGTGCTAGTTATCGACTAGAGGGGGAGGGGGTGAATAGGCGATTTTTATGAAAGTCTTCGAAAGATACAAGATCTTAAAAGACAGACAACAAAACAACACATATACGATATGCAGCGGAAGATAAGCTACGGTAGACGGGCCATAGTCAAGTAAGCGGTTTAATGAAAGCACGAAGACTAATAGCAGCTAGGTAGAACAGATCAGAATGGGAAGACAGTACGGAGCCAAACAAGTAAAAGTCCTCGCACAGTGAAGACAGATAAGGCAAACAAGCAATGACTTCACGAAGACAAACTAAAATGTAAAGGAGGTAATGGATAGAACCAGTTGCTTGGTGAAGACAAGGATTTGGTAGACCAATTCCAGTTGATGTGACAACTATACGTCTGGTTAGGGAGGCTGAGATTGAACTCAGAAGACCACGTCTTCACCTTCTTCCTGTTGAGCTAAGGACACTTAGTCCTCGCCCAATTACTCTAGTAAGTCTTCAAGGTAGACTTCCAAACCTTCACAGACTTCGTTCACAACCACAATGACTCTTAGATCCTCAGAACGCGACGCCTAACCGGCTGGAGGATGCACAGTCCTCAAGTGTAATAAGTCTTCAGGTCACGCAGACAGAAAGACTTCAGTGATGCCTAACACTCTTTGGCTCTGTGTGTTTTGGGCTTTGTCCTCGTAAGGATTCTCTCTCAAAGTCTTCGAAGGTGGGTTGCTCTCAAACGACAAAAGCCGTGCACTAACTCTGAGTAGCCACCAATTTATGGTGGAGGGGGTGGGATATTTATAGTCAGCAGGCAACCCAACATGATATGTCTGAAATGACTCTAGGTCACTAAGGAACTGACACGTGTCCAACGGTCGGATTTAGAACATACGCGACAGCTTGACTTGGGCTACAAGCAAAGCTTACTCATCCAACTCTGGATAAGATTTACTCTCATTGTCTTCACTCGAAGACATAGGATTTGGGTTGAGCATCACGTCAGCCTTCTGACTTTGTTCACTTGGACCCCACTTAACAGTTCGGTGGTTCCTATGACTCAATAAAGAAGAAAATTAAACTACGAAAGAAACTATGTCTTCGCACTTGAAAAAGTGCAATTAATCTCCGGGTGGTTTTGGTAATTCATAACAACATATAACTCATTGAACTAATATCCATTCAAGTTGAACATTTTAGGAAGTTCAATGATTGGCATTGAAGGAAATATGCCCTAGAGGCAATAATAAAGTTATTATTTATTTCCTTATTTCATGATAAATGTTTATTATTCATGCTAAAATTGTATTAACCGGAAACATAATACACGTGTGAATACATAGACAAACATAGTGTCACTAGTATGCCTCTACTTGACTAGCTCATTGAGCAAAGATGGTTAAGTTTCCTAACCATAGACATGAGTTGTTATTTGATCAATGGGATCACATCATTAGGAGAATGATGTGATTGACTTGACCCATTCCGTTAGCTTAGCACTTGATCGTTTTTGTTTACTACTATTGCTTTCTTCATGACTTATACATGTTATTATGACTATGAGATTATGCAACTCCCGAATACCGGAGGAACACTTTGTGTGCTACCAAACGTCACAACGTAACTGGGTGATTATAAAGGTGCTCTACAGGTGTCTCCGTTGGTACTTGTTGAGTTGGCATAGATCAAGATTAGGATTTGTCACTTCGATTGTCAGAGAGGTATCTCTGGGCCCTCTCGGTAATGCACATCACTATAAACCTTGCAAGCAATGCAACTAATGAGTTAGTTGCGGGATAGTTGTAACGCCCCGAGACCGATGTGCCAGGTGTCTTCCAGTTATTTGCTGTTGTTGTCATGTCATTCGCTTGCGTGTTGCATCTTGTCATGTCATCATGTGCATTGCATCATCTTGTTTTCAAAACCTGCATCCGTCCGGGTTCCCCCAGTTCCGTCCGTTGTCCGTTCTGAGCACAGACACACTTGCACGCGCCCGTGGCACGTCCGAAATAGTATTTTATAAGTGTCCGGAAAATGTTCTCGAAATGGGATGACAGTTGGCGTGCAGTGTTGTTATAGTGTAGGTAGACCTCCTGCCAAGTTTCATCGCATTCGGAATCCGTTTGACACCCCAACGGATAAATATAGCGGCAATAGTAGCCGGTCAAAACGTCGGACGTTTTCGGTATCCGGAAACAGTCGCCGGGTCTCTCTCTCTTATCTTCTCTCAGCTCGAGCCCTTCTGCATACTCCGCTGACAACCGTCAGGCCCTGAAACCCTCTCTGCACAGTGCTTCGAACCCCTCACGTGCATGTCCGAAACTGTCCCGGACCCGACCCGGACAGTCGTTACCGCTGTGTCCGGATCATCCCCTAACATCTATAAAACATCTCCGTTTTATTTATTGGACTTCCTAACCTATATTTTTCTCAGCCGTCCGATTTAGATCGAAGGGCTTCCATTAGTCTGCATATAGACCCACTCACTATTTAAACCAGCAACCCTAAAACCTAGGAGTTTGTCCCATCGCCGCCGCCATCTGACCAAATCCCCCCCTTGGGATCTCCCCTGCCCGATCCAACCCACCAACCAGCGCAACCCCCTCCTCCTCTGCTCGACCTCTAGCCTGCACCCGCATGGAGCTCCTATGCGCCCGAGCTGCACCAGGCCCGAGCGACCCCGCCGGAGAGCGCCACCGCCGGAGCTGCTCCGTTCCTCGCCCGAACCAGCATGCCGTCCTCACCGCCCTGCCCATTCTCTCTTCGTCGCTGAAGCTCTCTCTGCCTCACTGGACTCTCTCTGTTTTTTCTCTGTAACAGCGATGCCGCCGTCTTCTTCTCGGAGGAGTACCTCGACAAGAACGTCGCCCGCGGTGCCCCGATCTTCCCCGACGCGACCCCGTTTCGCTGATGCCCCTGCGCCATGCTGCCATGCCCAGCCGCTGCTGCTACAAGTTCTGCTGCCGGCGGCCGCGACCCGCTCCGTCCCGGCCTTTCTGCAGCCGTCCTGGTCTTCTCCCCGCGCCCGGATTCCTCGTCCTCGACCGGATCCGTACTCCATCCCGCCGTTCCCCACGATCGCCTCGCCGACCTTCCCTGCAGCCCGCCGTTGCTGTCCCGTGCGCCGCCCCTGTTCGTCTGCAGCGAGCGCGTCATCGCGCGTTGACTCAGGCCGAGCCGCTTCCCTGCCTGCCTCGCAAAGGCCCAGCGCGCCCTCCTGCAACCTCCCCAGCAACTGGGCCTCGGCCCATGGTGAGACCAGCTCCGCGCCCTCTTTTTTTTTTCTTTTTTTCCATGGTTGAGCCGGCTAGATTCGGCCCGAGATGTATTTTTTTCCGCAGAATGTTTTAGCTAATTTCCTGAGTACTACCAGTTTTGCAGAAACACCCTTGAACTTCATACATATTTTAACTCACAAACTAAGCATCACATGTAAAAACTTAATGTATGAAAGTTGCTTAGAATTTTGTGTAGTTTCATAATATGTCTTTTTCATCCATGTTTAAAATGTCTAAAATGTTGTTTGTGTTTATTTTGCCTAATGCCATGCTAAAATGCTTTAATTCATAACTATTTAACCGTAACTTGGAATTTAATAAACTTTATATATAAATGGGGTAGAAAAATGCCTAGTTTATCATGGTGACTTTACTTTGCATGTTTAACAACCCTAAAATGGTGTTTAGGGAAGAACATCACCAAACCTAATATATGCATATGGGGATATACCGGAATTGGTGTTCGTTGCTTCCGGCCTCATTTAAACTTGACTAGATAGGTAGTTTTATTTTGCGTCACCCTCTTGCCATGTTTAACAACATTTAATATTGTGGGGTACATAAACGAGATCGAACTAAATAACTTGTCGTGGTGTTTCGTCAATATGCAACTCGTTGCATATTGGGCTCCACTTAATTTGTAGGGTTGCTTGTGCATTTTGCCATGCCATGCCTCTTTAAACCGGACATGCATCATACTTGATTGTGCTTCATGCCATGATTATGTGGTGGTTGTTTACTATGTTGTTTGCTTCTTTCCGGTGTTGCTTCTTCGGGTTGGTTCCGATAATGTCGCGTTTGTGAGGAACCGTTCGACTACGTCCGTTTGTCTTCTTCCTGGACTCGTTCTTCTTCCTTGCGGGATTTCAGGCAAGATGACCATACCCTCGAAATCACTTCTATCTTTGCTTGATAGTTGCTCGCTCTATTGCTATGCCTTTGCTGCGATACCTACCACTTGCTTATCATGCCTCCCATATTGTTGAACCAAGCCTCTAACCCACCTTGTCCTAGCAAACCGTTGTCTGGCTATGTTACCGCTTTGCTCAGCCCCTCTTATAGCATTGTTAGTTGCAGGTGAAGATTGAAGTTTGTTCCTTGTTGGAACATGGAGATGTTGTTCCTTGGTGGAACATGTTTACTTGTTGGGATATCACAATATCTCTTATTTAATTAATGCATCTATATACTTGGTAAAGGGTGGAAGGCTCGGCCTTATGCCTGGTGTTTTGTTCCACTCCTGCCGCCCTAGTTTCCGTCATATCAGTGTTATGTTCCCGGATTTTGCGTTCCTTACGCGGTTGGGTTATAATGGGAACCCCTTGAAAGTTTGCTTTGAATAAAACTCCTCCAGAAAGGCTCAACCTTGGTTTTACCATTCGCCACCTAGCCTTTTCTTTTCCCTTGGGAGTCGCGCTCTCAAGGGTCATCATTATTGTAACCCCCCCGGGCCAGTGCTCCTCTGAGTGTTGGTCCACCTTGTCAGCCGCCGGTGGCCACCAGGGGCAACTCTGGGCTGGCCTACCGGAAGTTTGGACAATCCGGTGTGCCCTAAGAACGAGATATGTGCAGCTCCTATCAGGATTTGTCGGCACATTCGGGTGGCTTTGCTGGTCTTGTTTTACCATTGTCGAAATGTCTTGTAACCGGGATTCCGAGTCTGATCGGGTCTTCCCGCTAGAAGGAATATCCTTCGTTGACCGTGAGAGCTTGTGATGGGCTAAGTTGGGACACCCCTGCAGGGTTTTGAACTTTCTAAAGACGTGCCCGCGGTTATGGGCAGATGGGAATTTGTTAATGTCCGGTTGTAGAAAACCTGAAGTTGACCTTAATTAAAATACATCAACCGCGTGTGTAACCATGATGGTCTCTTCTCGGCGGGGTCCGGGAAGTGAACACGGTGTTGGAGTTATGCTTGACGTAGGTTGTTCTAGGATCACTTCTTGATCATAGTTGTTCGATCGTGCTTTGCCTTCTCTTCTCGCTCTCTTTTGCGTATGTTAGCCACCATATATGTTAGTCGCTTGCTGCAGCTCCACCTCATACCTTTTACCTTACCTATAAGCTTAAATAGTCTTGATCGCGAGGGTGTGAGATTGCTGAGTCCCCGTGACTCACAGATACTTCCAAAACCAGTTTGCAGGTGCCGATGTTACCGAGCAGGTGACGCAAACAATCTCAAGGAGGAGCTCGATGAAGATCTTGTCCTTTGTGTTGTTTCGTCCTAGTTGATCAGTAGTGGAGCCCAGTCGGGACGATCGGGGATCTGTGTAGCATTTGGGGTAGTCTTCTTTTATTTTGGGTTCCGTAGTCGGACCTTGATTGTATCTGGTTGATGTAATGCTTTATTCATGTAATTGTGTGAAGTGGCGAGTGTAAGCCAACTATGTATCTTTTCCCTTATTGTATTACATGGGTTGTTTGCGAAGATTACCTCACTTGCGACATTGCTTTCAATGCGGTTATGCCTCTAAGTCGTGCTTCGACACGTGGGAGATATAGCCGCATCGAGGGCGTTACAAGTTGGTATCAGAGCCTTCCCCGACCTTAGGAGCCCCCTGCTTGATCGAATAGCTGGCGTTGTTGAGTCTAGAAAAATGTTTTGAGTCATTTAGTGTGGCGACCCGACCCGAATGGATCAAGTGCTCTGTGCTCAGGTGTCATCCCTGGATCAGTAATGCTGACACCACACAGTACATCGAAGGATTTATAGCAGAGTGGCAATCACACACTTATTACATCGTTGTCTCCAAGAGAACTTATTACAATAAATATGGCTTAAGGCCATCTAGTGTCGAAAACAGCGGAAGACTCGGAAGATAAATGGGTCCATCAACTCCAACGGCATCACTGAGTATAGAACCACGACCTAAAAGCACCTTACTCGTCGTCTGAAAAGTCTGCAACATGAGAAGTTGCAGCCCGAAAACGGGTCAGCACATGGAATATGCTGGCAATGTAACACATAGAGAGTAATGGAATGAAACAGCTATACTATATGCATATATGGCTGGTGGAAAGCTCTATGGTTACAGTTTTGCGTAAAGCCAGTTTTTCCCTACTGCAAAGGAATAAATTTATTTAACTGTCAAGGTAGTTGTTAAACATCGACAATGGTTGAGAGCATTCCGATCCCAATTAAGTGAACAATTAAAACCCAACAATATTAATTAGAGTAACATGATGAGATTCACATGATATTCAAGTACTAGATACTCAAGTTGTCCATAACCGGGGACACGGCTAACCATGATTAGTTTGTACACTCTGCAGAGGTTTGCGCACTTTTCCCCACATGACTCGATCGCCTCCGTTTGTTTTCTCGCACTACATGGTGTTTGAGAAACGGATGACCGAGACATAGTCTTTCAGAAGCGCTAGCACCTTACATGTGGGGTAGACTGTACCACCTACAACCCCTACATCTGCTAGTCCACCCCGTAAGAGTTCGCACAACTTAGTCAACTATGCCAGAGCCCATAGTAGCATGTGGCTGCACACGGAAGTTTCTAGCATGAATGATCTTATGATCCCTTTGAGCCTGGGTGGCGGTCCAAAATAAAACAGGCAAGTCCTGATAGACATCAGGTGCCTCAATCCACCCAGATGGTGTTTAAGTTGCCACCTTAGATAAACCATTAAAATTATCAACTCACATCTGTCATGGATATCACTCACCCAATCCACGTCTACTAGCATAGCATGGCATAATAAGCAAACGTAGAAGTAACTCCCAAAGGTTTCATAATAATACAGGTGATAGGTACTACCTCATCTACTTCCCATCCCACAATTTAATTAGATCCTAATCAAGCAATGTGAGAGGATTGATCTAATGCAATAAAACATGGGTTGTAGAAAAGGTATGATCAAAGTGTTATTTGCCTTGCTGAGAATCCGCGAGTCCTAGGGTTTCGAAGTAACAAGCGGCGCAATCCGGGTGATCTATCGCAGACAAACAACAAGCACACAATAAGTACTCATCTAATGCACAGGTAAAACTCGAACAAGAGAACGAACCAGAAAGTTCAACTTAAGAACTCCGGTTGCAAAGAAAGAACGAACCGAACAAAGAAACAGAAAACAAACGGCGGAAGAAAACAACTCGGTTCTAGCAAGTTGAAACTAGGTCAAATTTTACCGGGGCAAAAACTTGTTTAAGTTGATTAGACGGAACGGCGGTTTCGAAACGAAACTCCAGGCGCTTGAATCACCTGATTCCGATAAACGAGCGAGAAGAAAGACTAGAACGAAGATCAGATCTGAGATCACGATCGCGGAATAAATCCGACGAAAAGAAAAAGAAGAACGATTAAACGAACGGGCGTCGTTAACCGGGGAAAAATCGGTGATCACGTTCGTTGAGACGAACGGTCCGAAAGAAGAATGAAAACCGATCTAGGGTTTTCGGAAAAGAAAACCGAAACAAAGAACGAAAGAAAACCGGAACGGTTAAGAAAGAACCGGAACGGTTTAGAAGAAAAACTGAACCGAGGGGAGAAAAAGAGACGCGGCGCGGGACAACCTCGGCGAGGCTCCGGCGAACGGCGGCGACGGCGGCTATAGGGCGGCGGCGGCGGGTGAGGGGCGCGGGGTGGGGCGCGGCTAAGGAGGAGAGGGGCTTGGGATTGATGTGAGGAGAGGGGGGGGGTTTGGGGTGTATTTATATAGGTGGGGGGGATTACTTGGGGTAGGGGGCAAGCAAAAGAGGGAAAACAAAACAAGGAAAGGGGGGGGCTAACCGGCCTAGAGTCCCCCTGGGACTCGGCCTAGAGCGAGGGAGGCGGCGGCCTGGCGCTGCGCCTGGCGCGCGCGCTGGCTGGGGAGGCGGCCGGCTGGCCTTGGACCTTTGTTTTAACTGGATTCGCGCGCAGAAAAACAAAAGAAAACTAAACTAAACGAACTCCAAAATTACTAAAGTAAATTTTCCCCGACTCCTAAAAATGAGTCGAACAAAATGAACTTTTCTCCGGGCCTAAAATGCAATTTTTGAAAACACGCATTTTCCCTATCCAAATAAAAGCAAACGAAACTCCGGCAAAACCAAAATTTGATTTATTCATTAAATCTTCATTTTTCCTAAATTTGGGAAAGTCATATTATTCCCTCTCTTATATTTTTGATATTGGAAAAATAATTGAAGATGAAATAAATAAATCAAATGATCCTCTTTTCAAAATTTGAGAAAACTCTCAAATATGAAAATAACGAAATCTCCAACTCTCTCCGAGGGTCCTTGAGTTGTGTGAAATTTCTAGGATCGACCAAAATGCAAGAAAATATGCTATGCATGATGATCTAGTGTATAACATTCCAAATTGCAAATTTGGGATGTTACATTTAGGATTATGTATATCGGAGAGTTAGGAATTCTTTTTACTCCCCAGTCCCTTCGTCGCTCTGGTGAGGCATCCTGACGTAGAGTTTTGACTCTTCTCTTCTCAAATTTCACTAAATTTTTTCTAGGATCACGCGGGTATCTTGGAATTGTTCCGATGGTTTTGTGACGAGAACATTGTTCTTGGTGCCTCCTGACATTTAGGGGTTGTGGAAGTGTCCCGGGGAGTTGAGCTCCGAGGTGTTGTCGTCACAATTTTATCGTTGTAGTTCTGGAATACCTGAGTTTAGTTTCGCCGACATCGAAAATCTCTTTTATGCAGTTGTTGGTGAGATAACCTCGATGCCACCCAGTACTGGGGCGGGAGTTCGGGAGTATTGCCATAACTCATATAACGGATGCTTTTCGAAGGTTGAGGTAGACGATTTCCGAAGGTTTCTTGGTTATATGTTGAAGGATGGATACAACTGGATGTAGGATTTGCTAGTTTTGGGTGAGATATTATGCTTCCCCTGTATCCCCAACACCCGATTGCATAACCGGAAAGTTTCGGGAGTTTATAAATGGGAATTCAAGTAGCTCTTAGGATATCTTTTTGACAGATGTATGATATGAAATTGGGGTTCGACGTCTAGTGGTCTGCCTATCCATGGTTGGTTTTACAGTGGTCTCGTTGTGTCTTAAAGAGTCCTTGGCTATGCCTGTTGGAAATATGCCCTAGAGGCAATAATAAAAGGATTATTATTGTATTTCCTTGTTCATGATAATTGTCTTTTATTCATGCTATAATTGTGTTATCCGGAAATCGTAATACATGTGTGAATACATAGACACCAACATGTCCCTAGTAAGCCTCTAGTTGACTAGCTCGTTGATCAACAGATAGTCATGGTTTCCTGACTATGGACATTGAATGTCATTGTTAACGAGATCACATCATTAGGAGAATGATGTGATGGACAAGACCCAATCCTAAACATAGCACAAGATCGTATAGTTCGTTTGCTAGAGTTTTTCCAATGTCAAGTATCTTTTCCTTAGACCATGAGATCATGTAACTCCCGGATACCGTAGGAGTGCTTTGGGTGTACCAAACGTCACAATGTAACTAGGTGACTATAAAGGTATACTACGGGCATCTCCGAAAGTGTCTGTTGGGTTTACACGGATCAAGACTGGGATTTGTCACTCCGTATGACAGCGAGGTATCTCTGGGCCCACTCGGTAATGCATCATCACAATGAGCTCAAAGTGACCAAGTGTCTGGTCACGGGATCATGCATTACGGTACGAGTAAAGTGACTTGCCGGTAACGAGATTGAACGAGGTATTGGGATACCGACGATCGAATCTCGGGCAAGTAACGTACCGATTGACAAAGGGAATTGTATACGGGGTTGCTTGAATCCTCGACATCGTGGTTCATCCGATGAGATCATCGAGGAGCATGTGGGAGCCAACATGGGTATCCAGATCCCGCTGTTGGTTATTGACCGAAGAGCCATCTCGGTCATGTCTACATGTCTCCCGAACCCGTAGGGTGTACACACTTAAGGTTCGGTGACGCTAGGGTTGTAGAGATATGAATATGCAGTAACCCGAAAGTTGTTTGGAGTCCCGGATGAGATCCTGGATGTCACGAGGAGTTTCAGAATGGTCCGGAGGTGAAGAATTATATATAGGAAGTGCAGTTTCGGCCATCGGGAGAGTTTCGGGGGTCACCGGTATTGTACCGGGACCACCGGGTGGGGCCACCCATCCCGGAGGGCCCCATGGGCTAAGTGGGGAGGGGAACCAGCCCATAGTGGGCTGATGCGCCCCCTTGGCCCACCCCATGCGCCTAGGGTTGGGAACCCTAGGGTGGGGGGGCGCCCCACCTGGCTTGGGGGGCACTCCACCCCTTGGCCGCCGCCCCCCTAGGAGATCCCATCTCCTAGGGTCGGCGCACCCCCTAGGGGGCCTATATAAAGGGGGGGGGAGGGATGGGCAGCCGCACCCTTGAGTCTTGGCGCCTCCCTCTCCCCTGCTACACCTCTCCCTCTCGTAGTAGAACGGCGAAGCCCTGCTGCGGTGACCCCTGCATCCACCACCACGCCGTCGTGCTGCTGGATCTTCATCAACCTCTCCTCCCCCTTGCTGGATCAAGAAGGAGGAGACGTCACGCTGACCGTACGTGTGTTGAACACGGAGGTGCCGTCTGTTCGGCGCTAGGATCTCCGGTGATTTGGATCACGTCGAGTACGACTTCCTCATCCCCGTTCTTTGATCGCTTCCGCGCGTGATCTACAAAGGTATGTAGATGCAATCCGTTCACTCGTTGCTAGATGAACTCATAGATGGATCTTGGTGAAACCGTAGGAAATTTTTTGTTTTCTGCAACGTTCCCCAACAGTGGCATCATGAGCTAGGTCTATGCGTAGTTCTTTTTGCACGAGTAGAACACAATTTGTTGTGGGCGTAGATGTTGTCAACTTTCTTGCCGCTACTAGTCTTATTTTGCTTCAGCAGTATTGTGGGATGAAGCGGCCCGGACCAACCTTACACGTACGCTTACGTGAGACCGGTTCCACCGACTAACATGCACTAGTTGCATAAGGTGGCTGGCGGGTGTCTGTCTCTCCCACTTTAGTTGGAGCGGATTCGATGAAAAGGGTCCTTATGAATGGTAAATAGAAGTTGACAAATCACGTTGTGGCTTTCACATAGGTAAGAAAACGTTCTTGCTAGAACCCTATTGCAGCCACGTAAAACTTGCAACAACAATTAGAGGACGTCTAACTTGTTTTTGCAGCAAGTGTTTTGTGATGTGATATGGCCAAAGTTGTGATGAATGATGAATGATATATATGTGATGTATGAGATGTTCATGCTGTTGTAATAGGAATCACGACTTGCGTGTCGATGAGTATGACAACCGACAGGAGCCATAGGAGTTGTCTTTATTTTTTGTATGACCTGCGTGTCATTGAGAAATGCCATGTAAATTACTTTACTTTATTGCTAAACGTGTTAGCCATAGTAGTAGTAGAAGTAATAGTTGGTGAGCAACTTCATGGAGACACGATGATGGAGATCATGATGATGGAGATCATGGTGTCATGCCGGTGACAGGATGATCATGGAGCCCCAAGATGGAGATCAAAGGAGCTATGTGATATTGGCCATATCATGTCACTATTATTATTTGATTGCATGTGATGTTTATCATGTTTTTGCATCTTGTTTACTTAGAATGACGGTAGTAAATAAGATGATCCCTCATAATAATTTCAAGAAAGTGTTCCCCCTAACTGTGCACCGTTGCGACAGTTCGTTGTTTCGAAGCACCACGTGATGATCGGGTGTGATAGATTCCAACGTTCACATACAACGGGTGTAAGACATATTTACACATGCAAACACTTAGGTTGACTTGACGAGCCTAGCATGTACAGACATGGCCTCGGAACACAGAAGACCGAAAGGTCGAGCATGAGTTGTATAGAAGATATGATCAACATGAAGATGTTCACTGATGTTGACTAGTCCGTCTCACGTGATGATCGGACACGGCCTAGTTAACTCGGATCATGTTATACTTAGATGACTGGAGGGATGTCTATCTAAGTGGGAGTTCATTGAATAATTTGATTTAGATGAACTTAATTATCATGAACTTAGTCTAAAATCTTTACAACATGTATTGTAGATCAAATGGCCAACGTTGTCCTCAACTTCAACGCGTTCCTAGAGAAAACCAAGCTGAAAGACGATGGCAGCAACTATACGGACTGGGTCCGGAACCTGAGGATCATCCTCATAGCTGCCAAGAAAGATTATGTCCTACAAGCACCGCTAGGTGAAGCACCTGTTCTCCCTGTAGAACAAGACGTTATGAACGCTTGGCAGACACGTATCGATGATTACTCCCTCGTTCAGTGCGGCATGCTTTACAGCTTAGAACCGGGGCTCCAAAAAGCGTTTTGAGAGACACGGAGCATATGAGATGTTCGAAGAGCTGAAAATGGTTTTTCAAGCTCATGCCCGGGTCGAGAGATATGAAGTCTCCGACAAGTTCTTGAGCTGTAAGATGGAGGAAAATAGTTCTGTCAGTGAGCACATACTCACTATGTCAGGGTTACATAACCGCTTGACTCAGCTGGGAGTTAATCTCCTGGATGACGCAGTCATTGACAGAATCCTTTAGTCGCTTCCACCGAGCTACAAGAGCTTTGTGATGAACTTCAATATGCAGGGGATGGAAAAGACCATTCCTGAAGTATTTGCAATGCTGAAATCAGCAGAGGTAGAAGTCAAAAAGGAACATCAAGTGTTGATGGTGAATAAAACCACTAAGTTCAAGAAAGGTAAGAGTAAGAAAAACTTCAAGAAGGACGGCAAGGGAGTTGCCGCGCCCGGCAAGCAAGCTGCCGGGAAGAAGCCAAAGAATGGACCCAAGCCTGAGACTGAGTGCTTTTATTGCAAGGAAAGTGGTCACTGGAAGCGGAACTGCCCCAAATACTTAGCGGACAAGAAGGCCGGCAAAACGAAAGGTATATGTGATATACATGTAATTGATGTGTACCTTACCAGTACTCGTAGTAGCTCCTGGGTATTTGATATCGGTGCAGTCGCTCACATTTGTAACTCAAAGCAGGAGCTGCGGAATAAGCGGAGACTGGCGAAGGACGAGGTGACGATGCGCGTCGGGAATGGTTCCAAGGTCGATGTGATCGCCGTCGGCACGCTACCTCTACATTTACCTACGGGATTAGTTTTGAACCTCAATAATTGTTATTTAGTGCCAAGTTTGAGCATGAACATTGTATCAGGATCTCGTTTAATACGAGATGGCTACTCATTTAAATTCGAGAATAATGGTTGCTCTATTTATATGAGAGATATGTTTTATGGTCATGCTCCGATGGTGAATGGTTTATTCTTAATGAATCTCGAGCGTAATGCTACACATATCCATAGTGTGAGTACCAAAAGATGTAAGGTTGATAATGATAGTCCCACATACTTGTGGCACTGCCGCCTTGGTCACATAGGTGTCAAACGCATGAAGAAGCTCCATGCAGATGGACTTTTAGAGTCTCTTGATTACGAATCATTTGACACGTGCGAACCATGCCTCATGGGTAAAATGACCAAGACTCCGTTCTCAGGAACAATGGAGCGAGCAACCAACTTATTGGAAATCATACATACTGATGTGTGCGGTCCAATGAGTGTTGAGGCTCGCGGTGGCTATCGTTATGTTCTCACCCTCACTGATGACTTGAGTAGATATGGGTATGTCTACTTAATGAAACACAAGTCTGAGACCTTTGGAAGGTTCAAGGAATTTCAGAGTGAGGTTGAGAATCAACGTGACAGGAAAATCAAGTTCCTGCGATCAGATCGTGGAGGAGAATACTTGAGTCACGAATTTGGCACACACTTAAGAAAATGTGGAATAGTTTCACAACTCACGCCGCCTGGAACACCTCAGCGTAATGGTGTGTCCGAACGTCGTAATCGCACTCTATTAGATATGGTGCGATCTATGATGTCTCTTACCGATTTACCACTATCATTTTGGGGCTATGCTTTAGAGACTGCCGCATTCACTTTAAATAGGGATCCGTCGAAATCCGTTGAGACGACACCGTATGAATTATGGTTTGGGAAGAAACCTAAGCTGTCGTTTCTAAAAGTTTGGGGATGCGATGCTTATGTCAAGAAACTTCAACCTGAAAAGCTCGAACCCAAGTCGGAAAAATGCGTCTTCATAGGATACCCTAAAGAAACTATTGGGTATACCTTCTACCTCAGATCCGAAGGCAAGATATTTGTTGCCAAGAATGGATCCTTTCTAGAGAAGGAGTTTCTCTCGAAAGAAGTGGGAGGAAAGTAGAACTTGATGAAGTATTACCTCTTGAACCCGAAAGTGGCGCAACTCAGGAAAATGTTCCTGTGGTGCCTGCACCAATTAGAGAGGAAGTTAATGATGATGATCAAGATACTTCTGATCAAGCTCCTACTGAAATTCGAAGGTCCACAAGGACACGTTCCGCACCAGAATGGTACGGCAACCCTGTCTTGTAAATCATGTTGTTAGACAACGGTGAACCTTCGAACTATGAAGAAGCGATGGCGGGCCCGGATTCCGACAAATGGCTGGAAGCCATGAAATCCGAGATAGGATCCATGTATGAAAACGAAGTATGGACTTTGACTACTTGCCCGTTGAGCGGTGAGCCATAGAAAATAAATGGATCTTTAAGAAGAAGATAGACGCGGATGGTAATGTGACCATCTATAAAGCTCGGCTTGTCGCTAAGGGTTATCGACAAGTTCAAGGGGTTGACTACGATGAGACTTTCTCACCGGTAGCGAAGCTGAAGTCCGTCCGAATCATGTTAGCAATTGCCGCATTCTATGATTATGAGATATGGCAAATGGACGTCAAAACGGCATTCCTTAATGGTTTCCTTAAGGAAGAATTGTATATGATGCAGCCGGAAGGTTTTGTCGATCCTAAGAATGCTGACAAGGTGTGCAAGCTCCAACGCTCGATTTATGGGCTGGTGCAAGCATCTCGGAGTTGGAATATTCTCTTTGATGACATGATCAAAGCGTTTGGGTTTATGCAGACTTATGGAGAAGCCTGCGTTTACAAGAAAGTGAGTGGGAGCTCTGTAGCATTTCTCATATTATATGTAGATGACATACTTTTGATGGGAAATGATATAGAGCTTTTGGACATCATTAAGGCCTACTTGAATAAGAGTTTTTCAATGAAGGACCTTGGAGAAGCTGCTTATATATTAGGCATCAAGATCTATAGAGATAGATCAAGACGCCTCATAGGTCTTTGGCAAAGCACATACCTTGATAAGATATTGAAGAAGTTCAATATGGATCAGTCTAAGAAGGGGTTCTTGCCTGTGTTGCAAGGTGTGAAATTGAGCACAGCTCAATGTCCGACCACGACAGAAGATATAGAAGAGATGAGTGTCATCCCCTATGCCTCAGCCATAGGTTCTATTATGTATGCCATGCTGTGTACCAGACCTGATGTAAACCTTGCCGTAAGTTTGATAGGTAGGTACCAAAGTAATCCCGGCAAGGAACACTGGACAGCGGTCAAGAATATCCTGAAGTACCTGAAAAGGACTAAGGAAATGTTTCTCGTTTATGGAGGTGACGAAGAGCTCGTCGTAAAGGGTTACATTGACGCTAGCTTCGACATAGATCTGGATGACTCTAAGTCACAAACCGGATACGTGTATATTTTGAATGGTGGGGCAGTAAGCTGGTGCAGTTGCAAGCAGAGCTCGTGGCGGGATCTACATGTGAAGCGGAGTACATGGCAGCCTCGGAGGCAGCGCATGAAGCGATTTGGGTGAAGGAGTTCATCACCGACCTAGGAGTCATACCCAATGCGTCGGGGCTGATCAAACTCTTCTGTGACAACACTGGAGCTATTGCACTTGCCAAGGAGCCCAGGTTTCACAAGAAGACCAGGCACATCAAGCGTCGCTTCAACTCCATTCGTGAAAATGTTCAAGATGGAGACATAGATATTTGTAAAGTACATACGAACCTGAATGTAGCAGATCCGTTGACTAAACCTCTCCCTAGAGCAAAACATGATCAACACTAGAATTCCATGGGTGTTCGATTCATCACAATGTAACTAGATTATTGACTCTAGTGCAAGTGGGAGACTGTTGGAAATATGCCCTAGAGGCAATAATAAAAGGATTATTATTGTATTTCCTTGTTCATGATAATTGTATTTTATTCATGCTTTTATTGTGTTATCTGGAAATCGTAATACATGTGTGAATACATAGACACCAACATGTCCCTAGTAAGCCTCTAGTTGACTAGCTCGTTGATCAACAGATAGTCATGGTTTCCTGACTATGGACATTGAATGTCATTGTTAACGAGATCACATCATTAGGAGAATGATGTGATGGACAAGACCCAATCCTAAACATAGCACAAGATCGTATAGTTCGTTTGCTAGAGTTTTTCCAATGTCAAGTATCTTTTCCTTAGACCATGAGATCATGTAACTCCCGGATACCGTAGGAGTGCTTTGGGTGTACCAAACGTCACAATGTAACTAGGTGACTATAAAGGTATACTACGGGCATCTCCGAAAGTGTCTGTTGGGTTTACACGGATCAAGACTGGGATTTGTCACTCCGTATGACGGAGAGGTATCTCTGGGCCCACTCGGTAATGCATCATCACAATGAGCTCAAAGTGACCAAGTGTCTGGTCACGGGATCATGCATTACAGTACAAGTAAAGTGACTTGCCGGTAACGAGATTGAACGAGGTATTGGGATACCGATGATCGAATCTCGGGCAAGTAACGTACCGATTGACAAAGGGAATTGTATACGGGGTTGCTTGAATCCTCGACATCGTGGTTCATCTGATGAGATCATCGAGGAGCATGTGGGAGCCAACATGGGTATCCAGATCCCGCTGTTGGTTATTGACCAGAGAGCCATCTCGGTCATGTCTACATGTCTCCCGAACCCGTAGGGTCTACACACTTAAGGTTTGGTGATGCTAGGGTTGTAGAGATATGAATATGCAGTAACCCGAAAGTTGTTCGGAGTCCCGGATGAGATCTTGGACGTCACGAGGAGTTCTGGAATGGTCCGGAGGTGAAGAATTATATATAGGAAGTGCAGTTTCGGCCATCGGGAGAGTTTCGGGGGTCACCGGTATTGTACCGGGACCACCGGAAGGGTCCCGGGGGTCCACCGGGTGGGGCCACCCATCCCGGAGGGCCCCATGGTCTAAGTTGGGAGGGGAACCAGCCCATAGTGGGCTGGTGCGCCCCCCTTGGCCCACCCCATGCGCCTAGGGTTGGGAACTCTAGGGTGGGGGGGCGCCCCACCTGGCTTGGGGGGCACTCCACCCCTTGGCCGCCGCCCCCTAGGAGATCCCATCTCCTAGGGCCGGCGCACCCCCTAGGGGGCCTATATAAAGGGGGGGGAGGGAGGGGCAGCCGCACCCTTGAGTCTTGGCGCCTCCCTCTCCCCTGCTACACCTCTCCCTCTCGTAGTAGAACGGCGAAGCCCTGCTGCGGTGACCCCTGCATCCACCACCACGCCGTCGTGCTGCTGGATCTTCATCAACCTCTCCTCCCCCTTGCTGGATCAAGAAGGAGGAGACGTCACACTGATTGTACGTGTGTTGAACACGGAGGTGCCATCCATTCGGCGCTAGGATCTCCGGTGATTTGGATCACGTCGAGTACGACTTCCTCATCCCCGTTCTTTGAACGCTTCCGTGCATGATCTACAAAGGTATGTAGATGCAATCCGACCACTCGTTGCTAGATGAACTCATAGATGGATCTTGGTGAAACCGTAGGAAATTTTTTGTTTTCTGCAACGTTCCCCAATAATGCCGACTCGGGGACGCTTCGTATGTCATGTGCACTGCCTTGTACATGATGGTGCTGTACGATCGAGCCCGTGTAGGCCCCACAACGAAACTTCGGACGAAATCTCTATCATATGTTTGTTCCGGCTTATTCTACAAGCCAAAACTTTGTTTTGTTTTGAGTTGTGGTATTCGAGTTGCTTCGAAGTCAAGTGTTGATTCCATACCTTTCTTAAACGGTGTTTCTCATACTCCGATTTGAATACTAATCCTTCTCGATCATCGAGTTTGTCATGTCAATCCTTTTC